>NW_028186612.1:5676723-5716638 GCF_003343005.1 Rhea americana | reverse complement strand
TTTTTAATTCAGCTCTCTGAAGGAGTATCTGAGTGGAGAGTAAGTATGAAACTTCATGAATGCAACAGGAAAAAAAAAGTGAAAATATTTGTCTCACTGCCTGCAAAGCACATGCTACTGGTCCTCAGCCACAAAGACTCTCCAGCAAACTTCATGTACTTTTTAAGCTACAACATTTCTTTTAAGGATCTTGCTGGGCTTGATCTGAAAACTTCAAAATCCCCCACTTTCTGTGGAAATTTGTCCAAGTGGATAAGTATCAGCCTGTTAAAATGCTGTGCTTTAACTCTGATTTGAACTTACCTGRCTTCAGTTTGCAGCCAGTCATCATGATGCCTTTCTTTGATAGATTTAAGGACATTGAGTACCCAGCATTTCCTCCCTGGGGCAGCCTTCATCCAGTGTAAAGTAATGCCACAGACTTCTTTTTGATAAGCTAAGCAAATGGAGGTTTTTTTTCAACCTCTCATTGTTGCAAAAAGGTGGTGACACCCTAGTGGTGACACCACTCTGTACCTCTGACACAGGTTAGTGGCTAGAGTTAAGCTTTAAAGCACAGTGTGAGGTTTAATTCTGCCGCTTGTAGGTATTTGAGGTTATAGACACCTTTGGATTAGCCMCTAGGATTCAGCCAGCCTTTAGCCAATATATGCTAAGAATAAGCATCCTCTCGGAGGCTAGGCAAGGCTGAAAAACTTGGAGTGAGTCAAAGACTTTCTAGTGCCCTGGGGTTGAGTAGAGCAGTTCCACTAAAGAGACAGATGGTGCCTGATGGATGCATCCAATTTTAAGAGTACGRCTGAACTGCTAGGAATAAAGTCTATTGCAGTCCAACTGACTGGCTGCAAAATGAATTGTGTTAGSACTGTTAAATATAGACAGTATCTGCAGGCACGAGCCCTCCGTGCCCCAGGCTCTGCTGAGCCAAGCCATGAGGTCAGTGCCAGTTGCACTGTAACCTGCTCAAATCTGTAGATGTAGACTGGGTCTGGGGGTGGCTCATGCCCTCTTCATGCGTTAAATCCTGAAGGACTTTYGATTTTGGGGACACTAGAAGAGGCAGTCACCTTCCCCTGTGAATTCCACCCCAAGGCTGTGGTAACCTTGTTCTCTAGGAGTTTGGCTACAAGCAAGTCATTAGAAGACAATTTCAGGCATTGAAACAGAAGATTTACCTGCATCCTTCCTGTTGGGAAACCAGAGAGAAAGACTATGGGAAGGGAGTGCTAGAGGGATGATAGATGGAAAACTGCTTCGACAAACCCTCCGACAGCTTCAGCCAACAGCTGCTACTGCCCAGCAAGCAGCAGGGCCATCGCCCGGTACATGACAAAAGGAACGAAGTTAGGCTTTAAATGGAAAAACACTGTAACAGAGCCACTGTGCTCTAAATTAAGCTACAACCAAGCCAACCAGAGTATTAGGTTTCTCCCCTCATCCTCTCTGCTCCAAGACCAGCTCGCAAGCCTGCTGCTGTCGCAGGACAGGACAGCCTCACTCAACAAATACCGGACAAATCCCCATGCTTCTCTGGTTACAGACCAAAGGCTCTGAAACCARTCTGCAGGCAGAGGGTTAAGTCCTGGATTTTAAAGCAGCTCATTTGTCAGTGAGAATAGTTATCTCCATTACTAAAAACTGGAGGAACGTTGACTCTGAGGCACAGTGTGCCAGCGAGAAAGAGGGGTACAATCCTTCCGTCRTTTATCTAACCACCCTTCCAGCAGGGAAGGTGCCATGGTGTGGTTGGCATGTCTCCGGCAGGGCACTTCCGCTCCCACACAGCTCCCCAAGAGCAAATCTCACTGCTATGGGAGGCTGGGACTCATCCTGGAGCCCAGATACCACCTTCTCTGCCAACRTCTGATGTTTGAGGCTGTCTGGTCTCTGAGAGGCCACAGATACGGCTTTCTTAGGCGTATATATTAGGRTTGGTGGCCTTCTGGAGGCATCCATCTCCTGGCATCTCATCTCTGATAGGATATCCAAGCAGCAGATGCCTAAATGAGACCTGTGAATCCTGGTCTTTATTCCTGGCTGAACACATAATCCAAGTTTCACCAAGGTGCAGCGTGAACACAGTGTTCCCACCAAACATTTCCAGTTCCTGCAGTGTCTTGTTGAAACGGGCCTTTCCATTTAACCCCACTGCTCTTCCCACACGGTTTGTCACTAGTGACAAACCACTAAAGAGCAGTCTGGCCTCAACTAGTGTGCCACAACTTTCAGTAACCTGCCAGATGTTTGACAAAAATATCATTAAAACCAGCACAAAGCTGTAAAAACAGTCTTTAACCATAAAGCCACAGCACTGGGGCAATAAAGCACAGAGGTGTCCCTATGCCAAGAAAGGCACGCTGGTTGCAGTTGAAATAAATCTTATTATATTAGAAATCAAGAGTGTTTTTTCCTAACTTTTTTAATAATACCTATAAATTAAAGCTAAATGATTTTTATCACCACAATTCCCAGAGCTTCATGAAAAACTACCCCAGAGGCCTCCATCTGTATCAGACTTTTCAACCACAAAGCTCACAAATTACTCGTCACAAAATRCTAACAATAATACGATAAAACAATAATAAACCATCTATTCTAGGCCCYGGCGGCAAGATCCATATCGCCTCCGGCCCCGGCGGCGCCGCGGCCGCACAATGGAGCCTATTGTGCCTCTGAGCCCGAGCGCTGCAAACAGAGCTGTCATCTTGGCCCAGGGGAAGCTGAGGAGCTCCACCACGGATGATGCTCGGAGATAAGGTTTTTTGGGGATGCGGCAGGTGGGAAAGGGGCTGATTCCTCGCTGGGGAGAGAAGAGGTGCGCTGTGAGAGAAGCTCAAGCGTCTGCTCTAAGCCGTGCAGACCATAGAGAGGGGTGGTGGCAAGCGCCTAAATTTCAATGTCTTGGTTCCCCTCTCGATGCTGGTGGCATTGCTCCACCATGAGGCCCCCACACTGGATGAGCAGGAAGGCTTGGAAGTGGGGAACTCTTTCACAAAGGTCGAAATTTTGCAATTTTTCTTTGAAAAAGTCCCACTAGCATGGCAGTGGCAGCTGAGCAGCCCTCAGCCCACATACCCCCAGGTCCACCTGTGACCCTCTCTCTGGGAGACAGGGACAATTTTCCCTCCTGCTAAAGCTCCCTTGATGTATTGCTGCGGCTGGCAATAAACAGAGCAGCCATCGATAAACTGTGCTCTCTATAGGCCCTCGGAGCATGACGAATTGTGTTTCTGGGCTTATCAGCGCCAATCTCTTAATTACTTTTCCTCTAAGCACATAGTAAATTGTGCCAAGGTCTGATGAGCCAGGCTCCTCCAGGCAGGGCCTGAACGCAGAGCAGTGACACAAGGACGAAGGTTCCCAGCACGGTGATGCTGGTCAGAGCTGCCAGCTCCTGCCTGCTCTCYGCGAGGAATTTTGCACCAGCAGTAGGTTTTGCCTGACCCTCATCCTATGTCACATGAGAGGGGATGGATCCAGCAGAAGCAAAAGACCTTTGGCTGGGTGGTTTCCGTGGGTCCAGATTGGCTCTCTGGAGCCCAGGATACGATTTGCCTCCTCCTAAAGCAGATGACCGACACAGGTAATTCTAAAAGCTGGGTTTGCCTGCCTGATTTCTCTCCTCTGTCCGTACAGGGAGCCCAGAAGATGCTTGAGACAGTCCTTCCCAGCATGAAGTCTCCCTGATCTTGGCAAAAGAGCTTGGCCCAAGGCAAGAAGAAGAATCACAAGGAGTGTTAAACTGCCCTATTTAACAACTCCATTAGCTCATTCCCATCCCTCTCACAAAGRGTCACAGGCTGGGAAAGCTTGGCAAGCCTGGCTGGAGCGAGCACAGGAGACCCCCAAGGAGATGGGGATGGGAGATGGCCCTTGGTGGGGGCACTGCCTGGGGACTCAGGTTTGAGCCTCTGCTTTTGCCATAGGTGTCAAGGTCATGTCCCAAATGTCGGATACGTGCTGTTGGCATCTGAGCTGCACCCTGCACGCCGGCTCTGAGCGGTGGGGAATGGCAGGGGATCCCCGAGCTGGCCAGTAGGAAGCGGGCAGAGGCTTCTAGAGGTGTTGCAACCTCTGAAGGAGCCCAGAGTGCCTCGCTCTGATTTAATCACTATTTGGCAAATGCTTAGGTTAGGGAGGAATCCCATCTTGCTGCTCTGTGCCTCAGTTTCCCCATCTGTAAGCCGAGAGAACTGCCTCCCCTCTTCATGGGAGCTACAGGGGCTACACCTTCAGCAGGGCTCGCAAGGTTCGAAGAGGGGTACCGAAGCCGTGGAAGCGCCCTGGGAGAGCAGGAAAGAAGCAGTTTTCCCTGGGCCATGGGTGACTGCTGCCCTCAGCATCCCTGAATCCCACGGGAAACCTCCCCTCTGCGGTCACTGCAAGAGGGGCCCCAGCACACTCAACCCTCCAGCACTCAGAAGAGGCCAGACCCAGATTGCCTGCTTTATTGGGGACTCTTTTTTCAGTCCCTAAAGCAGAGGCCTGGGGTGCTGCCTGTGTCCTGTAAGGAAACCCCGGCTGCCCCCAGGCCGCGACTCTCAGCCCCGGCGGTAAATTTGGCTGCTGCCCCGGGTCCTCTCCGGCAGCTGCCGTGACAGACAGCTCCTGAACCAGCCCCCCTCTGCAGCGCTGCTCTAAAATAAAAATATCTGCCGCCTGCTCTGCTCCACTCCCTGCTAAACTTACTCCAGGGGCAAGGTGCGGGGCCGGGCACCCGCAGCCAGAAAGAGAAGCCAAGCCGCCCCCCCCAGACGGTCGCCGGATGGACAGACGGATGCAATAGGGAGGCCAGCGGCCACCTCCCCCCCCCCAAGCTTTTTTCTCCCTTTTCCCCCACCCCGCTCCGCTCTCGACGCCCCATTTAGCAGTGCCGGCTGCTGGATCCCGAGAGGGCCGCCCGGTCGCTCGGCTCCGGGGTGAGGGTGGGTCGGGGAGGGAGGGGGGCTGCTGCGCTCGGCCGCCCGCCGCTCAAGGTCAGTCGTGGGGACCGGCGTGGGGAGGGCAGCGGAGGCGCGCGCCGGGGGTCGGTGCTCCCCAGCCCGGGGCGGAGGGCGGCGGTGGCGGCGGTGGTTGGGGGGTGCAGGGGGGACGGAGGGCTGCGGCCGGCCGGGCCCCCCGTCCGCGGGCGCACCTGAGCCTGCCTGCAGCCCGCGGAGGGAACCCTGCGCTCTGGCACGCCGCTGCGGCTGAGGAGCAATTACGGAGCTAAAATTGGAACGGGCTGCGCGCTCTGCAGCAGCTGCGGCGTGCCCCCCTCCGCCGCCCGGCGCGGGGCGCCCCGTCCCCCCGGGAGCGACCGCGCGCTCTTAACCATCTCCTTGCCCCTTACCCCGGCACGACACAGCGGGGAAAACTCTTTGATAAGCCTGGGAARGAGGTAGAAGCTCTTGCAAGCGGCTCCCTTGCCAGCCCCCCCCCCCCCGGGGCACCTTGCAACAGGCACCGGCGCTGCAGAGCGGTGGCAGTTTGCCCGTAAGAAGCAGCTCTGCGCTAGAGACCGTCCAGCCCGGCGGATGCTGCGATGGGAGCTTTAGGCAGCGCTGGACGGGGCCGCGGCGGCGGCGAGGAGAGGCCGAGCGCGGACCAAAGGGCACGGCCAGCATCCCCGCTGGCGCGTTAGCCAGGGGACGAGGCGGCGCGGTGCGTCCGCGTGGCTCCCTCGAGACCTGCCCGCGCGTCCCCCCGCGGCGGAGACTCCCCGCGCCGGCACCCTGGGGCGACCGTGGGAGCTCGCTTGGCTCCGAAGGGTGCAGGGGGGGAGATTTTGCTCAAAGCCGGGCTCCTCGCTGGGGTTTTCAGCTTGTTTTAGCAGCACTGTTGCTCCCCGCACCTGAGCTGTCACCGCAGGGCTCAGCTCCAGCTGAAACTGCTTTCTTTTAAGGGGCTTTCTCACTTTTTTTTCCCCTCTCTGCAGGTTCCCAGGCTGAGATTTGTTTCCCACCACCACCGGCCGCCGGGGCGGTGAGCCGCTGCCGCSATGGGCGTTAAAGCGATGCTCCCCAGCTACGAGCTGGGCTTTTACGCTCTCACCTTGACGTGCGCCGTAGTGTACAGCGGGAGCGGGATCTTCGAAGCCTCCAGAGGTGACTTCCCTCACCCCCCGGGGTGCGAGGGAGAGGGATTGCGCGTGTGAGCCGAGGGGTCCTTCAGGCACGCGCACGTAGATACCAGCATGGCCATCCTGGCTTTAATTTTTGCAGAGAATATCTTGGGAAGCCGTCGCGTCTCACCCCAAAAGGGTTAATTAAATATCTGCCTGCCTTCGTGATTACCCCTTAGCTCCACTTTCCACGGGTCAGGACGACAGGGCTGTGCCAGCATCCTAACAAAGCCAAGGGGCCCGTTCTCAAATTTGTTATTATTATTATTATTATTCTAATCTGGGAGCTGAAAAAAGCCACATGTGCCTGCACCCCTCTGCACAGGGTCTGCTAGGGATCCCCAGGAGGTTGCACCGCGCAAAGGCTCTGCTGGAAACGAGTGTGGAAACGGTTGCTGATCACCGTGGTTTTCCACGGGAATTATTCTTTTGCAGACAGCATGAACAGGAAGGCCTTTCGGGACGGCATAAAACCGGGCTGGCATTACTTCGGCAGGAAGATGGTAAGCGGAGTAAGGAGGTGGTCATTTCCTAGGGCGACCCGGTTAGTGCTGACTGCTGCAAATGCAGAGATGCTTTTTTCTGCTGCTGACAATGCATTTGCAAAGTCTATGCGACCTTTCCCCCCCCCCCTTTCCAGCGTGTCCTTTAAATAAGGGCCTTTAAAGWAGTCAGGGAAATATTAGCCCTACAGCACAGCAGATGTGCTGCTTTGTGCACGCCTGCAGAGACAAGCAATCTCTGCAAATCTTTCCCCGGGTTTTATGACTGAGCGAAAGTGCTTGGCAGCCCTTGGGTGGAAAAATGGGAAGATCAGGCTTGGAAAGCTGTGTGACGATGAGGTGCCCTCACAGCCTAAATGCCCGTCCAGCCCTCGGTGCGAGTGGACGTCAGACTCCCTGAGATGGGCGCCCGAGGGCCGAGGCYGGTGGAGGGTGAGGGCTCGGGGCAGTAAGGTGCCCTGCTCTGCTTCTGCAGGATGTGGCTGATTTTGAGTGGGTGATGTGGTTCACCTCGTTCAGGAACTTCATCATCTTCGCCCTTTCGGGGCACATCCTGTTTGCCAAGATCTGCTCCATGATCGTACCGCAGGTGAGCGAGCGACCGGGAGGGCGGATTTAGGAGCACAAGGGTGATGCAGAAGAGGAGGTTCCTTGAAGGCAGCGGAGGGGTCTCTACATCCGTCTGTCTGCGAGATGCTTAGGATTCATCCACAGTTGAGGGATATTTGTTTCTTGCACTCAACATGGGCATCGGGGGTGCAGGAACATTTGGATTTGATCAGCCACTTGGAGACCAAGAGGCAAAAACTCGCCAAGCCTCTGTAAATCCAGGCCAGGATGGAGGCTGAGTATGTGGTCTCGTGGGGAGGAGAAGCAAAGGTGGTTTGTGAAYGTGCGGGAGCGGGACGAAATGGCAGAGGTGGGAGTCAGATCCATCAAGGGCCCGCTGCAGGGAGGGAACTGYTACCCCCCATGCAGAAACCCAGAATGGAGCCGGACTGCAAGAGATTTTAGTTYGTGATTTTGGAAACATAGTGGTTCTTCCGATCCCATTTTCTGGGTAGTTTCTCACGGGATGCGTGGATGCCAGCAGCTATATTAAATAGATTTGTTAGCTGTGATTGAGAAAGATTGGGACTTTCACAGAGCTGATCATGGAGGGACTCTCTCTCCCCTCGCAGCACCGGGCTGTCATATACATGCTGTACGGGCTCCTGGCTGTGCTGGGCAGCATGGGCCTTGTCTACCTCATGATCATCCTCTCCCACTGCATCATCCTCTACTCTGTCTCACTGGCGAAGCAGAAATGGCTTTGCTACGTGGCCGGGCTCTGCTGCCTCGCATCCTTCAAGGTGGAGCCCTTCAGCTCTTGGCAGGTAGGTGCTGTCTTAGGCCACTCATCTGCTGCATTTCCAAGCCAGTCATGTCCCTCTCCTTGGATTTACCTCCAAGGAGGTCTCCCATAAGCCCTGAGCAGTTCTTCTGCCTCTGTCACAGCTCCCACTGGGTTCAAGAGTACCACACGCTTGGGAACAATCCCACAAGGGCTGTGCCCTGCTTCAGTGGCTTCCTGTTGGGCCAGGGGGGCTCAGGACACCTGGGTCCTCCTTGTTGCTTGGACAACAGCCTGCCGGGTGGCCTCAGGCAAGATGTGTCGCTGCCCTATGCTTAAGTTTCCCTATCTGTAACACAGTACCAGAGTGAGTTCAGTGATGCTCATATCTATTTCTTATACCTCTGCCCAGTTAAATACTTCTGCCCTGCTGAGACCATTTAGTCCCTCCTCCCATCGAGGGAGGACAGCATTACCTGTCCTTGCCCATCACCCAGCTCTGAATGGTGCTTCCCTGTGTCAGGCTTGTGCTGCCTTTCCTTGGGAGGGCTCCATCCTACCCCTCCCCAGGACACAGGCTGCTGTGAAATTCCCGTTCTGGAGCAAAGCTTGCGTGTCCCTACAAGATGGCACACCTGGGCCTGGCAGGCAGCTGCCAGCAGGCTCTGCCCTCCCCTGATGCCAGGCAGGAGCCAAGTAACACAGCTTGGGGCTGGGTCTGAGGTTGAAAAGCCTGCTGGCCCCAGTGCTGTAGTTGATGCAAGCCCAGYTTGGTGAAGATGCCACCAAGAGAATCTACCACCTCCCAGCTCCTCCGAGATGCAAAAGCATCAAGCCCTAGTTTTATTATTCTAACAGCTAAGGCTAATTAGCCATGGGAGTAATTTGTTTATTAGTGTAATTAGAAGCTTTAAACCATTCCCCTGGGAGAGGATGTCTTTGGAAAAGTGAGGACGTGCAGAGGTGATGTGAACTGTGTGGTGGTAACTCTTCTTTTCTCACTTAGAGTGGATTTGTAACGGAAGCTTTTGATCTTCAAGATGTCCTCTTCTAYGGGGGAAGTGGCTTCACCATCATGCGCTGCATCAGCTTCGCACTCGAGAGCTGTGAGAGGAAGGAGGGCATCTACTCCATCTTCGATCTCCTCAAATACAACTTCTACCTTCCATTCTTTTTCTTCGGGCCTGTCATGACATTTGACCAGTTCCATGCTCAGGTAAATGCCCTGGGCACCTCCTGAGGCCAGGTCACAAGGGGACTATTCCCCTCGGTGCTGTGTTTAGTTGCTTGGTTTTAATGCCTACTTTACCACAGAAAAGCCTCAGTTTCCCCACTGGCAAGTGAAAATACACCTGCATACACAGAGTGTTGTGCAAGCATGAAAATTAGCCTGATGATCTTCTCTGGGTTCRGGAAACACGAACTGTGCTTGCAGCTGAGAGTAGACGGTTCACTGTCTGCACAAATTGCCTGCCAAAATTGCCAACTTCATGCTACTGCCCCCATGGCTCTGTGCTCTCCTTCCCTGTGGTGCTGAGAAACCACAGTGTGAGCTAGATATCTGACACCTATTGGCATCTGTCTGTGGGGTCCTTTGCATGGCAATGGCCATGAGCATGCACATGTGACAGCTTAGGTGTCCTCATGCCCCGTGTTTTCACTCAAGCTTATTCCTGTCTAGCTGGTTCATTCTAGGAGTAAGAATTTCTAGGGCTGTCTCTGTGTCTTAAGATCAAGGTGTTTCTCTAGAAATAAGTAAGTCTGGGCAGAAGGATTTTTATAGCAGGTTGTTTTTCAGCTACCTCATTGGAATTCCTCTGCTCCCTATGAAATGCTCAGGTGCCCAGAGCACCTTTCTGTATTGCGCATGACCAAAATTACTTTTGAAAGGAGAATTCAAATAGCACTGGAAAATGCATCAGCAGAAATCCAGCCTGGGATTGGACAGGGTTGACCTCTGGGTTCACATTGAAGGATCAAGCTAAATGGCAGCTCTCTTTCCCTTTCCACTCTTCCCATCCCAACATCTTTCTACATCGYTGATGGATTGCCACCAGCAAAGCAAAACATTACTGACTCTTAGGAAGACCCTCTTGCCTGGTCAGCAATGATGGTGGGAAGCCTGTCTACTGATTGCCATTTCCCTTACTTCCTTTTAAAGAATAATAATTAAATAGAATTTATGGATCCCAATTAACAACTGGACACAAGAGCATCTTAAGAATTCTTTTATGAATTCAGAAGAATAGCCAGCCAGTGCCCAGGATAGGTGAGAGCAGCCAGAGAATCCCTGGTATGGAGGCAGGAAGACTGAAGTCTGAYCAAAGACCCACTCAGTCCAGCACCTTGTCTGCAAAGCTGGCCTACATGGTTGTCAACATGTGGTGGACAATGTAAGAAAGGGTCTGCACTGGTCTTGTTCCCTGCAGTGAGACTTGGGAGCCTTCCTGTACTGGAGTTAGCACTGGACCATCGTGTTTAATTGCCTGGCTGAAACTGTCCTCCAAAGTTGTCTAACTCCCACTGCCAGCTTCCACAACCCCTTGTGGCTCTGAGTCTCACCACTCCTGCATGAGCTGTATGGTTAACTACCRTTTCCTGATTTGCTTTTCAAACTTGCTCCTGGAAGGGACCTCCATCTGAAARTGCCCAGAGAGGAAATGGTAACTCAGGCAAGGATCTGGTGATCCAGAAGGTTGTATTGTGGTGGCATCACTTGAATGACAGGGATCCACCCAGATGCTGAGCTTGTAGGTGGGGAGCTGCATGTCTGAGCTGCTGGCCATGAAGCTGCTGTTACTGCAGGATGAGAGCCRATCTGAGTCCTGCCAAGGACACACCTTGTCCTGCCAAGGACAACCTTGTGCTTGTATTGAAAGGATGGGACGACATCCCTATTTATGGCTGGAGATAGAATCAAGAACCCTTGTATTTCACAGATCCATTTTGGAGGAAGCTTGACCCTGAGGATCCTAAGGACCTTCTCCAAATCAGCTTCAGCCTCCCCTGGGAAGGATGCTCATAGTGCACAGAGTCCATCAGCAGCTGGTTCTTAGTAGACAAAGAACAGGGACTGCTGGGCTCCAGCCAGGCTCCTTTCCCCACCACGTTCCTTTGCAGACACCAGCAGAAATGCTGAGGGTGCCCACTGTCTCATCCTGAGGTTCAATCTTTCCAGCTATGATTTATCTGTCAGGCTGAAGTCCAGCAAATGTGGCTCCGGCAGCCTCGCTGTCCAAGCTCCTCCAGCCGGGCCTCAGTGCCTAGGGCTACCCTTCTCCCTCCATACTAYTTTTTTTTCTCCAGTTACCGCTAGTCTCTCCTACAAGACAGTCACAGCCTCCCGCACAGGCAGCCCTGGCTTCTTTTAACGTCTATATTAATCGCGGCAATAAACTCCTGGCGCCTGCAAGACTCGAACTTCCATTGCCCTTACAAGGCTTAATCTGTTATTTTTTCTGTTTGGCTCCTTTTTGCAGAGCCATAAACCAGGATGTTTATTACAGTCATCACCACTTAATGAGCAATTCTCCCTTTTCTTTTTAAAACATCTCCCTTAAAGGCAGAGRGAGCAAGTCCCCAACTCTTTTCCCCCTCCAGCCAGGGGCCCTGTCTTGGCCTGGCCACCACTGCCATCTCCTGGCTAGATCACCCCTGCACTGCTGGAGCTGCAGTTAATTGCAGAGGCTATACAAACTGTCCAGCAGAAATTCTGGGGGCAGAAAGATCAAATCCCTTCTCTAGGATGGCATGTGGGTGGCCCAGTTAGGGGCAGCTCTGTCTCTTTGGCTCCTACTGGTGCTACCCTTTGGTAGACCCCTTGTACACTATGCGTCCCTCATACACAGTGGGACCTGCAGGTCTATAGCAGGTCCCAGGTAGGCTGAAGAGGTGCCAGTGAGTGGCAYTGGTCTTAGTGAGAGGATGCTCAGATCATTCCCTAATCCCGACACGCAGTAACCACAAAGCTGATCTTTGGCCGAGTTCATTCTAGTACCTGGCTCCAGGGGAGCTGAGCTGACGCTGGATCTTCCTTACTGGGATTCAGGGAACAAAATCACCTCTGAATGGCTGAAAATGTGTGTGTAAGGAGGCGGCAAGGAACAGYCCCGATCTCAATGAAATGGTGCCAGGGTGCTGTGACCATGGACAGAAATAAGAATGGGAGTTGATGGGCGCAGAGGAGTCATGCCCTGTGATACAAGTGGGAAACCATCACCAGTGGGAAACTGAAGCCCCATGTCCACTCATAGGYCTCTGTGCCAGAGCCCAGCCTCCCTTGGCAGATCCTCAGTCGTTCATCACCTTGCCGGAGCCCTCCCTGGCATTGCTGGCGTGGCGTCAGCTGCAGGAACGGTGGCCTGCAGCAGCTTGCCCCTGCCAGATTGAATGCCTGCTTCAGCTCAGGGTTTAGAGGCCTCTTCATTTCCTTAAAGCAGGAGGGTCTTAGGTGCACTCTGCATATGACAGAAGCGAGCAAATCTGGCAAAGGCTTTAATTCCCAGGAATCATCCGGTTCTGACGACTGGGCTACTGCGGCAGCTTGCAGATTACTTTCTGAGAACTCCCACCTCTTGCAAGGAATAAAAAGAGTAATAAACATAAGAGGATTTTGGATACAGCAGCAATTTTTACGGCAATGCAGGGAAGCGAGGCCATCAATCTGCCCAGGGTAATCCTAAAAGCTTACTCTGATGATTTTTATATTACAACGTCCAGAGACATGACAGCTCCTGGAGGCAAAGCCTGGCCCATGATTACACCAGGCACAGCAGAGAGAAAAGCCCTTTCAGTCAGMTCTCAGCTGACTCTGGATGGCCCCTTGAGCAGCCTTCTCTTTCATTTACAAGATAGCTCCCTGAAGCAGAAGCTCTGGAGACCATCAGCCATCCTCTTCCTCCTGCTCCCAAACAACTGATTTCTCCGCCTAGCCTAAAATAACGGGCAGTGTGTCCCCACCTTGCTCAGGCAAGGATCTCCAACGGGATTCCAGCCCATATGGAGGCTCATAAATGTCCTTTCCAGTATACAGCTGCAGTATCGTGTAGATGAGAYAGGTGTGATGCTTGCTCCCACTTTGTGACCTCAGCAAAAGACCACCCTCAAGTTAAGTTGATTTTCTGACCATGTACCTTTGGATAAATCCTGAACCTCAGCTCCCTGATGGGTTTGATTTTCTCTAGATGGAGGAACTTTCTGCCCAGTTTCTCCTTCAGCTCAGTCCTTTTCTTGGTTTGCCATCCTGACAGGTGAGCACCCGAGAGCTGCAACGTAAAGATGATGAGATGAGGAGCATCCGGATCCATGCTGTCCTCCATGTGGGGATCATCATTGCTGTGGACATCTTCTTCCACTTCTTTTACATCCTCACTCTCCCTTCTGACCTGAAGTTTGTTAACCGCCTCTCAGACTGGTCCTTAGGTGAGTGGCCATGTGGGGACATGTTCACACATGTAGTTGACTTCAAGGCAGCAGTGRGTGATTCAGATCTTCTCCCCTCTCTATTGAGACACCTCATCAATCTCAACCCAATATAGGCAAGTTTGATTACAGCCCTTCTTCTTCCAGCTGGTGATGATACACAAAGCTGAGGTTGGGTAGCTCTGGAGAGCAAGCTGGCCTAGGTCTCCTGCTCTCATAGAGGACAGAGAAAATTATTTAGCTTTGGATTTAAGAGGCTGAGCACCAAGCTGTTCCCATTGCCTTTGGACAGCAAGGAGAGCTCAACACCTCTGAAAATCAGGCCAATGCTGTTGCAAGAGCAATATCTAGTACATCAGATTCACAGAAGGGGTGGCCAGTTGTGATGGTAATAAAGTGGGGTATTGTGAACCACTAAAATGGTTGGGGACTGGAGCACAGCTTGTACAGGGAGCAGCTGAGCTTGAGAGTATACYTCAGTATGGCTTCAAAGGAGTCTCAGGAGGTCTACCTACTTTCTTCAGCTACCCAAGGAAGATTATAAAGAAGATGGAGACAGATTCTTTTTGCAGGTTGATAGTGAAAAAGTACAAGAAAAGGGACACAAGTTGCAGCAAGAGAAAGTTTGATTGCATATAAAGATTTTTTTTCATAAAAAGAATGATTAAACACTGGAACAGGGGCTCTGCGAGGTTGTGGAGTCCCCAGAGATAGTGCTATTCAAAATTCATACAGACGAGGTACTGAGAAACCTAATCTCGGTTCAGATTTGGCTCTGCTCTGATTGGAGGTGGACTAGGGACCTCCAGAACCAAACTCTCAGGMTAAAAAGCAGGGGCTGCGCTAGCATTCAGCTAGCAGATGGGCAGTGGATTTCAGCTGCTCAAACATGTGTCTGTTGGCAGCATTTGAGATACAGTAGGGTGTCTGACCTCCACTCAGGGCTGGCAGAGGGAAAGTCAGAGCTGGAGGAAACCTGTGCCTCTCTGGAGTGGTAGCTGGAAGCTGGGCAGGAAATCCTAGCGCATCTAGAATAGCAGCAGACATTGATTTAGGYCGTCCTAAGAGATCCAGATGGACTGACTGACTGCATATATGTGTCACTTCCAAAGWTGAGTAGCTCTGCAGGCTCCATTGATTGTACCAGCCAGATCATCATGCATAGTGGAAGCTGAGGCACATGGCTCACATTGAGACATCATGTGGCTATTAATCTGTGTGCTGAATCCTACCAAAATAGGAGGRTTTTTAACTTCTGTTTGAAGAGGAATTTGAAATCTTTGGTGTACAGAGATCACTTTTCCATTGTCAGACACCTCTCCAATACAGATATTTGGCCCCTGTACTGCTGCAGTTACATCTATGGAGTTACATTTCAATGGAGGTGGCAATAAAACCTGARAGGTCAGAGTTGAAAACTGTGATGAGTTTGTTAATGTTTAACAAGTCTTAGAGGARAAGAAAGAGCTTGTGAGGAAGGAAATGAAATTTGTGTGACTCTCTCTGACTACTAATACCAACAAACGGCTCCTTCCAAAACGCAAGAATGTATTATCCTTTGGTTCAAGCCTTCTTAAAAGGCTACTTAGTTTTAAAAGYTCTGTTGGTCCCAGACAGCATTAAACTCTTCCCTCGCTGCCGTATTTGTTGCAATAGACTACACAGTCCCAYGGTACAGAAGATCCCCCAGAGTCCTGAAAATGATACCTCCTGTACTCCTCTTCACCTGTTTGACTCCTATTTTTACTCCAGCTGGCCTGGCCTATTCCAATTTGGTGTACGACTGGGTGAAAGCTGCTGTCATGTTTGGAGTCATCAACACCATTGCCCGACTGGACCACTTGGACCCACCACAGCCTCCCAAATGCATCACCATGCTCTATGTCTTTGCAGAAACGTGAGTAGTCCTCACACAATGGTGAATGGAGGCAGCACATTCAATCCAAAAGAAATGTGCATGGAGGGGAGAAGGTCTTGGCTGTGCTTCAGAGCAGCTGGCATATATGTTAAAAATTGGCTAGGTTGAATAGTCTATTCTGAATGTATAGCCTAGACCTGGCCATAGCCCAGGGAAAATATCCTTGGGTAAGAAGCAATGGATAATGAGGAAGATTGCAACCAACAACAATCCATAGAACCTATGCAAGAAAGGACTAGTCTGATCAAAAATGCTGAAAATGAGGTTTTAGGTTTCCCTCTCCGGGTCACTGAGTGCCTTTTCTGGATGACTACTGAGTAAAAGGCAATCATTAATCCTTGTATTCTAACATGTTTTTTATTGTCTTTATTTTAGGCACTTTGACAGAGGGATTAATGACTGGCTATGCAAGTAAGTCTCAGTGTCTCTAATCAATTGTCTCCAGGGTGGTTTGGAGTCTTCTTTTTCATCGCACAGCAATGCAACATTAAACATTGTTCATCCTAAAAGCTAGGTGTCCTCTCTTTYAGGTATATCCTACTCAGGTAAAGAGCCAGGCTTAGTCTGTTTATCCCAAMGAATATTGAATTAATCAACACAAAGTGCAAGAGCCTTCACAGGGAGGAATAAGAGAATCCTGCCTCAGAATATCCTCTAAGTTTGAGAGATTTTCTGTTCCYTAGAAGGAGGAAGAGTCAGGTTTATAATCCCCCAGGAGGAAAAGGGAATTGAGCCCAGGTGTAGCTCAAACTATCCTTTTTTATCCAGGATATGGGGCATCTACAACTCCCTCAGCCTTTCAGCTCTCTTCAGCCATGGGGACATGCTAGCAAACCTGTACCAAAAGTGATGGCTGCTCTGTGCTGAAATGCTGTGTACCAGGAGGTCTCAGACAACCTGCAATTTTATGGATCGCTGTTTTATCAACAAAGGAGGGAAAGGATGGTATTTTGTCCTTAGAGGAGCTACTGGTTTGCAAGGAATATAAGCAATGAATAGCTGGACTATAATCAAAATCAGTTTATTGCTAGAACTTGTCACCCCAAACTTCCTTCCCCTCTCACCAGGGCACTCTAGAGCCACCCATCTGTGAGATGGATCAATGCTTGTGGTGGATCGGTGCGGAAGGAAGGGCTCCTGAGGGTTCTCCTCCACTATAGGAAGTACCAACTGCTTTCTTTTGCATTAGGTATGTGTATGATCACATTGGGGAGAACCATGATAACGTTCTGAAGGAACTCATGGCCACTATCTCCACCTTTGCCATCACTACCTTGTGGCTGGGGCCCTGTGAAATTGTTTACATCTGGTCCATCTTCAACTGCTTTGGCCTCAACTTCGAGCTATGGGTGCAGAAGTTCTTCCAGCGGGAACCCTTTGCCAAAATGGAGGTGAGGAGGTTGGCTGCAAGGGAATGGGAAGATCAGAGGGTCTAAGATCAAATTYTGGTCCTGGAAACATCAGTGTTTCTAGGGAGCTTGAACTTGTTTATACAAATGGGATCCATGTTCATCTGAGACCCAAGAGGCAACACCCCTGAYACTGTACATGTCCAGGTGCTCCTGCCTGGAAATCTGCAGCTCTCTGCTTCCTGCTCTGCAGAATCCCACAGCCTATAGCGTTCTTGTGATCAACCTGCCAGCTRTACAAGAGAAGGACAGTCCTGTTCATGCAGAAAACGATGGGATGCACAACAGGATGACACCCACCTAGATCAAGCTCCTGCCAGGCCCTGTGGAGCTTCATAGGAAACGTAGGCTAGATATGCAGCATTCAAAAGGAAAAGAGATGCCCAAGAGAACCAGAATTTCAGCCCTAGTGAGGCCTCAGAGTAGCACAGGTAGACTCAAAGTCTAAGGTATGTTCACAGGAAAATATTTATGCATTTCCATATGGAAAYTATTTTTTCTTGTTCTGCAAAACATTTTGGCATTTTGAGTATTTTCAGTCTGATTTGTGATAAAAACAAATGTTCAGTTACTACAATTAGTTCTTTTCCAACCTCTCTAAAGCTTGGTGYCCAATCTCTGTTTCGGACCAGGATGCTTTGGAGAAAGTTTGGAAATAAAACTCAGGAAACTCCATCATGGAAATAATTCTATTGTTTGTTTGGGTTTTGCCCAATGTAAAAAGTCTGGCTGATCCAGTAAAGCTGATCCATTAAAGACAACTTTTGAATGAAAACTTCATAGAAAAATCCTCACATTTGTTCTCCCTGTGGAACTTTTAATCAGATTATAACACTCGCAGCCAGTGAAATCTTCTTCCCCGTGGCAGCACAATTCTCAGTACTAAATGGCCTGGGGATTCACTGTGCTCTTTGAAGATTGCTATAAACCACTTCTCTTCTCCACTCGCAGCAGCTGCTCCTGAGGATTAYGTACTGGTGACAATTTCACTCTTCTGCTGTTACTAGTGTTCAGCTCTTTTTTAAATCCCTAAGAAACAATTTCTACCAGAAGCTTGGAGTGATTTGCATATAGGGCTAATAATAATCCTAGCAAACAACAGCATTCATCTACTTTGAGGGACATCTTACCCAAGGCAACAGATCAGGAAAGGAGTTACCAGCCAGAACTATTAACCTGAAACCATGTTTAACAATTTGGCCTTACACATGGGACCTCAAAAGGCCAACCCAGAGACCCAAATGCATCTGAGTTGCCCTCAACCCAGGAGCAGAGCAGCAGTTTTACATCAACCTTATGCTTCTTAATCACACAGACACTAAAGGCTGCTCAAATTTATGCCTACCCATCTGGGATCCCAGCTGGAGTCTGGCTGTTATGAACCAGTAGATCAGCACATCTCCTTTCCTTACCCCTTTTCCTGAAGGTTGGTAAGGATCTTGGTCACATTTAGCCAGCCTTCACAGAGCTTAGGGTGCTGAGGAGCACTGTTCTGAGGTCTCCAAACAACTCAGTGAGGACCTAACTTTAGGCCTGAAGAGCTGTGTTGGCTCTGTATGGAGCTACCAGCATGTCTTGGGACCCATGGCTCACCAGATAAGTTGTCCAGAGATAACTGGCTGTGATCACACAAGCTCTGAGAAAGAAAAACTAAAACAATTTCATCTCTGTAAGAACAAGCCCCATTTTCCCTGATTCTMTGCTCCTCTCCCCTGAATAGGCCAAAATGTCAGAGGCCATGTCTCGGCGGATTAGGGCAGTCTTTGGGGCAGCAAACTTCTGGGCCATCRTCCTCTACAACATCCTGGCCCTCAACAGCCTGGAATTTGCATTGCTGGTTACCAAGAGGCTCCTCCTCACAGGTAAGGTGCTACCAGTCTCCTCAGTGAGCGATCTCATCTTAATGTGGGACACAAGGGAGTGGAGCTGGGGACTGGGACTTGTGAGTTCTCTTGGGTCCAGAATGGCCTGGCCATTGACTCAGTATGTGACCACCCTCAAGCTACCTTAATTCGGATGGGCAGCACCTTCCTCACCTACAAAATGTGCAGAAAGCGGCTTCTTTTCTCCTACTCTTTTCATGCAAGCCCTGTGAGGCACAAGTCGTCTTTAACATGTTTGTATAGCTCCTAGGGCAGCAGGATGATTGGGACTTTTTGCAGCAATGAAAAAGCTTTTGTCAACCTGCCAAGGCAGGCTGAGTCCAGCTCTCCCTGGCTGGGAAATTGTTCCCTTCCTGGAGAGAGGGTTTTACTCAGCCTAACTCATTTCCCTTTGCTTTAGCACTTATTCCTGTGTCAGCCTGAAGGTGATAGGTACAAATCTTCACTCCTAACCTATCTACTTTCTAATTATCTGTACTTGGTTCCCTCTGTCATTAAATATAGCAGTTCATGCTAGGCTCCTATTAAACAATCTTATCAGTACGTTTCTTATCAGTAGATGGCAACACTATTTTGAAGTCTGTTCAAAGAGTGCAGCGTATAAATAGTTACATGGAATCCATGCCCTCCCGGCCCTTCTCTGGGCCAGAAGCTGGCATAGGAAATGGATAATGTGATGCTTTGGGTTCAGTATGTCAGAAGTTCCTGCTAGTTGAGCTAGCTGGCTTTTCCTGGTTGCATTATTCATTTCAGAGGTCCTATTTTAGCAGGTACAAAATCTGTGTCTCTCATCTGCCATGGATACCAGACTTACGGTTACAAAAGCCATCACGCTCTTCCCAAGTGGAAGGGGAATTCTCTGCCCCTGGGTTGCTTATCTAGGTGACAAATAGGTGTGTTTTCCTGCATACACACTGTGTCCACTATGTTAGGTACAGGACATGGCTCAGGTGAGATCTTCAGTGTCAACTGGACTCAAAGCTTTCTGAAAGTCACAACACTGAGCAACAAGGGGTTTTGGCAGGTTTACTGGGCAGAAAGTCAACCACCCGGCCTGAATTTAGGGGAAAGAAGGAGGTTTGTCTTGGGGGGAAGGGGATGCTCAAAGCCATTTGAGCATTTTCCAGCTTTGACTGCAGTACATGATGCTTTGGTAGACACAGGCACCAYTTCATCTCAAATCTGCCCCTGGGGATTTCTTTTCTCTGTCAATGAAGTTGTAGGGCTGGATCCGAAGYAGAAAATGATGTTTGCCACTGCGAGCTTGTGGGACCTCCCAAGCCTGCCTGAGCGGAAGTGGTGTTGGAGAAGAGCTGGCCCCATTAGGCAAGCCACCACACAAAGATGACCATATCTCCCTCCATCTTTCAGGWTTCCCTGTCAGCACCTTGTCCATCTGGTTCATCACGTACTGTGGAGTGCAGCTGATCAAAGAGCGTGAGCGCGTCCTGGCCATTGAGGAGGAGAAGCGTGACAAAGCAAAGAAAGAGTAGAGGAAAACATCAGCTGGCCTACCTCAAAACCTCAGCTCCTCTCTGACCACCTGTCAGGCCAGCCACTGACAGGGGCCCGCCAAGCACTCCTAGCAATCAAACTGCTGAAGCTCATTTGTGTGTAAGTCACCTGGAAGGTGCACTCTCTTGCTGCAGTAAAGATCTTCTGTAAGACACCCATGGGTGGTATGCAGGCTAGCCATGCCTGGCAGGCTGCTGAGGTAGGCTCCTGATCTATTTCTTTAAGGCCAGAAAGCCATCCTCATCATTTATCTGAACCTCTGACATATTACAGACCTAGAGATTTCACCCCTTGGTTTCCGTAACATCTCGTCCACCAGAGCATTTGGCTCTCCAGAAAGACTATGTCTCCCAGAGGCTATCCAACTCCAACTCCTGGAGGTTTTAGGATGAACTGGGCATATAGCTATGAGAAAGGGATTAACTAGTGCTGACCCTGCTCTGAGCAGAYCCTCTCCAGGTTATTTCCAGCTCAAATTTCTTTTACTACAAGAAATAGTCAACATCCACTGTCAAGTATTCAACATCTATATTATGTAGTAAGGACTTTAAAATGGCTCAGCACAATATATACCTACCATGAGGCTAATAAATAAATAAAAYAGTCTTTATATCAAAGGAAAAGAGTACTAGAAATTGCACATTGAACAGTAATTATCTCCCTTCCACTGTCAGCCATGCAGAGTGATTCTGCTATAATCTCAAACCCTCTGCAGAACTGCAGTTCTATATGTCTTGAAAAAATAATTTAATGCCATCCTCATGCCTATTTAATGAAAACATGGGAGATGATATACCTGCTTCAGGGCAAGGGAACATCATATACCAGTTGCCTGTGGAACAGGCACACTGAAGAAACACAACGCGAGACTCGCCTAACCCCTCGGTCCCCAGGCCCTTACTCAGACCCAAAGCGTGCTCCGCTGAGGCATGTGAAACAGATGCGGCCACTATGACCATCTTGCTGTGATTTATGCCCTGGGATTCAAACCAAATCTCACTCCTGTTTGCTCCATGCYGTGGAAGAAGCAGTTTGCATTCCTACCCATGGCTGAGAAACAGAGGACTTTGTACCCAACTCTTGCTTACTTCCTGCCATCCAACCCTTTGCTCARCTGACTTTGGTCAACACAACCTAAGCCCATGACTATGTGGCTGAATGAGCACATAYACACATATAATCAAGGAGAAAGACTCTGAATGAAGGGCAGTGATTTGGGTGGGGAAGCAAAATCATTTGCTAGCACACTTTAAGCAGTAGACTTTGGGACACTGCATGTGAAATGGATTGAATAAATGTACCCATGTGAGACACAGGGTCTCAAGAAAAGATAACGGAAATATCCCTGGGTTTCTTGTAACTTTGGACTAACATAAGCAGCCTTATTTCTGAATCATGTCAGTTCTTGGTGAGAGCAGGATCTGGACCACTTTGCAACCTGAGTGGAGATGCTTGGTGTTGGTGTGTTCTGGTTTCCCTGTGGATAAAACAGGAATTGTTCTTAGCCRGCTTTCAGCTCTGCCAAAGTATTTTATGAGGTCCCTTCTATATGTCATTTATTTATTTAGTAAATAAATGTTGGACATTTACAGAGTCTGCTGCCAGTCTCTATTTAGCTGCTATAACGCAGATAATAACATGGGCAATGCACTGCCATCTGAGATGAGAGACAGGAGGATCTGTTCACAGGCCTGCATGTCCCRCCTCCAATTTTTCAGCTGCCATGCATATCACTTTTCAACACAGGCTCTGCTGCTGGACACTACCAAATTTCTTRCTAGTTTCTTGACCTCCCTATCATCTCAAATTTTTTCTATACCATCAAAACAGCTAAGACATGATGTGTTCACTCCTAGTGTAAAATTCAGCTCTTCTCCTGAATATGTATGTATCCTTGCACAGCTGAAGACATGCTGAACTTCAGCAGACTGAGACTAAGGACTCTATGTCTCCAGGTGGTACAGCTCAGGTCTCTGGCTGCCCAGAAGGAGAAACAGAGTCACCAACCTCTTGATGTCAAAGTGAATGACTCACATGGCACAGCCCAGTGACTCTGCAGTGCCCTCCTGACTTGGATCCTGTTGGAGAGAAAATAACCCATTCACTAAGAATCTAAATTTACCCAGCAGCTGCATATCTTGAAATTGCCAGAAGGAGCTAATCTTAGACACCATCTGAGCGAGTAATTTGTTACAGAGCCAGTGGATGGGAGAACTCGGGCTTTCCCCTACTTTGCATGAAGTTAACCCTTAGCCACTGTGCTCACTGCTGCTGTTAGAAGCCAAAGCGTGCTGGTAGGCCTGTGGCCAAAGYGGTGCTGTCGTGGCAGTGTCTGACACTGCTCTGCCCTGAGCAAGAGACRTATAGCCTCAGTATATGCCTCTGTGGAACAGGAATTATGAAATGTTCATCTCCCTCCTGGAGTATATCTCATCTGATCTGGTTATTGCCTGGCTGTGATAGCAAATTGAGGTGCTAAGAACTGTGTTACAGCTGTGTTACACTAAGCTGTGTTACAGCTACAAACTCAAATTAACAGCCCTACACTGGACAGCTTCCTATCCAGTCCAACAAGGCAATAATTCTTGCACTCATCTTTCTTGCCCTTTGAGTTTGTATGCCGGCAGAAAAACATCAGGGAAGGAGGATCCTGCTACATTACCAGCCTTTAGTGATGCTTTCCACACATTCTCACTCACTGCTGTGTTGTAGGGAAGGAGTGCTGTCCACTTGGAGATACACATAGTAACTGCTCTTAGTCTTAGTTTCCAGCCATTGGAAATCATTAGCTGTAGTCTCATTAGACCTAGGACTAGCTAGCTGAGAGCTACCTCAGAATAGCCTATGGGGCTATGTCCAGGGGCTATACTGTCTATCAAACAGCAGTCAGCACTGCCAGGGGTGTAACCCCAGGACGCTGAGTYGACTCACCCGTTTTAACATTTGCACAGAGGTATCTGAATGGTAAGTGTGCTCACTACCACTCTGCATCCACATGTGCCATCTCATCTGCTCTTAGATGTTAAAGCCCTCTAGTCTTGGCCAGTACTTGCTTGGAGACCAGCTTATGTTCGTGGTTAGACACAGCAACTGAAAGATGAATGGGAAAAATCTACTGTGATCAAAACCTCCACAAGAGATAGCAGTTGGCAAAGGCTCAAAATTTATGATTTCCTCAGATTCAACTGCTATCAACAGAAAGAAAAATGTCTCCCTCAGCAATCAGATGTGGCATAAGCACTTCAGCGTGGCAGAGCTCAGCCCAAGCCCTGAGAAATCCTATTGACTTGCCTGTGCATAGATTGTAAATAGCAACAACCACCCAATGTGAGCAAATAAAAGCCAAGAATGAAGCTAGAGTAAACACACAAGTGAGAAAAGAATGCAACACTCGAGATCCAGCCTGAAAATGTGTAACTTAATATGTAAGAAGAAAAGAAAGCCAAACTCCAGCTACTTGGTGGCTGAGATGATCTGAAGCTTGTGGCTGAGCTACAACTAAAGCAAYGATGGCTTTTTCCCCCCAGGGCTCGGAGGGTTCGTGGGAGGTGCACAACGGCTCCAAAAGCACCTTTGAGTCTCCCTGCTAGCACTGTGTGGCTGCGTGAGCCACCCAGGGCACAAAGTTACTCAGAGGGTTTTGGGTCCACAGGTTTGACCCTCTGTCCTACTAGGTCATAGCAAAAAATTGCTTGGGGAAGGCTCACCCTTAGCTGAGCTGAGTGTGGCTGTGCTCAGGAGCCAGAGAGGTTTCTGTTTTACAGAAGGGTGTCTTGAGGTTGCCTGTGCTAGCTACATCAATCCTGATGGCAGCCATCGCAAGCAGCTGTATTGAGCCAACACGAAAAAATAGTATTGGCAGGAAACAAAATGTTGGGAATTACACATGTGAATGTTGCCACAAGCTGTCACGAAGACAGTGTCCCAGTTATGCTGTGATTAGGAGGCACTGGGAATAGTTAGGGTTGTCTAGTCTGAATTCGTTATTTAAGCTCTCTCTAGAGTGAACGGAGAGACACAGACCTCAYTGGAGTCCTCTCATCTAAGGCAAGTGTCTAATTCAGTTGTGGTGAATCAATTCCCGGAGAGACCAGGTAGATGATAACCTTCATTTCTCTGATGCGTTTCAGATTGTTAATGGCTGATTTGGATTTTTTTCAGTCAGGCTCTAGAATGGTCTGGTTTCACTTCACAGAGCAAGATGAAGGCTGGAAGTCCCATGTTTGCCAGTGGCTTCTCGTACAGTCCTAGGTGGGTCAGCTGTACTCACAGCCACTCAGAAAGAGAGCTGCTCCCCACCTGGATGAAGGAGTCCAAGTCTGGTTTTCCTGCCAAAGCAAGGCACAAWGGTGAAGTAACTAAAATCCGGCTGCTGATTTCACAGATGATGACAGACCTCATCCCAAGGTTGTCTGCTCATGGGGATTTCCACCTCCCCCAAGGGTGGAAAGAGCCAATGAGTTCTGCTGCTCTGGAGAAATCTTCATCAAAGTGAAATCTGGAGAGGAAAAAAAAAAAACTTTTCCAGCCAACAACTCTCAGGCCTTGTTTTCCTGGAAATAACACTAATTTCCATAAAACCATTTGTGTCTGAAGTGATGAGCCTTACACAYGCAGGTGGATTAGTGGTTCCCTCCTCGCCAGTGAGCTGTTGCTCGTGGAGGGATTGAACCCACTGCCCATTTCCTACCAGATACTCACTTGAGCCAGAGCTGCTCCTCATTTCCAATCAGCTGGGTTGGCCAGAAGCAGATATGTGGCCTAGGCCTTTGCATTTACTATGGGGGCTGGGACCCAGGATAGGTCCCGTTGCATTTAGTGGTCTCACCTTCTGTTGGGAAATGTGAGGAGAGAGCACTCTGGAAAAAGTGGGTTTCTTCCCAAGCTTTGGTGCCAGCCCAGCAGCTGGGCCAAGCCACTGAAGCTGATGGAGACCCAATGGTTCATTTAGGGCTGGTGCAGGGTTCTTGCCCTGGGTGGGACACAAACCTAGGAGAAGCCACAGACCACTGATCAGTCAGGATCTTCTCTGGAAAGGGATCAGCTGCAGCTGTGTTTTAGCAGCAGCACCTCGTGTTGTGGGGAATGCAAAAGTAAACCTCAGATGGCAGCACACACTGATCAGCACAGAGAAAAGGAAAAGGAGCCAGGGCTCAAGGAAGGGAGGGAAGGGGAGAGCGGTAGGGGAGAAAAATCCCAAGCAGTGTGCAAGACTGCACAGGATTAATCTTAGAAAAGTGCAAAAACTAGTACACRGGGAAGGTAGAAGGGAGGACAGGGGGCTGTCCAGCCCCAGGCATTTGGGATCGGAGGAACATTTTTGAAGTATGACCCAGCTCAAAGAGCAGCACTTGCCCTCTGATTCCCTGTAACAGATGAGCAGCACAGCAGAAGAGATTATGAGCTGAGCTCTGAAAACAGCCTCTGATTATGTCTCTGCTATATTGGTACACCCCCAGATGCTGCTGGAACCTCAACAGCATAAAAATGTTTCTTATCAGTATAGTTCTCTCCCCCTTCCCATTTACGTGGATAACCATCATGGCACAAAGCACTTTTATAAAGACATACATGCAAGGGCAAGGGGTTACGYGGCTTTAAATATACCAAGAAGAATGGCTAATATCCTTACATAGACTTAATTAAATCATTAATTAAATTTGTGCCATCTCTGAATGTCAACCAGCCCAGAGGGTCCATAATAATGGAGATAAAATAAAACAGACTCATGTAGAAGTTTTACAATAGGTATAAATAATTATAGTTACTCAGCTCACCTGTGTGTGTCAAAACTAATTTTCTTCCTCAAGAGCTCCAAGGAAAGAGCTGTTTTCTATTCTCTGCCTYGTGCTGTGTGTCCATGGCAAGAACCAGCTGCCAGTACTGTGGCAGTACTGATGGAAACCCCATTTCCAGTAGGAAATCTCCTATGTGGCATCTCCAGTGGCTAACAGAGGATGAAATATTGTTTTTTTCCTGAATATCAAGAGTGTGTGTTGCAAGAGAGGCTCCAAGAAAGTCTCTTTTTCAGCTTTATATTCACAAAACACTGGAACTTACTGCCTCTTGGAGTGCTGCATTTCTAAGGCTTAGAAGGAACTGCTGGACTCCAACACACCATTTGAGGCCCTATGAGACTTCCTGGTCATCCGCTGGCCTGTAGACGGGATGTGAGACCTGCCAGAAACCTCAGCCTTTCTAGAGCATCAGCTGGAAGCCAGGCAGGTCCTAATGTGGCTCTGAACTCCAACACCGATCGTGTCTATATCTCAGTTGACTTCAGCAGGAGACCTGTTCATCAGGAGAGGCCTGCATTTAGACAGCCTAATCTGTGAGTTGAAGCCCATCTTTGGGGTCCCTTTACTTCAGCTCCACCTCAGACCTTCCATTTGTCACCAAGATGCAGAAAAGATGGATATATTAACAAAGAGGYATCCAGAGACTATGCTGCTGGAGACCATGCACAAACTGCAGACAAACCACAGTCCTCCTGCTCCCGGACTCCTAAACCCTGTGTCATTATTGGGACTTTTTGAATAACTTCCAGCATAGGTTTCGTCTCACATACACATGTAAAAAGCTCACTCTCCATTTCCCACCCCCTTCCAGATCCCTTMTCCCTGAGAAGTGATTTCAGAGGAGAATATAGGACAAAACTATGCAGAAAATCAGCCTTGGGAATGAGCTGACCAGACTGAGGGATGCCACAGAGTCCACATAAGATGTGCCCTTATTGCATCTCTCCAGCTTTGACTTTATGGTCCATTTTCAGAAATAATGAAAGATTCAGCAGTTCTGGAGCACTAGGTTTAGCTGTTCAGGGAGAAGGACCTACCTAGCCCTGCCATGCATGACCCAGAAGATMGATTCAGATCTTTGATTCATCTGGAGGTGAAGCTGTTTCCCAAACGCAAGAGTTGAGCCATTCAGTCACACACGTCTCCCCTCATGGGACGCCAGGAAAGCTCATGTTCCCTCCGCGGTGACTCATAAGCTGACAGACCGTTCCTGAAGCATCGAGGATAGAAGTACAGCTGTTCCCCCGGCCCCCTCCCTTCCCACTTGTCCAATGTGTCATATTAAAGGGAGATCAGCTTACACATGCTCCAATATGGATTCCTTAAGCTTTGTAATGCTGTGGCTATATATAAAGCCTCACGCTGGAAACTGAAGTACACAGACAGCTGCAATAGTAGCAAGCATTTCGCATTCACAGTGGTCTCACAGTCTGGAAGCAAGGCAGACCTGTGTGCTCAGTTTTGAGTAAGTTTCTTTACCAGAGGCTAAGATACTGATACAGACAAATAGATATAGAAAAATAGACATAGAAAAAAGAACAACTGGAATAAAAGGAAGCAATTAYCATGGCTCTGCCTTTTGATCAAGCGGAGGAACTGCGCCTCTACCAGCAAACTCTTCTCCAGGATGGACTCAAAGACATGTTGGACCACAGTAAGTTTCTGGACTGTGTCTTAAAAGTCAAGGGGAAGGAGTTTCCCTGCCATCGACTGGTGCTGGCAGCTTGCAGCCCATACTTCCGGGCAATGTTCCTTTCAGACATGGAAGAGAGCAAAAAGAGGGAGGTCAGTCTGGAAGATGTCGATCCGGATGTCATGGGCAAGATCCTCCACTATATCTACACCTCTGAGCTGGAGATCACAGAGCAGAATGTGCAGGACATCTTCTCCGTGGCCAACATGTTCCAAATCCCCTCCATCTTTACTGTTTGTGTGTCCTTTCTGCAGAAGCGGCTCTGTCTCAGCAACTGCTTGGCTATCTTCAGGCTGGGGCTGATGCTGGACTGTGCCCGGCTGGCTGTAGCAGCTCGGGATTTCATCTGCGACCGCTTTGCACTGGTTTCCCGGGATGAGGAGTTCTATCAGCTCTCCCCAGATGAGCTCATTGCTATCATCTCCAGCGATTCCCTCAACACTGAGAAAGAGGAGATAGTCTTTGAAGTGGTGATGAAGTGGGCAGGGACCAAGGACTGTGAGAGCCGGCAGAAGGCACTACCTGTTGTCTTTGAAAGCATCCGCTTCCGCCTCATGCCCAAAGACTACATCAAGGACCATGTGGAGAAGCATGCCATGGTGAAGTCCAGCCCAGAGCTGCTCAAGAAACTGCAGATGGTGAAGGATGCCCAGCAAGGCAAATTCACTGTGGTGAAGAAAAAGAAAGTGAAGAAAAGCAGTGAAAAGCAATCAAAAGACAATATTGTCAATGGAGCAGTAGACGAGGAAGAAGAGACAGAGGAGGATGCCCTTCCAGGAATCTTAAATGACACAATGCGCTTTGGGATGTTCCTCCAGGATCTCATTTTCATGGTGAGCGACAGYGGAGCAGTGGCCTACGATCCCACCGCCAATGAGTGTTATTTTGCCTCCCTGTCTGCTCAGATCCCAAAGAACCACATCAGTCTGGTGACCAAAGAAAACCAGATCTTCATTGTGGGAGGACTGTACTACAATGAAGATAACAAAGAGGACCCCATGAGTTCCTACTTTCTACAGGTACTAGCTTTATTTTTCCTCATAATTTCTTTGGTCAATTAGGAGCATCACTGGTCTTTCTTTAGCTTCCACGTGATGCCATGTAGTATTATTTGTCATGTGATGATAATGAAAGTTATGAAAGAAGATGATTCTTTTCTCTATGATTTTAGTGTAGATCTCATTGAGGGGGTTTTCTGGCTCTTGAGGAGTGAGGTTGGAATGGATAGGTAATGGGACTAAGCCTTTCTGATCCAAATTCTAAGCACAGGTCCAGTTTGATCAATGCATTTGGTCCAGCCCTGGCTACCACAGGGCACAGTAACTGGAGGTCAGCAGCACCATGTTTTGATTTGGCTTTGCAACCATTATGTTCCCTGGGTATGAATCCCCAGGAAAACACAGGAATGATTTTATCAAGTACTAGCACAGTGAACAAAGGCAACTACAGCCACACAGCAAACTCTCCAAGGACATGAGAACATGTCCTTACCTACCAATCTGTGTCCCTTTTCCAGCGTTGTTCTTCATCCTAGGTGAAGGAAGCACATGTGTGCTATTTTYGGCTCAGAGTCTCTGCCTTAGCCGTTTCCCATCTTGTGCAGGGGAAAACCATGGTGGGTGTCTTTTGGGATTCCCCTAAGGAAGAAGTGGCTGTTCTAACTCAGCAATAACCAAAGCTATGATTAGATCAGCAAGATCTGAGCTAGCCTGGGCTACRGTCCAAGAGCACTTTCCCACTAGACAGCTAACACAAGGCACCTACCCTTCCTGACAACCCTGTTAGAATCCAGTAAATCATCAGCTCTTCTTCCCCCAGTGCCCAGAAATCCTGTTGCATTTCTCCTGCGGCTCTTGTCTGCTCTTCAAGGAAACAATAATGTCTCCAGGCTAATGCCTTATCGCATGGGTAGGTCTRTACACCCGCACCATGTGTGCAGGGACTGTGATTGTCCTTGCCTGGAAAGGATTCGTATCCACTCTGCCAGGAGTCAGACTATGGAGCCCATGTGAAACCCATGAAACGAGGAGCCAGTGGGAAGCAAACACAGCCCTAGAAGGTGGGATGGAGGGGAAAGAGAGTGGGAGCACCAGGGGAAATGCTGTTTCACACACAGCCCTTTGCACTGAACAGGAGCTTTGASAGCAGAGGATGTGGCCAGCTCCAGCACTCAGCTGTGCAGAGCAGATAAGCAGACTGCTTCATAGTCAGCCAACACATATGTCTAATGATCAATACTCCCATCAGTTTGGTTGCTGGCCAAGCAAGGTAATGCATATATACTTGCCTCTCTTCCTTCCCCTTCCCCAGGGGCTTTTCTCTGCAATTAGCAGCTACACCAATTAGCAACCTTTTAGTATACTGCATAGGGAAGGGAACAGCACTGCTACCAGGYGGCCTGACTCACCACACATGGGACCTGCAGCCCCATCTCACCTCCAGGGCCCTTCTGCCCTAAGCACAGCTTTATAATGMGACAGCTGCCCAGCCATAATGCAACCTTAGCTGTATTAGCAGAAGTGCAACAAGCAGATCGTGGGCAGTGATTTCTTCCCTTCAGATAGGCAATTGTGGGAACACATATGGATGGTGTGTCCAGTTTGGAGCTCCTCAGTGCAAGGGAAGTGTTGAGGTACTGGAGTGAGCCCAGCAGAGGCCACCAAGACGGTGAGGATTGGAGAACAGGATGGATAGAGAGAGGCTGAGAGCTGGGTCTGTTCAGCCAGGAGAAGTGGAAGGGAAGATCTCACTGGTGCCTGCAGCTATCTAATGGGAAGGTACAGAGAAGATGGGTCCAGAGTTTCTTGGAGATCTGCACAGGAAGGACAAGAGGCAATGGCCAGCAACTGCAGTAAGAGCAATTTCAGTTAGCTGTAAAGAAAACTTTCACAATAGAGGCAATATAGTACTGGAATGAGGTCCAGAGAAGATGCAAAACCTCTGTCCTTGGAGATGTTCGATATGTGACTGGACAAAGCCCTGAGCAACCTGCTTTAATTTCGAAGTTGTCCCTGCTTTGAGCAGAAGGGTAGATCAGAGATCTTCAGAGATCTCTTAAATTATTCTGTGATTCTAAATTACAAACAGCAAGGTTTCTATATTGAGCTCCCAATTTCCCACTGAGTCAACATGAAGCTTTGGGCACCTTACGGCCATTTTTAGCTCTTTCCCCATAGGAAGGAGATTGTGGTCCTTCTTCAGCTTCCTGCTGCACTCATGTTTGGGAGTTGCAGACAAATCCCAGGACTGGAAGGTGCTGTCAGATTGTAAAGATGTGATTTATTGCTATCAATTTCATCGTGTAGCTCACAGTTCCCTTATGAGCAAAAGGTTCTGTCGAGCTTTTTTCAGCTGAAACTTCACACAGATGTGGAGAGGCAGTGGTATGATAAATCATGTCAGTGCAGCAGTATCTCAAACCTTCTGAGGTTGTTTCTGTCCTGAGAGACATCAGAGCCACATTACTCCTGCTGAAGCCAGGAGAGTTAGGTCAGGGATAGTTTAGGCTTAAGGACAGGCACCAATATATATAAATTCTGATAAATCCCAGAGGCCTTGCAAATTTTGGCAGGAATGAAATGATTCCATTGACATTTCAGATGTAATGGGGTATCCTTCATTTGTCACTTCCAAGATTTATGCCCTGAAAACAGTGCTAAATCCATCAAGAATCCATCAACTATCCCAGTGACTGAGCTGTTCAGTCCTCTGCTATAAATAACATGTATGTGGACCACAAATTGCAAAGAGACAATATCCATGGGGACCCAGCTGAGGCCAAGTGTTTGGAGACAACCCAGTAAGTTGGAAGCTCTTTGGCCCCAGCCCATAACAAACAATGCTTCAGGCAATGCTCCATCACAACTTCCTCTTACAGAGTCCCACCAAGCTGGCTGCAGTAGGTCACCCCAAACTTAACCCAATCCTCCACTGACAATCTGAACTAAAAATGTTGCCCCAGTCTACAGTTGCCCTCAAACTATGGTACCTAGAACCTCTAGGCACCCATACTGCCCCTTAATTTTTCACATTTTTCTCTGGTGGGGGTAAGGCAATGCCTTGTTCTACAGGTGTCCAAGTGAGAGCTGGGCCTCTTTAGCCTGGAGAAAAGAAGACTGAGCAGGGAATCTTATCAATGTGTATAAGTATCTGAGGGGAGGATGTCAGGGGGACAGAGACAAACTCTTTTCAGTTGCCCCATGTGACAGGACAAGAGGCAATGGGCAGAAATTGAAGCACGGGAAGTTCCGCCTGAACACAAGGGGGAATTTCTTCACTGTGAGAGTGACGGAGCACTGGAMCAGGTTGCCCAGAGAGRCTGTGGAGTCTCSTTCTSTGGAGATCTTCAAGGCCCACCTGGATGCAACCCTGTCTAACATGCTCTAGGTGACCCTGCTGAGCAGGGGGGTTGGACTAGATGATCTCCAGAGGTCCCTTCCAACCTTACTGATTCTATGATCTCATCTCAGAACTGCCCCTTCCTCCACAACAAGGCTTATCTGCTCTCCCATGCTTGTGGCTAACACAGATAGTCATGGCAGAACAAGGTTTCAACCTGGCTTTTATCTATCTGGAGCTCTAGGCAACAGGGCACACTTGCCCATAATGCCCAACAGGGCACATCAACGCTGATCTTTTCAGTTYGTGGTGCCAACGGAGGGCTCTGCTCTCAGATATAACAGACATTAACCCACTAGCATTAGCTGATGTTTWGGCATCTGATCTACTAGCTTTGCATGGATCAGGCTTCCTGTCTATCAGGTGAGGCTAACAGGACACTCGGGTCAGCATGAAGAGCTCTCATCTTTGCAGTGCTGCCTTAGGTTCATCGTGCCGTGTAGATAGGCAGATAGTGTGTAAATAGCTTTTGTGCAGACACACATATTTTTATCTCACAAACTCTCATGCACAGTAAGGTGATACGGGACAAAATCAGTTACTTGTAGTTCCTCCTCCAACTCAGCAGAAACAGTTAATTAGGACATGTTATTCCCAAATCACTGCYGCAATTCACCAATAGGGCAGTAAACAGAAAGAAGAAAACAGAAACAAGCACCATAATTTCAAATTTCCTGAGAAGCAGAGGAGGAACGTGGTAACTGATCATTTGCCAGAAAGGAGGAGAATTGCCAGGAGAAGAAGCCATTTYACTCCCAGCTTGCTCAGGGGAGTGAGCTATGTAAGCGGCTTTGCAGACAGCAGGCTGCTACCTGGCAGAGACGAAAAATGCCAGGATGAAATACTGCGGCATTTCTTACAGCTGGAGAGGCCCAGAAAAAATTTCTAAGGCAATATCWGAGCTCTTGCAGCCTCAAGAATGCTCTGTTATAGGTACAAGGTGAGACCCTCTCATCCCAAGGTGACCAAACTTTTTCCAAGCCAAACCTTTCACATATAGTGCAGAACCTGTTCCTGCAGGTGCATCTCTGCTCTTAAACCTTCTTGTAAGATAAATGTCTTAYGATATACAGCTTGGGTTGGTACTAAGATCCCACCCTGCACCAGGTCCAGCAGCAACAGGTAAAGTGCAGGTGGAGAATAGTCCAGCAGAGTGTGCTCACCAGGAGTGACCAAGCTGTACATGGGAATGGACTCTGCTCCTTRCCTCTGCATCTTGATTTAAGCTAAGCGAGCAGGCAGGGTGAACACATCATCTCTTACACACTAATGGCCGTGTCTTCCTTTCAGTAYGACCACCTGGACTCAGACTGGCTGGGAATGCCCCCACTGCCTTCTCCTCGCTGCCTTTTTGGCCTGGGAGAGGCAGAAAACTCCATTTTTGTGGTTGGCGGGAAAGAACTGAAAGAGGGAGAAAAGACCTTGGACTCTGTCTTGTGCTACGACCGACTGTAAGTGTGTGTGTGTGWGTGTGGGGAGGGAGGTGTTTTCTAGGAGAAAGAGAAGCAGCTGGCTTGCAGATGACTCCGTCTCTGCAGAGACCAAGCAGTTTTGAAGACGGCTTGAACTTCAGATCCAGGCTCGGAGACCAYGGGGATTGTTTCAAGCTGTACCTTGGGGCTTTGAGCTGTCTCCATCCAGCTGCTTGGTTTATTGTAATTGAAGCTACTGGGGATGGAAGCCATAATGGGGATATTATGTTATCAGGACTGAACTTTGAAGATGCTCACATGGGACCCATATAGATGAGCAAGGGGAGTTTTTCCTTCTGCTCTTCATTATCATATGCCCGTCGGTTTGAGGTTCAGCAATCTTCACCGTAGTTTGGCAGCACTGGGAGTGGGTTTGGTCAGGGAAATGTGGTTTCAAAGCACTCAGATCTGGCACTGTATGGGGCTGGGGAAAGCRGGGCTCTTCTGCTTCCTTGCATGACGTGGCTGCTCTTTTTCCTACTAATGAACTTTGCTCAGTCCTGCAAAATCATTCATCTGTCCAGACTGTCCCAGTTGCCCTACTGGAATCATCTGGAGGCTTAGTATCAGCTAAGTATCAGCTTATTTTTGCACAGTTGGCTCTGAATCRTGCTATGTCATGACCTTTACTAAAAGGTACCATCCAGTTCTGCTTGCGCGAGGCAGAGATGTCCAAAAGACTGTTCCTGCCTGCCCCTAAGAAGCAGGAGTCGTAAGCGTTAACAAGCCTTTACTCRGTTTATATTTAGATGTGTGTGCTGCAAAGTCTGTTTTATAGGCAGAGATTTGAAATCAGCTTCCATTCCCCCAGAACGTGGCATTTATCTGGCTTGGCAAACCCTCAGGGGAAAGGCATTCTCTCCTTCAAAGGGTGCGGAGGGTGGTTTGAATACAGGCTTGAAGCTGGCAGAGATACGATCAGCACCACTTATTTCTCTTATTAGATGACGATTTCAATTGTAACAAACTATGGAGAGGRCAAAGTGCTGGTCTGTGGGATGATATATTTTATTTAGGCCTGTATAGCTCCCTGCTGAACATAACTGGTTAATTTAGATGTGATGAGAGGTCCAGATCTCCATTTTTGGCTACCCAGCTCAAACAAATAAAGAAGTWAAAATAAGGGCTGGATTCTTAGGTGTGCCAAAGCTCAACCTGAGGACAGACATGGAGGYTCTGCCATGAAGGATCAGTGGGGTTGAAAGATTAGAGGTACTGGTTTGGGTCTCCGAAGCCTTGTGGTTGCACTGTCTGCTTGGCTGTCCTGCCTCACTGCGGGAGCGAGCACCGAGCTTTCAGCACAGCGCTGCGCTACATCACGTGGATGTATCCCCCAGCGGCTCCTTGCTGAGTGCTGGCAAGATGAAGCACCCTAAAACTGAAGGCACTGGCCAAGGAGAAAATTTGCTGTCAGGATCTTGCATCCCTCAGTCTCGTTGCTTTTCAATTTTTACGTAATGTAGAAATCTCTGTCTCGTTTGCGTCTGACTGCTAGTGCTTATAAATGAGGTGAGGCTCTGGGACAGGAGGTGGAGTGTATGCACAAACACCAAAAGTAAAGGATGTTGCAAAAAAGAATAAGCATTAGCCTAAACATCCTGTGTATAATTTTATTTTGCTTTTTATAGGATCACAGTATTTACTGATTGAATATTCTCTCATTGGAAAACAGTATTTTTAAGATTGTATTTTCAGTTTTTCAGGGTGTGCACTCATCTTTAGGATTGGAAAGTGCCACGTATTCTGGGTCCCACCCAACAAGCTACAAATGCTTTTGCATCCCATCTTTTCCTGATCCAGGTCCTTCAAGTGGGGTGAAGCCGACWCTCTTCCCTATGCAGTCTACGGCCATGCAGTGGTATCGCACAARGACCTCGTCTATGTCATAGGCGGCAAAGGAAGTGACAAGTAAGTCAAAAAGCAAGTAAAATCAGGGAAACCAGGAATGTCAACCCCTGAAGGAGTGGGAGTTCAGAGCACGAGTCCATGCCTACCTAACCTGAAGACTATGGGGTAGAGGGAACGCATGGATGAARGATTGGATGAGGTGTAAAATGCGGCATCTTCTCCTCTCAGTTTGGCTGTGTTGTTGCAGCTTCACAGGCTCTTAGGAGCCCTATGCTGCACAACTAACACCAGAGTGATGGCACAGCCCTTACCAGAGAGCAAGAGTATCACCCCCTTTGCTCTAAACAAGCAAATTCACACAGAGCAGGAGAGGTATCAAAGTGTGAGAACCTCCTCCAGATTAGGACTTTCCTGTCTTCAAGCCTGGAGACCTGCCACGGAGCAGTGTGGGCCTAGGAGCCAAACCTAGCCAGTGTATTTGCAACAGCAGTGAAAAACCTCACCAGACTTGACCCCAGTCCTGCCACCCTTCGATTTCTGGCAGGAGATGAYGGCTCAGCAGAAACTGCCACTCTCGAGGACCATTGTAGTGATTGTTTTGCAAGACAGAAGTACTCCTGTTTGCAGAGCAAACATGGCATAATCCAGCAAAGACAGGCCCTGCTCTGAGAAGATAGTGGGCTGAGAAGTGTGTGTGTGCCTGTGTACATGCACACATGTGTAACCTTACACTGCCATCTCAGCGAACAGGGACTTTATTGTTGACATTTTGCAGGATCAAGCTGAATCAGCAACACTTGACCACCACCTGGAAGGCTGCATGCAAGGTCTCGGATAGGCAGTTAGCTAGACAGGCCCTGACTCAGTTGGGTGAACACAATGTTGGGCTTTCAGTATGCCTATCCAAAGCAGGCACGTGTGGAGGGGATGTTTTGCRTTCAGATAATGTCTCCAGGCATGGCCGATTCGGGCACCCAAGCAAATAAACAAGTTCCAGTGTGGAGGGTAGTAAAAAGCTTTGTAGAGACCCCAAAGTCTTCCCAGCTGACAGCCCCAAAGTCCTGCAGTGCAAAAACACCACTTGTAGGCAAGTGGGCATCCTTTTCTCTCTTGTGTTTCGGTAGGAAGTGTCTGAAGAAGATGTGTGTCTACAACCCGAATAAGTTTGAGTGGAAGGAGYTGGCTCCCATGAAAACTGCCCGGTCCTTGTTTGGAGCGACTGTGCACAAGGACAAAATCTACGTGGCGGCTGGCGTGACTGACTCTGGCTTGACGAACTCAGTGGAAGTGTATGACATTGCAACCAACAAGTACGTACCGGAGCACACCACGGGGTGTAGTTACACAAGGAGCACCGWAGGTATACCTTAAACATCCTGCCGCAAAGCATTTTGGAGTTTGCTCGCAATGCCTGATACTGGTTCTTCTCAGTCTGCATTTCTTGGTCCACCGGACACCAGTGAGGCTGCAAGTGGCCTGCAGCTGGGTTGCGCGTTGCATCAGACTCGCATTCAAGGCAGTTCCACCGACCGGTGCCGAGCCTGAGCGTACTGCAGGGCCGTAGCTTCCTCTCAGCAGCATCTCCCAACATGATCAATGTGTCCTTGCCTTGGGGTGGGCTGTGAGACTGCACTACGCTATGATGGTGGAAATAGCTATTTCTAGCAATAGTCAAAGAATGACCACAGCCCATCTGATCTATCACTGGTTAATTCTGTTGCTAGTTGCCAATTTCAGACCAACCTTTTCACTGGGGTAGGCAGGTTGCCCTAACATGTCTGMTCTCTCGATGTGGCAGGTGGGACTCCTTCACGGACTTCCCTCAGGAGCGCAGCTCAGTCAGCCTGGTGAGCTTGTCTGGGGTACTCTACCTGCTCGGGGGATTTGCCACGGTGGAGACGGAGTCAGGAGAGCTGGTGCCAACTGAGCTGAACGACGTTTGGAGGTGAAGACCTTTCATGTGGCTATCGCTGGGAGCACAAAAGATGGGAGGAAAGTTACTCAGTGAAAGCCRTCAAAGGGACTCATAGTTTCTCTCTTTCTAAATGTCTTTGGTATGAAACCAAGTGCTTTTATCGCAACATGAAGCCACAGGCTTGGCACAGCATCTCTGGGTGAAACATTTGCCCTGTGCTGTACTGGAGGTCACATTAGCTGATTCAACGCTCTCTCCCGGCCTGACATAAAAATGTAACTGGGAAAAATCTGACTCTTTAGCTTTTTCCTGAATTGTCATTTTGCTCTGAGCTGGTTCCAGACTTCCCTTTTGGCTTAATGCAAAGTTAGTGCAAAGCATGTTCTTTCTGRAAAAAGCCAGTGCTTAGACTAAAAATTGAATTATCCTAAGTGGAACCAGGCAAATGGTCAGAAACCACTTTTTGACAGCTACTAACACAGGATTAGCAGCCCCTTTTCTTCCCTTCTGTGGCTCTAGAGCACCCCTCAGCAGGCATCTACTGGGCTGCTGGCATTCACTGTGGATGTTGACTTTTGGTGGCATCAAACCATTTCTTMGGAAAAAAAAAATACACCCTCCCCTGTGAGAACTCTACCTTATATCCCAGCCTGGTGCTAGCAAACCAGACCTAGGCTGCAGCTCCCCGTGCCCCTCCCATAGACATCTTGTGGACAAACGATGTCTGCAGGATGTTGTGCCATGTACCAGAAGCTCCAGCTGCTGCAGGGAGGACCTGAATGGGGAGGACGGGAAGCTTTGCTCACTGTAATTTTCTGTTTGTCTCTCCTCAGATATGATGAAGAACAGAAGAAGTGGGAAGGGGTCCTCCGAGAGATTCAGTAYGCTTCTGGTGCCACTTTCCTTCCCGTGCGCCTCAACGTTTTGCGGCTAACAAAGATGTGATGAGAAACAGTTTATTCTTTTTTTTTCCATAGGGCTCTGGGCAAGGAGGGAGCGGCAAGGGGGAGGTGGGGGGTGGAGATCATGTCTACTAGTGCAGGGATGTGGCAGAGGTTCTCTGCATAAGGTGTAGGACATTGCATCTGTGATTATTACAATTTTATCTAGTCAAACAGGAAAGAGAAAAAAAAATCTTGAAACTTTATGGGAACCTGAAGCTGCTCATAGTATAACTAGAGAAGGCATCTGGAGACTGCAAGGAGCAAGGGTAGACTAAGGAGCATGGAGCAAAGACCTCCTCTAGTCTCAGCAGCCAGGACAAAAAAAAAATCTATATTCTTGTTCCACTTCTTTCTCCAGCTTCTTCTCTACCTTCTCAACCACTGTTGAACCTCCCCAGCCATGTGGGGAGGCAGAAGGTGGCTCCCAAGGGGCTAAGCTGAAGCTCCCCCAGGCAAAGGGGTCTCTAAAGTGCTTCCCCACTTAAGGTAGCCATAAGCAGTGTGGTGCTGGATGTCTCCTCTGAGAAGAAAAGGAGAGCAGAGGCAAGGGCAAGTGGTACAGATTGGCTCAGGGGCCTTTGATGAGCTCTAGAGTGATGACGGTTGTTGGAGTAAGACTGTGAAAAGAAAAGAGCATGCGTGCGTGGGCAGAAGTGCCTTGAATGTTGCAATATGTGAYGAAAAGAGTTTTAGTTCTTTTGACTCCGCCTAGTCTTAGGACTGAAGATACCCCAGGAGCTAAGGTTTGCAGGCAGGAAAGAGCGGYGCAAGCAGTGGGGTAGGTAAGGGGGAGACAGGGAGGAAGGGCTGTGTGTGGTCATTGCCATCCTTTTGGGCTCATCAAGCAGAGCTGCACCCTTTCCACCTGCAATCACAGACCGCATTGTCCTCACCTCCAGCTGGACAAATGCTGGTGGTTGGRGAAAGGCTTTATATTTATATTGTCTCACTTATTTTTAATTTTTTTTAAGAATATCCTAGTTTGCAATGTACATGGAGATTCCAAATGTGTTTGAGTCAAAGAGAGTTTCCTATAGAGGATCTTTTTTTTTTTAAGTTATGCATAATGATGTTTTGATAGAAACATAATCTTACTGGCAGCAGGACAGAGACTTGTCGGAGTGAAAAACTCCTGATATTCACRCCATCCAACCAGTGGTTTATTTAAAAATAAATCATTAAAATACAAGAAAATAAATTCTCTGTGTATGCTTATTGTAATGGCCTGTCCACAGCAAACAACCACAAGGACAAAGCACATGGAGGATCAGAAAGCGCTGTGAGAAAGGTGCCTCATGGGATGGTGGTGACCACGTGGGACACCTGGGGTATCTAACTTCCTCGCCTCTCTCCAACTCCTCCAAAGCCTCTTTCCTGAAAAAAGCTTACTGAGACATGTGGCAACTAACTCACTGCTCCTACGAGGGCACTCTCCTCTGAGCCCTTCACAAGCCGGACCACCACCTCCACGCCCCTGGTACCTCCACGGCCTTGCAGGCCCCTCTGCCAGCTGCCTGCCACTCTGCAAGCATGGCCACAGCTTTTCTTCTTCTTCTTCTTCTTCTTCTTCCCCCTCTTTGGGCCTTAACTTTAGCATTCACATCCCTGAAGCTGTTCTCTGCAGATATGAGGATTAGCTGCTTACCAAGGAAGAGGAAAGTAAGCCTGGTACCACTATGATCTCCTGATAACCAGGAACAAGGGTGGTAATCGATAATAAAAAAGCAAAATAACACCCCCAAAGTGGTACAAAACTTCTGGT
>NW_028186612.1:5659147-5676356 GCF_003343005.1 Rhea americana | reverse complement strand
GTGAAAAAACACAGCAGAAAGATGATGTTCCTCTCAGTCTCAGTCCTGCAAGATTTCCCAAGGACGACTCAGAGGACCACTGGAGATAAAATTTCCAAACRTACAATAGCTTGTGGCAGAAACGAAAAATTTCCAGGCACAGAATCAAAACCACCTCCTGCCCAGGGACTGCAAAACCAGCATCTTTTCTGCAGTACTGCTTTGAGCATCCATGCAATGGGCATCAGAAACCTCTGACTGCTAGAGTTCCCACCGATATCCGCCGTTGCAGGTTAGCAGAGGTGATGCTCCTTGGGCAGCCTGAAGCTCTTCCGTGCTGCTCCGAGCACACGCGTGGGATAGCGGCATCACAGGAAGGATGTCCTTTGCCTTTGGGGGACAAGTGACTTTTTCTCCTTTATTTTTCAAGCCCTCCCTCCGTCTCCTGCTGTTGGACGCAGCTAGGASCTCGTGGGCAGGTCTTGCACAGCCTCTTGCAGTTAGGTGGACCCTCGTTAGGAGAGAAATCAGTAACACTCAGCAGAGATCTCTCTCAAAGAGGCTGGCAAACAGGTGGSGTTTCAGCTCCCTCTTCCGTGGTTCTGGCCACAGCCTGCTCCACCAGCTCTGACTATGAACTGGAATTTCAGCTAACCCTCAGTGCAGGCAGGCGATCACTCYTTGGGGTTATCATTTTCTTTACTGCAAGGAAAGCAAGTAGTTTTAGTAATTCTTGCTGGAGGCAAAATGGAAAATTGTCTCAACGTGTGGTCCTGAGCGAGGGTTAATGGAAGCCTGCAGCTCTGTGCCGTCGCAATTCCAAACCCCGCTGCCCAAGAGCAGAAGATCTGGCAGACAAGTTGCACGCCACCAAGTGCAAGTTTGCCCAGAGATGTTCGCCACCTTCTCGCCAAGTGGTTGCTTCAGTCCAAAGGCAACCCCCGGTTAAGAAAAGCCAGCATGAATACTGGGCAAGGCACTGCTCCTCTCTGCTGCCCAGCGTTTCCCATGTGATGCCAGCTGCACAGTTCCAGATGCAGCGTGATATCATCATGGGCAAGAGGCACCTCTGGCTCCACTGGTGGTCCTGTAGGTATTTTTTCTGGGCAATGTTAGCTGTAAATGAGTAGTTACACCCCAAGGGTGGGGGAAACTAATCTCTTCTTCCATTAGGTTCCTCATGTAGGTGCTGACGTTAGCTGGYACATATCCCACAGCTCCATTTGAAGTCAATAAAGATGCCGGGTCCTTTCAGACGGGCTCTGTGAGCTCTCCACTGCCTGCAGAGGAGCACGGGGAGGCACGCTGCGTAGCTCACCCAAATTGCACRCAGAAGCGTGGAGCAGGCACGACCAGGCACACTCAGCCCTCACCTCCCACAGCGCCCTGGCACTGCAATCCCAGAGCCCCTTCCTTTATCCCCAAATCACCCCTCCCAGAAATGCTGTTTTTTTGTTGGCCAGCTGGCTCACACACATGCATCTTCCACCAAAACCAACAGAAAGRCTATGCACATAAAGAAACAGCTACCGGGAACGTGCCCGAGGAAGTGGATGCTGCTGAGCATTACCTATGCCATTGCCTGAAAAGAGCATTTTTAAAAAACAAGGTAACAAAGAAAGCAGTGGAGCTTTAGGTTTTCTTTTATAAAAGACCARTCGTTTATTGATTCAGTCCTTCCACTTGCAACCTCTTTGGTAACAGTCATAACACTTCYGGACTGGGAGAAGGCAGGATAAAGGCCTAATTCTGACCTCTCACCAGTTTCAGAGCCCAGCGGCCCCTGATGTGCCTTGATGAGAGGCCAAAAGCAGGTTTTCATAGCATGGCTGAGGACATAGCCTTTAGAGACGCATGAAAACAGCCCACTGCGGCTCATCTCACTCGCAGGCGGCTCAGAGAGCAGCCCCAGCACCGCCAGGCAGAAGCTGGCTCAGGATGGAGACGTGCTGGAGACTGGCTATCTCAGCCCTGGTGCTGAGGCCGTCTGTGAGCTGTGCCCTTGAAGGCAGCGCTGATGCACCTCTTGAGACCTCCTGGACATGCGCCAACAGAGTCTTCAATGAAGCAAGACCAGCACGTTCCTGCGGTAGGCAATGCCTTTCCCCAGCGGCTCCCCTCCCACGGACTAACCTGGCCATCTCGCCCTCCCCTTCATCACACCATCCCAAAGAGAGTAACTGCTGTACTTGGAGTTAAACATATATTGATTACACATGGTCATAAAAAAAAAAGTAATAATAATAATAATACGTTTCCTAGAACATTACTTAAGACGCTTCCGAAAAGCATCCAAGCTTCCCCTCCCCTCCCCGCCTTCCCTTATCTATACAGAATAAAGTGCTTCATTAAGTTTGTTCACACTAGTAGAACCACCGATATACTCTTAACTTGGCATGTTTGGGCAACCAATACTGAATGCCAGAAAATAATACAGAGCCAAATACCAGGCATTAGAAACTAGTTTTGAGGCAAGTGCTTGGGGTTTCATTTTTTTTTCCTTCAAGTTCCATGCTATTAAGGTTGCTCTTATTTATTCGTTTCCTTTTTGTTTTCTTCCTTTTTAAGTTCTACCCAACTCCATCATGTTTACGTGTCACTAGGCAGGGCTGTGCGGGAAAGCTGTCTCCGTCCGTGTGAACCAAGGGCGTCCGTCTGTCCGTGCTTCCCTCTCGACTTCTGGCAAACCAAGAGTTAAATCAGTGGAGTTGTCTAGCAGCGGATGCTAATCTCTATTGCACTGTCACAGCCGTTTCCTCCCGAAGTCCATCCATCACCTTCTCAATGCGTTCGGATTATGGCTGTGGTCCGAAGGGCCAGCCATGCCTCATGGACATTATGAGGCAAACTGGTCTGTGCTACCAGGCTCCTGGGATATATAAAACAAAAACAACCCTCACGCATGACTCCCTCCTTTCCCAGAGTTCAACCAAAGAGGAGAAAGAAAAAAAAAAGATAAAAAAAAAAAAACAAGGTTGGGGGTAGCGTGCGGGCAGAGTTGTCAGCTGAATGTTGCTTTGCAGAGTATTCGTTGACTGCGTAATGGAAATTAAGCCCCTCTCCACCCTCATGGTCTGTTGAAGAAGGGATGTGAGAGATTAAGGTGCAAGAGTTAAAAAAATAAAATAAAATACAAAAAGCTTGAAAACAACGGACCCAATTCCCCYGCCTCCCACCCTATCTAACTCAACAGGTGCCAATGGGGTCTGACCTGGGATGAATCTGGGCCGAGACACTGCTAGAGTGACTCTTTACAGGTCTTACTACATTAACAAAAAGTAGAGATCAGGAGACACATAGGGACYGAATAAGGGTGTAGACAAAAGGGTTCAGAGGCCATGTAGGACTCCAGGAGCTGCCCAGGCCTTGGAGCAGGGGAGGGAGCAGCAGGGATCTGGTTCTCCAAAGTGCTGTGTGCATGGTCACATCTCAACGTCTCCAAGCAGCTCTCTGGGCAGGGTCTCAAAGATGATTAGACGTGGCTAAAATTGCTCGCCGGGCTTTCTGTGCACGTGGCAAAACCAAGCTGCTGTGGGATGAGTACCAGCAAGTGCTCCCATCCCACTTCTCCTCTCTGAAGTGATCGTGATGTGATTAGCCTTGAGGAGGATCTCTCATCTCATGGTGACATCCAAGTGGGACCAGCCCTTATGGAGAGAAGAAGGGCTGAGGACAGGGCATCCAGTCTCTAGATGAGCAGTACTGAGGGGGCACATGTTGGTGTGGGGATTTACTGCCAAGAGACGGCCAAGTTTACCAGCTGGGCAAGCCAACAGTCTCATCATAAAATTAAGACCATACAGGCAAGGTTAGCTTTCCTTGTAGTGTGCGGCTCCTATCTGGTCTTAAAGCCTAGGAGGGCGAGGGGAAAGAAATGTAAGGGAGTCCCATGGGATGGAGTCTGGGAGGCAGCAGAGAAGGAGAGGACATAGACAGTTCTACTGAAGCCCTCCAACACCTCTGGTGCACACTCCTCCAAAGCAATTATCTTCCAGATTGGATCCTGCTCCCTCCAGGAAGCCAACAGCTCCAACAGCTGAGCGCCCAAGTCCCTCATGGGGGTACGTTTCAAAAGGCATTGCACCATCCTGATAAATCTCAGGGCGTGTACAGAAGAAGGGCAGCAGAGGAGCATCTGAGACCCATCTGAGAAGGTAAAATATCTCAAAGCAACTCAGCCATAGTTTTCTCCCTTCGTACAAAGCGGATGTGAATGAGTGTGAACTCACTCACTCGGAGACTGATTGCAAAACAGGGATTGCTCCAGAGGATCCCAGCCGACATGAGGGGCTCACAAGAATGAAAAACATATTGTTCCTATAAAATGCTAACAGCTCAAAAGCAGCCGGAGGATGCCACGCACGAGGGGTGCCATTTGGTGCACTAAGCGGAAGTGGACACTGGTCACCGAACCCGTCACTTCAAACACCACTCACAGGAACGGCCGACGGTCCCATCCTGTTCAGCCTCACACTCCTGCACGTCCTCCTTCAGCAAAGCACCTGAGCTTGTGGCTAAATCCTCCTGGCTCTGCAGAGATAAAACCCTGTGCTGGGCTCTGCAAGTTAAACAATGCCCAAGTGCTTTGCTGACTTGGTCCGTGAGATGWAATATCAAGACTTCTTGCAGAGCCACACGCAGCGCAGTCACCAGTGCCCCGATATTGCCTGTCACCTAGACCAAGGTGCAAATGAGAGCGGGCTTCTGCAGCCCACTCAGCAACCTCACTCCCAGCTTACCTACGCCAATGGCCCACGTCCATGTGCATTGCCTTTGCCTTCCTACCAGTCTCACTGCAGMGCTGGCCCTGGGAGCAATGCACCGGCCACAAAGCATCCCACACACCCTGGTCATCACCTCCCACTGCCTCTGCCCAAGATGCTCTGCAGCTCCTGCAGTGGTCCCAAGCCGCTTGGCTCCAAAGCGGACACATCCTTGGGCAGGTACTCATGAGGGCAACTGCAGCAACGCTACACCTTTGGGGTTAGACTAGTGCATAAAATCCTGGGGCAAATCACAGCAGCAAGAGAGCCAGCTTATATCACAGCATTCAACAACAACAAAAAAAAAACAGTAAAGTCTTCCTGGACTTTCCTCTGCAGGCAGGGCAGGTGGCAGCCGCTTGAGACCACAGTTCCTCTGCTCCTCCCCTGCCTGCACAAAGCAAGACTGAGTAAGTGAAGTCAAAGACCAGCTCAACCTCACTGTCATTCAGCGTATGGGAAGAGGAGTGTCCAAGTACAACGTGGCCACGCAGACACTAGTCAGTGCTATGGGGCTTCATCGAACCAACCCCAGCGCTCCYCCGTGAGGCCCGGGCAAGTCAGGCTTCTCTGGTCTCCCAAAGGTGCTTGTTGCACCAGAACCATCCCATGTCAGCCAAACCACAGCCGAGGAGAGCACCTGCTGCCAACACCACAACCCTGGTGGGGAAGTWAAGCTTGGGAGAGCCGCATGGGCTTTTCTGGCCCGGCAAAGAGTCTGAGGACAAGATGCCATCAAGCGAGACCGAAATCTGTCTTGCTTCAGCTCTAATCCTGGCAACGAGATCCAGCTTGCAGAGTTCAAGAGAGCGACAACTCGCAGCAAACACCTGGAGTTCGCTCATCGGTCAGACACTTACTCAAATTGTTAAGGCACTATTCTGGACTGCTCCTCCCGAGAAAGCTCAGCCTCRCGCGACACCCCGCTGCTCCGTCCAGCAGCAACCCGCCAACCTGCTTTTCAGTCTCAAAGCCCAACTGAGCAACACTGCAAACTCCTGGGAGTCCCTGAAACCCAGATCTCGTTGGGATTAGCAGAAAGGGGACACTGGACTCCAACTCCCTTAGGGCTCGCTGGGAATTAAATCACGGCAGGGTGCCAACGTACCCAGCTGTGGCTCGCGAATTCGGCGTGCCGCTGGCTTGTGCTTTCGTCTACCGAATCAGCGGTGGGGAGAAACACCTTGCATGGGGAAGGAAGACGTGCTAAGGACAGCAGGCCAGYGGGGTTTGGAGAGGGGACACCTGTGAGCTCGCCGTTGGTCCAGGGACTACCTCACCAAGGGSGGACTGCGGGTGGTGACAACTTGTCTAGCGCTGGCTTGACGCCATGAGCAAGTAATTCCTCCATGGGCCATGATTCTCCTGAARAGCCTGATTGAAAGACCAGCTTTACAGTACAGTGATTCAAGCACCAGCTAACTAGATTTCCACTTCTTATAAATACCGATGYAGGCATCAGGATAGCAAGCTGGCACGCACCGCCACTGACCTCTCTGTCTGCTCTGGGGTTGGGGTCCTCACCCCGATGCTTTCCTCCAAGCTAGCTCTGGGTGGGAACCTGCCTCGGATGATCCCTCCCGCCTCCACKGGCCTGGGGGATGGAGACGATCTGCAGGGAGATGCTGGTCGTGGTGGCTGGGATGTCCACCTAGTGATGGAGGACACAAGGACTGCACATCCACCTCAGAGCAGGCCAGAATCCTTGGCTGGACGTTTCCCAACCTGCCTGCCCAGGAAGGACCTCATGCAGGGTGAAAGCTGGGGCTGAGCAACRCCTTTTATCTACACCCTTATGGACAGATGCCGTGTGCCCCCTTCCTCCCCCCGCCTCGGGGGCTTCTCTTCCCGCGGCGCTAGCTCTGGCCCAGAGCTCACCTCTCTGCCAAGAAAGACAAAAAAAAARRAAAAAAAACATAAAAAATAAAATAAGAACCAACCCCAAAACAACCCTGAAACCAGGAGAAAGGGGGATAGAGAGGGCTCCGCGGTGAAGGTGTTTTCCAGAGGGCGGTCCAGTCCGCGCGGCTCCTGCCTAGTTGTTGTTGGCGTTGACCCTGCCGGCAGCGGCGGTGGGAAAGAGGGGAGGCGGTGGCGGTAGGTGAGGAGGAGGAGGGAGGCTCTGTGGGTGGGGGTGGGCGTGCGGCGAGGCGCCGGGGGGCAGCTGGGGCGAGCCGGCGGGCGGCTGGGGGGCGGCCAGGCCACTGTTGGCGGCGGCGGTGGCCGTGTCCGAGGCCAAGGGGTTGCTGACGCGGAAGCACTTCTCCTTGTGGGCCTTGAGCATGTTGGAGAAGCGGAAGCGCTGGCCGCAGACGTCGCAGGGGTAGGGCTTCTCGCCCGTGTGGGTCCGGCGGTGCCGCTTCATGTTGGGGCGGCTGGTGAAGCTCTTACCGCAGATCTCGCAGATGTAGGGCTTCTCACCTGCGGCGCCAGGAGGGACACGGGTGAGAAACGCCCACCGCCACCACCAGCCCCATCCCACCACCCCGTCGCTCGTCCCCGAAAGGCAGACGACGACCCCGGGTGGCAGCCGGACCCGTCTTCCCATCCCCGGGGAGTGCTCACCTGTGTGCGTCTTCATGTGCTCATCGAAGTACTGCTTCATGTTGAAGTCCTTGCCGCACCACTGGCACATGAACTGCTTGTGGCCGATGTGGATGCTCATGTGGGAGCGCAGCTGGTACTTGTACTGGAAACGCTCGTTGCAGTTCTGCCAGGAGAGCACCGGCGTCAGCGGCCGGCCGCACCACGCCACGGTGTCCGGCCACGGCCCCACACCACAGCAGAGGTCCCCACTAGCTTGTTCCAGCAGCCTCACGTTGACCTGAGACAAGCTGGCTGGTTTGAATCTCCATCCGACGTACCCACCTCTCTTCTCAAGTTCTCCCACTTGGCRTTTTGACTCCCACACCAAGCCTATGGGACTGGCTCAGTGCCACGCAAGAGGTCAGTGGCACCATAGGGGCCTGAACATCAATCTGCTCTCTCGCTGTCTAGCACCTAAAGCACCTGCCATCTCCCCCATCCGCCCCTGGTATCTGCAGCCAGCAGCTGGAGCATCGCAGGATGCACTTTTTCTGAAAAACCTCAAATACACAGCTTTTGGCCTTCCTCCAGGGTTTAGGGAAGAACTTAGTTCATGCTGGATTGGAGACTATGGTCCTGAACGCCATTGATGCCCTGAGTCACCGTTGGCACTCTGATCGCCCAGCCCCAGCTGTGAGCTGGGGCCAAGCCTAMCTCAGGCAACCAAAGACAAAACCAGGCCCCAGACTTGAAGGCTGGGCGGGTTTCGGGTGTGATATGATGTCCAGTCACTAGAGGGAGGAGCAGACACTGCTATCAGCAGGTGTCACCCAGAGGCAGCAATTTCATTATAGGGTTGGTGGGGCCTTCAAGACCAGAAGGGATGTAAAGCTTGGACAAGATGGGGAAAACATCCCTACTGCTGCGCTGGTAGGGATGCCCCCAAAAGTGGARGATCTTTCCTAAAATCATCATTTTTGTCCCCATCTGGAAGGAAGTGTCATGGGAGGGGTGGAGAACCTGCCTCCCAGCCCAGCATGCTCTTGCTGCCCCATGGCACGGCCAGCCCGAGCTGCCCTCCGCCAAAAACGTTGCCTACCTCACATTTAAACGGCTTTTCCCCCGAGTGCTGGAGCGAATGGACTTTCAGGGACATGCTGCGCTTGAAGGACTTCCCGCACGTCTCGCACGTGAACGGCATGTCCTTGGTGTGAGCTGGAAGGAAGCAGAGTGGCGTTACGCCCGCGCCGCCCTCCCCGGGCCTCCGTGCCCCGTGCATCCTCCCTGCCTCTCCTCCAAACAACCCCCGATTTGAGACTCCCCTGTTGCCTGCCAGATCCCCCCTTTTTTCGGTGCCGTCTGCGAGCAGCATCCAGAGAAACTCAACCCAGGTGCCACCGATGTTGCCACGTGCTGCTGCCACGCAACTTCCTTCTCAAAGCCCAACACTGCCGAGGATGAGTCCTCTTTTACAAGGGAAGGATGGCTACGTTTCAAACCATCCTTTGATACTTTCTGACTTTTTTTCGGTCCCCTCTAGTTAAATAAAACAAACAAGATTCCCCGGTGCCATGCCGGCTTGACAGCAGCAAATTACTCCAAAAACAGCACCGAGGCAATACCAGGCAGACAGCCGTTCAACAATAAACACCAGGCACCACAGCGTAAAATAAATAAATAAATAAATCTTCTTCCTATTTCAGGCTCGTGCCAAATTTCCAGGCGTCTGCTTTGATGTTAAGAGAATTCACCCAAGAGTTATTCTAGTCCTAAACTCCCAACGACTGAAAAATGCCCTTAATTGCTGAAATGGCTAATGAATATCCCTAAAGAGATCCCCCAGCTGCCTGCGGTTCCTTACAGGGCGAACCAAGCGCTAGCAGTGTGACCCACGTAACTCAATGAACGAGAAGTTGCTTATTGCCCGCGCAACGGAGCTACAGGAGAAAAGATGAGTTGAGTTTATCTGTCATCAGATGAGAGGCTTCTTCAGAGGGCAACTAAAGGCACCGAGACCTGAGCTGGTCTCCAGGGTTGCCTGTCTCTCCAGGTGCCAGAGAAGGAGTTGAGGGTGACCAAGGACCTCAGGTTAGGTGAGATGGATCTAGTAATTAGCAAGCAAACGACGATGCTTGTAAAGCAAGCGAACGAYGCTTCGCGTGGCCGCGGTGCGGCTGAGCGCTGGAGCCCAGCGCTGGCACGTCCCACCGCCCCCCGCACTCACCAACCATGTGTTTCCGCACGTGGGCCATCGTGTAGAACTTCTTCTCGCAGATCTCGCAGGAGAACTTCTTCTCCGCGTAGCCGTGGACAATTTTGTTGTGCTCGTGGAGCGACCAGAGCTTCTTGAACCCCTTCCCGCACGTCACGCACTGCAACGAGAGGGGCGAGTAAGGCAGGGAGGCCGGAGCGCGGCAGGGAAAAACGGGGCCGCGGTGGCTGCAGGAGGTGGAGACGCGTCTCCTTTCAGGCCTGGCCAAACGTCGCGGTATTTCCAGTTTTAAAACAGCCAGCTTATTAGGGCTTTTTCTGATAAAAAAGGAGCGAATGGTGAAAAGGGAGGTCATCGCAAACCTTTTAAACACCTAAATAATCTAATAATCTACACGTTTACTACAGACCTCAAGACCTCAAAAACTCCAGAGTCCGACTGTCTCTCCATCAGATGGGGAGGGAGGCGATGTACTTTCAGGAGAAGACGCAGACTCTCCAGGAACGGATGTACAAAACTTGTATAAACAGCAGCTGACGCCCTCGAGCCCTGCTCCCCGCCGGGAATTTTACRCTTTCGTACAATTTAGACGTTACGTCCAAGAAATCCCTGCACGTGTTAGAAGATGGCTGCAAAGCACAGGGAGACACCTACACTAGGGTGGAAAGAGCAACTTCTGCTTTCAGTAGATATTACTGATATTTATTTTAGTGGAAAACGAGTTTTCCATGCGGCAGCTTTTAACCGCACGCCCGTGAGACAGCGGTTTCTTACCCTGGCTCGCTCCACACGTCTTTAGGTGCTTAAGTGGCAGGAGGAGGGTGATGGAGGCGTTCCCAGCACTTGATTTCTTAATCTGAACGTTAACGTGAACGGTCTGCTCAGTTTTATTGTGCCTACGTGGATATTTCTGYGGATCCGAACAGTTTCCTCTCTGCTTTAAGAGGCGTTTCAGGACAAGCTTAGGACCGTCGTTGGGTATCAAAGACACGTTAAGCATCCTCTGGGGCAAAAACCCTGTGTCCTGGAGCGAGGAGTAGGCAGAAGCTGGCAAAACACTAATAGRAAACTGGGGGAGCAGAGCTCCACGCAAAGCGGGCACCCAAAACTGGGAAACTCAACCCAACACAGACCCACAGCTATATACCCACCRGGCAGCCGGGAGAAGAAGCGGAGGAACGGGAACCCCTGGGTGCAGGGGAAACGCTGACGTAGGGCCGCTCGGCTTGGGAGGACACCCAGTATCCCGTGACAGCAGGGTACAACTTCAGCAGAGAAGAAGGAAAGGAAATGGAGGGTACATTGAAATGAGACATATTAAAGAGCTCAGAGTTAAACCAGGTCAGTCAGCAAAGCGTATCAGAGCAACGCAAAATCCCGAGGGACTGAACGCTCCGTGGTGAAAGAGGCTATCAAAACAGAGAAAGCAGCATCCAGAAACAGTGAAGTAATATTGAAATGACGGGAAAAAGAAATAAAAAAGATAAATTCTGGCAAGTTAAGAGGAAAACTACGCTGAAGCAGGCCAAGAAAGATTTTTGAGAAACTCGATAAAGGCACAAAAAGCAAATGATAAAGTCTTTTTTTCCAGGCAGCAGGAAGCCCACGAAGGAGGCCAGGGGCTACAGAAGGTGGCAGTGCAAGAGAAACCTTCAAAGAAAATGAAGCCATGGGGTAAGGTCCCCTTTTTCACGTGGGCAAACATCTAAAGTGTCATGGATGAGATATTGGAACAAATTTGCAAATGAGAGCACCCTGGCCCAAACGGCACTCATGAAAACTTTCCAAAGGAGCTGAGGTAAGGAACTGCTCAGCACTTCACTGCACCAGGTAGCTGAAGACCATGTTGGCCCTGGAGGACCAGAGGGCAGAAAACTTGAAACCAACTTCTCTAAAAAACGGGCTCCAGAGGGGATTTGAGGAAGCCCCTAGCCCTGACATCCTGGCAATCCGMTGGAAACTCTAAGAACAAAATTATGATAAAATCAGTTTACAGGGAAAGAGACGGGGGAAGTCAGGTCCTTCAAAGGCAGCAGCACCACACTGGCAAGGAATATAGAAGCTACRTGGCTCTCCAGAAATATTCCACGTTGTCTCCCCACAAAGGCTCTTAGACTGCATAGCCATGGGGTCAGAGGGAAAGTCCTTSCATGGATAAATATCTCCTTAAAAACAAACCATAAAGGCTGCCCATTGTAGGTATAATCCCAAAAGAGAAATGTCGTTTCCTTTACTGCCGAGCTGTAATTCCATGCTGCACGTTCAATACCGTCAGAGCAAGCAACGTGAATCTGCTTCTTCTGATTCTACTGCTAAAATAAAAAAGCATGACTAAAGGAAAGTTAATGATCCACGTTCTCCAGGGAGGGAGGTCACCGCGGAGGCAGCTGCAGTTCGCTGCGTTCGGCAACACCTGGGAGAAGGTCTGGGCACGGGCAGAGAGCTCCCGACTTCAGACAGGATGCGAGGAAACCCGGAAAAGTACAGAGAACCGGGACGAGGACGAGCGGAGATTCGCAGCAGTTTCTGGAGGCAACATGAATATATCCATCCGGATCTGGAAAAGTGCTGACCCAAGGGAGCGCAAGGAAGCAGCTCCCCACGGGCCGTCCTTTGGCATTACGAGACCTGGGGGCACGACAAGCTGGTTAGAGGAGCACACGGGACGTGGCTCCCTTTTGCAACGCCGACGCCACCCCCAGCTACGAGCTGGTGTTCAGGGCCACCCTGCCTTGAACGAAATCGCTCCCACCTCCGCGTTCCCTGCACGTCCGCTGCTGCGATCGCCGACTTTACTATCCATTAAATTCAGGTCATACGGGGTCAAGAGCTCCAACCGCACTGTTGCCTCATCAACGAGGGCTGCAAGATCAGAGCTGGGCTCATTTAAAACTAGATCCTTTGGCTGCTGCAAGGGTCATGTGTGAAGCTCTCCAGGAGGTTATTATTTTTTTTATTAGCAGTGACAGCGTCATGCAAGAGAGTCCAGCAGGGATTACAAGATTAGCTGGCGGGTTTTGAAGGAATGCATCGTTTTGCTGTTCCCCCAGGACGCCTGTAGCGTGCCCAGGGAAGCAGAGAATAAATCAAACTTTTCCTGGCTCCTGATCGCTTTGGGTCACCTGCAGTGCCACAGTGCAACAGCACGCCAACAAATTCCTTGCCATGGAAAAAAACCCAAAGCCTGTCTGGCCCAGAAAGGTTGTGCCGCTTTAACCAACTTGTTTTGAAAGTCCAGATCTGGATCTAATTAAAGTGTTAGGTAGAGGCTGCACCTAACCTGAGCTAAGCAAGGATTTCCAAGCGCCTTTGCTTTCGCTAATGTGCAAGCGAAAAGGCATAAGAAACAGATTAAAACCGCTTTATCCCACGTCAGTAAATCTTCAAATTAAGGTAAACTGGTTGAAGCCTGGGTAAAAATGGCTGGAGCGTGTCCCCGGCAGGGACTGTCAACGTTTTATCCAGATTGCCTCAAAAACGACTCCCAAACCATTACAGCCCAGACAGGGCTGCGTGTCTGTCCCATGACGGTGCTGCATCTCTGCAACCACCACCCACACGGCCCAGCTCCATCCCCCACCATCAGTCCCCCAAATCCAGGCCACGCGCAGAACAAGGTCGCCTCCACCCTCTCGAGCCCATCTAAAATACCCTCGCCATCGTGTTTGGCTCTACAGCTCCAAAGAAGGTCACAGGCACTTTCGGGGCATCGAGGTTCCCCACTACAGGCTGGTGGGGGAGGCTGGGCTGGGATGTCCCCAGGGGCCGTCTCACCTGGATGTTCTTCTCGCAGTCGGTCTGGTGGTGCAGGAGCAACTCGCTCTCGAGCAGGAAGCGTTTCCCACATTTGTCGCAGATCTGCATGCGGCTGTGAGTCACGTTCATGTGCTTCTCCAGGTACCAGCGGTTGTTAAAGACCCGGGGACACTTCTTGCATGGGTAGTGCTGCTTCTCCTCCAGTTTCACCTTCTGGCCCAACCCATCCTGATCCTTCTTCCTCTTCCTCCCTCGCTGGCCTTCCTCTTCCTCCTCTTCCTCTTCTTCCACCTTGGCCATCTCCTGGGACCTGGTGGCCATGGAAGATTTGGTGGCTTTGGATGCCCGGCTGGGTCTGCGGGGCTGCCCGCTCTTTTCCCTTTTCATCTCCGATGCATCTTCATCATCATCTTCCTCTTCCTCTTCTTCCGTTGTCTCCTCTAGGTCTTCCTCCTCGCTGTGCTCCTCCTCCTCCTCCTCCCCCACCTCTGCATCCTCCTCCTCTTCTTCCTCCTCCTCCCCTTCCTCATTCTCCTCCTCCCCATCCTCCTCAGAGTCATGCCCATCACCATCGGGCCGCCCCATGACTGCAGTGGCCGCGGCAGTAGCCTCGCTGGTGGCTGGCTTCCCCTCCGTCCCTTTGGAGACGTTGAGGGTCTGGTTGTTGAGGTTCACCTCCACAATGATCTGCTCCCGGTTGTATGAGCCCTGGCTGTCCAGGTCTTCCTCGGACTCCTCGCCCTCCATCTTGCAGACGGTGGCTGGACAGCCGTCCTTCTCCTCCTTGTAGTACTGCTTGGCTGGCACAGCAGGGAGTGCCGCACCACCTGCCCCGTCCTCCACACGCACCGAGTAGGGGTCGTTGCCTTCCCGGGCATAGATCTTGGGGTGTGGGGCATCCACCTCTTGCTTGATCTCGCAGTAGTAGGGCGGGGGGACAGTGTTGGCACAGCTCTCAGGAGGCAGGGCCATGTCGCTAGCCATGGCCAGGCTCAGGGACCGGGTGTCAAGGAGGTCCTGGCAGGAGGAGGCGATGTTGTTCATCTGCAGCACGGCGGCTGCGTTCAGCACGTCCTGCACATTGCAGGAGTTGACCAGCAGCTTGGAGGTGTAGATAAAGTTGAGGATCTGCTGGAGGCCTTGCGAGGTCAGGGCCTCCAGTGACAGCTCCACGCGCTGCAGCTGCTTGTTCTGGGTGAAGAGGGAGTGGAAGAACTGGCTGTAGGCGGCGAGGACCCCCTTGTGCGCCGGGAAGATGCTCTTCTGCTGCACCAGCACGATGTCCACGTCGCACAGGTCCGGCTGAAAGAGGCGCTGCTCATTCAGTCTGTCCATCAAACAGGTGAAGTGGAGGGCTACATCCTCCACCAGGGAGTACTCGGCCGAAGGGTAGTCAGTTGTCTTTTCAACTATCAGCTGCAGGGAGAAAAGAAATACAGCAGTTCAGAASAGCTCCCACAAAAACACCCGCCCCGTCATCCCACCCTCCCTTCTCCGCACAGCTCAGAGACCAGGTACACCAGAGACCAGTCAGCCTAGTGGTTGGAGAGCCCCACTGAGAAACTCCAACCAGCTTCTCGAGTCCAACCAATGAGGGGAGAGAAAACCTAAAACATGGGTGGTCAAGAGTGACATGGGAACTTGCCTACATCCCTGCTGGAAGCCTCTTGTCCTTTTCCGGGACAGCAAGAGGAATTGCAGGCTAACTCCACCGCAGAAGCTGTTTGCTAAAGTGGCCAAGGCCTGGGGACACACTGGGGTTGTTTTATGGGAAAGCAGATCCCTATTCCTCTCGGGATGGAGAGGGGGATGCCAGCCCCACATCACCATGGACACTAAGCAACAAACACACATGGCGGCAACTTGTCCTTGGCCTCAGACAGAGCTGGGAAGGCTTGGAGCAATCACTCAAACTCCAGATGTGAGATGCTGGCAAAACACACATGGAGAAGATGACACCAAGAAAGTGAGAGGCATCTCTAGGGTGCAGGAGAGGGATTTTGGAAATGGCTGAGGGCCTTCATCTGTCACTCATGCAACGTAGCCGGCATGACCTGCGCTTGCTGCCACACTCTCCTACCACAGCTCCACTGCGAAGTGGGACAACAACAACACAAGATGACAGCAATAACACAGCACTGGGAAATCAACACAGATACCAGTTACAATTCACACTTAGCTGCCGAAGACCTCAACCAAGAAAGGACTAACAGGTGCACATGAGATGGTAGCTGGGAGATGAGGAATCAGCCTAGCAGGCTTTCCTCAAACCAAGGGTAGTTCCTAAGACTGGCCTAGGAAATCCTTCTGCCTGGGGCAGCCACCATTTTCCTCCTTGAGGACCTCTCTGCCACCTTACGCTACTTCCATTTAGCTAGCTGGCCTCAGGGAGGTGGTGGAAATCCAAGATGAGGCCTTAGAAACAGGCTGAGCCCTTCCTGTCAGGCCATGACCAGTGATGTGGAAGTCATCCCCTTCCAATCCCGACACGTGCTCGCCAATGGGGTTGTCCCAGGGCTCGTTAGCAACGTACAGATGAGATGCAGCCCTCACCAGCTCTCCCATCAGGGCTGCTGCCAAGGAGGCCCCTGAGCCTGGTGGGACCAGCAGGGCAGCAAGTAGCCTGAGAAAGATCAGAAGCTCCGCTGATGGGCAGCTTGTCGCCCTGGCACTGTCTTTGGTGGCTGGTGGTATGTAACATGGACCAGCCACCTCCAGAGCACTCTTGTCCCTCACGTGCTTTCCCAGCCGTATTCATGGCTGAGGGTCTCTACGACACCCTGTCCCACCCCACAGGCAATGACCTGACGCAACACCACTTTGCCGCATATAATGCCAATGACGCTGCTCAACATGATACCGTGAAGGACCACATGCTGCTGATTCCCCCGGACACGTGCCTCATGCTCAAGAGGGTGGTGGGGCACTTCCAAAAAATAACAAACCCGCACCAGACCCAAAAACTTGCAACATTGCTGGGGACGTCTGCCTGTGCTGAGCACCTGGAGAGGTGCCCCACAGCCAATGGCTCCTCCCGGCTTCGACGGGACCATCGCAGCCCAAGAGACGGGGCTCGCATGGGTCTGTCCCATCCATCCCCACCACGCATCCTTGCGGCTCGGTTAAAATTAGGATTTCATCAGGCATTTTCCCACCCTCATGCCAGCTCCTGCAGCTGCCCAGCGGGTCAGATCAGGTTGTTGATCCAGCTGGAAACTACTACTTTTTTCCAGCTGGGCTAATTTTCAGCCAGGCCGGTCCGTGGCCACGGAGCAGCAGATACGCCGAGCTGCCCCTTGGGTCCCTGCCCAAATTCAAGACCTCATCCCCAAATCCCCCCCTCTTTCTGGGGGGCATGCATCTTTCTCCACTTCCAACGACTTGGGCACATGCCCAAATGCAAACAGGAGGATTCGGGGCCGCTCATCTGCTCCGGATTGCCGCTAATCTGGAGAACAAGCCGTGCTGGCAAGCATCCGCTAGCCAAGCCCAATGAGCCCTGCACCGCCAGGGCGGCCGAAAACCTCCCTGCTTCTACAGCGGAATTATATAATCCGACGGGATTATAGAGGATTTTTGCATCAGCCCCCCCGGGAAGCTGCCAACCCTGCAAAGCAGCCCCACGTCGCCCGCTAACACAAGGAGGAGGAGGACGAGGATGGAGAAACACCCGCGGGACGGCGGCCAGCGCGTGGCGATACCAGCAAGTCCCTTCCCAAAAGCGCCGGGTCCCGGATTCCCGTTCGCTCCCGGCGATCTCAGCAGCTCTCCAAAACAGCAACTCTCCGAAACGCCTTTTCTAACCCTCGCGACGGCAAGCGGGGGAAACGCGGGCGCGGGGCGAACGCCGCTTCCCGGCCACGTCCCGGCGCCGGCGCGTGCCTTGGCCGCGTCCCGCCGGTGACTTCAGCCCTCGCCCGGCGGCCGCCGCGCTCTTTATTGCCATCAGATGCTTTCGGCGTGTCCCCCCCCC
>NW_028186612.1:5654755-5659027 GCF_003343005.1 Rhea americana | reverse complement strand
GGCGGCCAGCGTTACGAAACCGCCTTGGGAGCTTGCGTTCGCCCCAGCAGCCTCAAGCTTCGCTTCCACCCGCGCCAATTTGTTTTTTTGGTTTTTTTTCCAATTTTTTAAGCACGAGAAAGGAAAGAAAACAACATCAAAAAATAAAAAAATAAAAATAAAAACAAATCCAGCCAAAGCTACTAATATTCCGCCGCGTTTTCACGCGGGCCGTCGCAAGGACGCCGCGGGTCGCTCGCCTCCCCCCTCCCCATCCGCCGCCCTCTCCGGGTACGTCCAGCCGTGGCGCAGCTCCCGTGGGAAAACGGGATTTATTTATTTATTTATTTAGTCCCCCCACCCCTTCATCTTTCCCCCTTGAGTTCGTTAATTTTTGCTCTGGAGCAGAAAAGCGCCCGCGGGAATAAAAGTTAGCAGGCAGCTCCGGGTACCGGCGATGAGACCGCGCCGAGTCGCAGCGCCTCGAGGCAAGCCCCGGATCGTTTCTTCCCGAGCGCGGGGCCTTTTCCCGCTGAGTTTTCCGGCAGCAGTACGTCCTGCGGCCCCTTTGCCATATTTCCAGCTTCCTCGCCCGAATAAAAGTGCAAAACCACAGTCAGGCTCGAAACCCCGTAACGAGGCAAAAAGATAACCCGCGGCGGAGGAGACGGGTGGAAACGACGCTCCTCGCTAGCACGCGGCTTGGGGACCGGTACCGAGCCCGAGAGATGGGTTGCAATGCTCCCCCTCCCCCCCCMAAAAAAAGCCCAAAAATGGGAAAAAATCCCGGGGTTGCCCCTCCGATGCCACAGGCAGCAAAGGTTGGGGTCTCACCTGCGGGAAAACCCAGCGCAATCACTGCCTCTCACTCCAAAGCTGGATTCCCGCGGGCGCGGGGAATTTGTTTTCCGGCGCCATCCCAGATCTCCCTCGAAGCCCGGGAAAACTCGTGGCCGGAGAGGAAGGGACGGCGGCGAGGGCGCGCAAGCGAGGCGCTCGCCCAGCGGACGACGCGGGCGGCGAGAAGCCGCTCGAACCCTCCGCAAAGTGGAAGCGGAAAAAATTGGGAGCGGAAAAAATTGGGAGCGCTGCGAGACGGTGGCTGTCACCAAAAAAAAAAAAAAATCCCAAGAAATCGCCTCTTTGGGGACCACGGTGAGGCTTGTTGGGCCCTTCAGCATGCAAAAAAAAAAATAGTAATAATAACAAAAAAAGATGTTTTCCATTGAACGAGGGGAGGGCCGTCAGGAAAACCAGGCAGGAAGGACAAACAATAGCTCGGCAGAGAGGCGGCCTGGGAACGCGCCGGGGAGCCGCGCGCCCGCCGCCGCCGCCGCCGGCAGGACGGGTGCCGGCGGTGGGGCAGCTCCGGGCCGGGGCTCCAGCGCCGCCCGGCCGTTGGTCCGTCCCGCCGGCGGTCCCGAGGCTCCTGCCGCCGCGCTGATCCCCAGCGCCGCTGCTTCCCTTTTGCAAAACGCCCCGCGGTTCCCCGGTTCCTCCAGCCCCGGAGCAGGAGGAAACCCCAAACCGCAGCCAACCCACGCGCCGAAGACGGCCCGGGCAGCGCCACCGCCAAACTCCTTTTAGAGGCACCGACTCTTCCCTCCCCACCCCTTGGCCCCTTCTGGGCATCGTAGTTCAAGAACGATGGACCTCCCAGGACCTCTCAAGAGAGAGGACCAYGTGCAGAGCAGACGGAGGAGGACAACTCAGAGAGGCTGCAAACGTGACCCAAAAGTGCTGGAGTTTCGGCTCTAGAGAAGAACCGGTTCAAGACGACGCCRGCAGCAGCTTCACGTCCGTAACCATGACGGGAAGGAGGGAGGAGACACCAGGTCCATCGCCGCCCRGCCCGCACATCTCCGGGATGCTCCTGGACGAGCGGCCTCGTGGATGCTCCTGCATGAGCGGAGCCCAGGCAGCGACCTGCGTCCAAGGGGACCAAACCCACCGGCTGGGGTGACCCATCCTTCACCCACCCGCCCTCTTGGCCGGCAGGAGGGAGCAGGGAAGCCCCCGGAGAGACCAAAGCGGCTTTTTGAGCTGCGAAAGGGCGACTTTTCAGCAACAAAGATGACGAAGGTGGCAGCAGCCTGGGCAACCGCCCCGTGGCCYGGAGAAGACATCTGGCAGGGGCCGCAGCAGAGGACACGTCCTTGGGGGCATCCGCAGGGTGGAGGCGGAGCAGACGGCCGGCACTGAAGGTGCGAAACGGAGGCAAAACCTTCTCCGTGCGCCGGCATCCCCCACCCCGGCCGGAGCAAAACACGCGGAGAGAGGAGCGAGGGAGGAACCGAGGACGAAACCCAGCACTCAGCTCCGGGCCCGGGCCGCGGGCCAGGCGCCGGCGCCAGGGGCCGGCCCCGCGCCGCGGGGCTCGCTCGGCACCTCCCTCCAGCGGCCGGCCCGGCCCCGGCAAGGGGGGCAGAGAGGGGACAGCGCAAGGCCGGCCCCGAGGACACGGGGTCCGGCAGACGCCGCGTCCCTGTGGCGCAGGAGCCCACCAGGCTCAAGGCCAGGAGATATCACCCGACCAAGGGTGCAGACTTCCCCCTGGGTCTTCTAGGCTCCACAAGGGCTAATCCAACCCCAGCGTGGTCTAGACCAACCCTTTCATCCAGAAATCCCCCCTCCTTTTTTTTTTTTTTTTTTTGGCACCAGAACCATGCCTGGCGGGTGTCCTGGCTTTAGCTGTGCTGTCCAGCAGCAGGGAGGACCCCAACACCTCCATCGCGTGCTTTCCCCACGCAAAGCACCTCTTGCAGGGTCTGCCACCATGTCGGTAGCTGATACCGTCACCCCAGGACCCAAATGAGCAGGGTGCACTAGAAAGGCCATGGAGGAGCCCATGGTAGAGGTCAGGGGTGCATCACCTATAGAAAGGAGGGTGCAAGCGTGACACTTTGGGGCAGGAAGGCTGCAGGGTCCCCCCGTGGCCAGCACAGCCACCAGCCCCACAGATAAGACCCAAGCGAGACCACAGCAGGGATGTCCTCCACCACCAGACCAGCCAGGAGAGCCCCGCGTCTATGGACCTCTCCACGTAATGGGGAGAAAGAACCAGAAATCACGGAAAAGAGCCGGCACGAAGGCCGCTTTAACTGACACATGAAGCTCCCCCCCGGGTCTGCTGAATCTTGACGGCGCAGCAAGGCAGCGTCCCGAACCCTCGGCGCTCCGGCCGGCGCAGCCGCGGTCCGCTTGGCCGCACAGGGATGGCACGGCTCCGCGCAGCCCCACCGGCTGCCTGCTCGCGGCCACGATCTTCCAGCACCAGCCACAAGCAGGAYGGAGTAGGTTCACGGGGAGAGCGGGGAGTCCCGGAGGAGCTCCTCGGAGAACCCAAATGCCAGCCGAGGAGCACACRAGTGCCCCAACGTTCAGACTTCCCTAAGCAGCAATTTCATGGCATCTGCCCACCTGCCAAGGTTAAAAACATCCAAACCGGCCATCTCCTCTGACCCATCACACCACGGGSCTACTGGAAGCAGCAGCCACGTCATGCTCCAAAGCTTCTCACCCATGAAGGGCAGGACTTCCTGATGCCACCACAGCATCTTCAGGCCCCTGATTCCACTRTGTCGCCTGCAGACAGCTCAGTGAACCAGGTCTGCCACGTCCCCGTTGGGCTTAGGTGTCCCCATGGTCACAACAGTTATGAGAGGTGCTGAGGGCCCCTAGAAACAGCTTTCTCTTCCCCTTTTCTTCAGGTGGGATTAACAGCTAGAACTTGGAGAGGGAACAACGGGACAAGACCTTCCCAGCAAGCAGAAGACAGCTCAACGGATGGCCATTGCCCATCACTTCTCATCACTTCCAGCAGGAAGAGGGACTTGCTGAGCGGACATGAAGGACGTCCACGGGGTTGTCCCTCACCACTGGGCCTGCTAACGTGGCCCCCAACCTCCCCGAGGTGAACGGGGAGCCGTCGCTTTCCAGCCGCTGCTCCTCGCCGGCTTCGCCGCTGGGGACGCTCGGCGTTATTCAACCCGTTTCCAAAGAAAAGTTCGAAATCCAGCGGCGGTTTCTGTTTCGACACCTCCGAGGTTTGGCCAAACCCAACCCCGACGAGATCCAGGAGGCAACGGCCGCCGAGACCCGYGCTCCGGCGGCTAAAACCGCGTCGTCCGCTAACCGGGTCCCCGTTCTCATCTCGGTGGCTTTTACCTTCAGCCCGAGGCTTCCAAGGGGACCGGCTCAACCGCCCGCCACGCACCGCCTCCGCCACCGCTCTCGCGCGGCGCTCGTCCTCCGAGAGCCGGTGGCTTCCGCCCCACGACGTTCCCGGCGCGG
>NW_028186612.1:5642646-5652724 GCF_003343005.1 Rhea americana | reverse complement strand
GGTTTTCCCACGCTGCCCCAGCGGGGCACGACACCCCCCTCCCCTCCGCGCCCGCTTGCAAAGTGGGTGTCCCCCCGCCACGCGTGTTTTTTTTTTCCTTGGGGGTGGGGAAACCCTGGGAAAGGCGGATCCCGCGGTGGCGGAGGGGAAGGAGGCGATGATGGTTTTTTAAGCCGAGCTCGGGATTTGAGGAGCCCAAAGATTTTGCACCTCGCGCTCCCGCTTGGGTTGCCGCGAGACTGGCGGTCCCTGATTCATTTCATTTCATTTCATTTTTTGTTATTTTATTCCATTTTATTTTTTTATTATTTTATTTTTAATTATTTTATTTTTTTATTATTGTTAATTGTTTTATTTTAATTAAATTTTATTATTTCTATTATTTTATTTAATTATTTTATTTAATTATTTTATTTTATTTTTAATTATTTTATTTGATTTTATTATTTTTAATTTTTTTATTTTAAAATTTTATTATTTTTATTATTTTATTTCATTATTTTATTTTATTATTTTATTTTTATTAATTTTTGTTACTTTATTTTATTATTTTTTAATTGTTTTATTTTAATTAATTTTAATTATTTTAATTATTTTATTTTTTACTATTTTTTATTATTTTATTTATTTCATTTCATCTCATTTTATTATTTTTATTTTATTTCAGTTGCCGCCGTCGGGAGCAAGCCGGCTAGGGCGGCGCGCCGGGAAAGCAACCTGGAAGCGCTCTGCGCGCCCGCCGTGGACGGACCCCGGCCATCGCGGCGCCTCCGTTGCGCCGGGCGGACTCGGCTCCGCGCAGCCCCCTTCCCCTGCGACTCGGRCGGCCCCTTCTTCGCTTTATCTTTCTCCCCACCTTCCGGGCTATTTTCTTCTCTCTAACCGCTCCTTTTTTCCAGACATAAATGTGGTAACGTCTTGCACTTGTTTAGACTCTGCTTCGGTTGCTGCGCSCGGTAACTTATTCCAGATGTTTATGACTCTTTGCACAATGTCGCTGCAGCCACGTCTTGCCTATGCTCTATTTCCCGGTTTTATTTCATTTTTTTTTATGCCCCTTCCTTCTTTCCACCTGGCTTTGTGCCAGAGAAAGAGAAAAGATGGCAGGCGGCTTTATCAGCGCCTTTCACGTAGTGGAAATCTTCTCCCAAGGAGCCCAGAGATGAACGTTTTTGGTGCTTAGCCCGCCTTCCACCCCAGAAACACTTCCAAAAGCTACATCAGCTCCTCAGAAACATCCGSCTGCGACGTATCCATCTCCGGGGTGAAGGTTAGCATCAAACCGGCAAAACCAGTTGCTGCTGGTGGGAGCGYTTGGCCGAGTGGCAGCTAGAGGGAAATCCGGCCTCTCTGCTGAGCTTCCCACGCAAGCAGCCAGCTGAAGGCCAGGAGCTTCGGGAGGAAGGGCCACGAGGTCCGCAAGGYGGGAACCGAGAGGTTTAAGCTCTGTTCTTGACCCTGCTGCTGATGCCAACCCCTCTGCAGCACCTTGCCGTAAGCGCCCGGGTCGCTGCTTCCCGTAGGGGACTGGGGTGGGGACCGAGGGGAGTCTTAATTCCTTGGTGGCTCTAAAGCACGTGGAGATCTGCAGGGAGAGGCACGTCAGGGAGGAGAGGTCTCAGGTGGCCTTGCTGTGATGCCCCTGCCCACGAACCGTCACCCTGTTCCACGTAGGGCTGATCTCCACGGGAAGGGCTGAACTGCATTTGCTGAAAAATAACTTTGCAAATAAATCCCCCAATAAATCCAAACAGACCTTGTTTGATCATTTTGCTTAACACGCTTACAAAGCAAACTCTTCTTCTGCTCCTCACCCCACCCTGCAAAGGCCAAGCAGGGTGAGATGCAAGACACCGTCACGTAGATTAAGACACCTAGAATAGGAGTGTGCACGCGTGAGCCTTGTGTCTCAGCTCCTAGAGACTTAATAGCGATTAATTAACCTCCCAATGCAAAGAGGGAGCTAGAGGAGCAGCTGAGCCCACCTCCTCCTGGGCATCTACTTGAGGCTCTGCTACTCTGCTGACTAGGACACTYGCTTCATTTAACCACATAGGCATCTAGTCTCATCTGAGCTGCTCTTGGCTTTTTCCCTGGCCTCCTATGCTGCCTGAGGAGACTGTGAGTCTCCTAAAGGTGCTATGTCCACCAATCCCGGGCAGATGTTTGGGGTGCTCAGGATGCTCTTCTTCATCTGCTTGGATTTCYGAAAGTGGGTAACTCTAGGTTTTGCCTTTGAGCAGACAAAGACCTRTAAGATCTGGAGTCTTCCTTGGATGATGTGGGCTGTGAGATAGCTCTACCAAGTGATGTACAGACATAGCATCGGTGACAATGTGAACGGAGCTAGAGAGGCTCTGTAGGTACCTGGACCTGCAAATGTAAGCTCTTCTGAGACTGACTCCTAGCAGAGAAGTGGGCCGGCCAGTTGCTGGGGAAGTTTGTTTAAGCCTGGATAAGCTCTCCTTGAAGCTAAGATCATGTTCAGTGTCAACCAGAACTTCCCTAGAGCAGGAAAATATAACCTACGAGARGTCTGTGAGAACAAGCTCCAGAAAAAGGAAAGCCTCCTGGGCACCCTCACAGAGAGGCTGGTCAACCTCAGACAGCACCCGTAGCCAGAAGGTTGCTCTGAGGGTGGTGCCTGAACCTACTTGTGATGCCCCTCAGACAGTGGCACCTGTGGAATACTTTGGGTGCTGGAGGTGTCATGTTAGAGAGGACAGAGCTGCTGGAGGGGCTGGAAGTGATGACAGGAGGAGATGGGACAGAGGAAGGAAGCCCCTTTTCTGTGATCAGATTGATAAATGAGCAAATGGAGCGAGGCCATGATGACACAGGAGAAGTCTTGGACCTCATCCAGCCTCTTTCCAGCAGATTGGTGTCATGGAAGGGATATCTTCYGCAGCTCCTTTCTCTCATGGGACTATGAGATAGCAACTAAGGTCCTGAAATGAAGGCTCAGCCACAACCACTAGAAATACGTATAGGAACTGGTAAAGACTGAGAGGAACCAGGAGGAATCCCCACTTCCTTAGTCTAATGGAGACTCTGATCTCTGGTGYTTCAGTTTGCATTTCCTTAGCTTTGGCCTTCTGCAGGACAAGCACTGGCAAGGGAAAAGAAGAAACCTGAGGCCCTTGCACAATATCCCGCAATAACTCAAGCAGCTCTGAGTTTGTGAGCACCCATGCAAGAGCCAGGTATATCTGCGAGGTGACACTGTCACCTCTCTCTGCCTTTGCCTGCCTGGACTAAATTCACTCTTTGAAAGACCAGTGCAATGACAGGAGAAGGCGTGCTCTGATAAACATCTTCAAAAGCTTCTAGAGACTGCAAGTCTCGTAGATAGATGGGGCTCCAGGAGATCATGAGACCAGCTTCCTACACATGGAYGCTTCCTGAATAAGCACTGAACTGCTGGGACGTTAGGGTCAGCAGGTGCTCGGGCAGAGCCAGAAGTCGAACACGGCTCCAGATTGCCTCATCCTCACCCCTAGGATGCAGGATGGAAGCCAGTGTCACCACCTTTGGAGACATCTCGCTGGCGCAGCAACTGGTTTTCGCTCAGCAACTGGTTCTGAGAGTGGGCATGCATATCGTGGAAAAGAAAGGATCAGATCAGGTAAATAGGGGAAAAAAAAGAAAAAAAGAGAGAGTGGGAGAGTAAGAACGTTCCTGGAGGCTCTCTGGGCTCTCTCCCTCTGACCTCCTGAGAGGAGGAGAAAGGAAGAGACAAAACAAAAGGCAAAAAAAAAAAAAAAAAAGAACGAGCCAAAGAAACATCAGCAGAAGGATTGCACGGTTCAAAGGAGCAGCTTCGAGACGCAGCAGAGGAGGCCTCTTCCCCAGGGCACGCCAGCTCGGGCAGGCAGCGGGGAGGACCCGGGGGTCCTGCAGAACGTGCTGGCCTTTTATGGCCGGGCGAGGAGGGCCGTGCCGCGGGAGCCTGTCCTACTAAGGGAAAACGTCTCCCGCTCAAGTGCTTGCARTGAGAACACCCACAGCGTGAACAGAGACAAGCTCTCAGAGGGCGATCGAAATACTGCCGCTTCACGTTGACCCCGATTTTTTTTTCCCCTCTTCCTTTAAATTTCTGCCTTCAAACAGCAATATATATATATATACATATAAAAAAGGCAATTATTCAGGTGAATCCCCTCGCAGGGCCTGCTGGYTTCAGGTGACACCCTCACATCGCTGCAATCCCTTTCAGGATCAGGCTCGGAGAGGCCGCTTGAGGACACGGGCAAATGTCCTGAGCAGACAGATCTCGGCGTGGAAGAYGGTCTCCTTCCCACCAGCAGCAACCACTACGCTCTGCCTTGCAGCAGGCAGGCAAGAGCAGTTCCCACCAGCGTTTATCCTCCCCTGCGCAACGAAATAAATGATTACGATCCAAGCCTGGGAAGATGTCATTACTCTGCGTGCTTAAACGCTACCGTGCGTGCCAAGTTCACCCTTCCGCCGCTGCAAATCGCAGCTCAGGCTGCCCCAGAGTCTTGCTGCTTGAGAGGAAGCTGCGACCTCCAAAAGCCTCGRAATATGTGTGTTAGCAGGGGGGCTTTGGGGTTCGTCCCACTGTTAGTGCAATATCCAAGTGCTTTCCACCCAACACTGACAGTAAGCTCCCTGCCGGTCCCTATGGCCTTTGTAGGGATCACAGCTCCGCTAGCGATAGCTTCTTCTCTTTGGTTGGTTGAAGCAGGGAAGCAAAGTTGCAAACGCGGGCCTGTTTTTCAGCTGCCTCAACTGAACAGAAAGTCCAGCGAAGCTGGTTGTCCGTGCTCCTGTTTTCATATTTTCAGGGTTTCTCACGTACGCGGTAATTTGTCCACCAGCAGGTAGCTGCTGGAACCAGCAATTCTCAGAGGGGCTTTTATTAGATTCCAGGTTCTGTTTTCTACAAAGTTTGGAATAATCAAGTTTTCTTTTTTACATGGTGATGCCAAGATTAGGAAATTCACTTTAAGCCCTTGAATTTGCAGGACTGTGATGAGAAGATCTAAGTAGCAGAGAAAAAATACTTGGAGGAGGACGGGCATGAATCCTTCCCACCCACACCCAGACATCCTGCAAAATATTTYGCTTTTTTGCCCTTCCCCCTAAATGAAGTCATAGAATGACAAAATAGGTTGGAAGGGATCTCCAGAGGTCACTAGGTTCAACGTTCTGCTCAGAGCAGAGGGTTTCTCATCTTYTTATTTCCTTGCTGCACTCTCAGCACTCAATCTGAGAATCCAGAGACAAGGAGCAACGTTAACACGTATCCTTCACGATTTGAATTATTTGCCCTGCTGCTGGGCTTCAAGAAATACTTTCTCTGTACTAAAATGCACGATGAGGTGAGACTGTGTGCCCTGCCTTTTCCAGCTAGCTGGCTCTGTGTGGTTTGAGTGTATTTGCATACATTGTGCAGTACTTATGGGTGTAAAACTGCTCCTCAGAGTAGGGTCCTTCACTCTAGGAGCTGCAAAAATACAGCACCAGAACTCCGGCGTGTTTTCTTCAGGCAGGTCACATCGATATTTCAGGYAGATGTAATGTAAAGGAGGGAGTGTGGTGCAGTTGACTTTACCCTGCCCTCCGAGCTGTTCCTACTTGTCAGAAAAGGGTTGGGATCAGCTTCACTGAGTCAGCCGGAGACCAGTCACCTCCCCACCCCCTCAGGGGTTAACACCAGGGCCAAAAACTGCTTAACATCTTCATTATTGACCTAGATGATGGTCCCAAAAATGCACCCTCAGCAAGTTTGCTGATGATGCAAAACTGGGAGGAGTGCATGACACACCAGAGGGCTGTGTTGCCACTCAGAGGGACCTTGACAGGCTGGAGACATGGCAAAACAGGAATCTCAGGAAGCCCAGGGGGAAGCCCAAAGTCCTGCACCTGGGGAGAAACATCCCCATGCAGCAGGACAGGCTCGGGGCTCACCTGCTCGAGGGCAGCCCTGCAGAGAAGGGCCGAGGGGCCCCAGTGGACACAAAGTTGACCGCGAGCCAGCAATGTGCCCTGGTGGCCAAGAAGGCTGGTGGTATCCCGGGCTGCATTAGGCAGAGCATCACCATCAGGCCGAAGGAGGTGACCCTCCCCTCTCCCCAGCCCTGGGGAGGCCACACCTGGAGCGCTGTGTCCAGTGCCGGCCTCCCCAGTACAGGAGAGGCAGRGACCTGCTGGAGCGAGTCCAGCAAAGGGCCTCTCAGATGACTAAGTGCCTGGAGCCTCTTTCATACGAGAAAATGCCGAGMGCGCTGGGGCTGTGCAGCCTGGAGAAGGGAAGACTGAAGGGGGATCTTCTCAACGTGTGTCAGTTCCTGAAGGCGGCAGTGTCCAGAGGCCAGGACCAGACTTCTCAGCAGTGGTGCCCAGTGACAGGACAAGAGTCAATGGGCACAAACTGCAACACAGGAAATTCCAGCTRAGCATCAGAAAACACTTCTCTACTGTGGGGGTGACTAAGCACTGGAAGAGGTTGCTCAGAGAGGCTGTGGAGTCTCCAGGCTTGGAGATACTCAGAACCAGGACCATGGTGCTAGGCAACCTGCTCTAGCTGATCCTACTTGAGTGTGATTGTGTGGGATGGTTACACCAAACGATCTCCAGAGGTCCCTTCCAACCTCAACGAGTCTGTAGTTCTGTCCCTGGGGTGAGGTACAGCAGAGGAATATAGCATTGCTCAGTCTCCACGTTGGGGAGTAGGAGCTCTGCTCGAGCATTACCTAACTGCAGGTTTGAACAGAGAGGCCTCTGCACTGGGTGTGTCAACACAGCAGGACGAGAAACGTTAAGTGCACACTAGAAAGCATCTAAGCTACTGGAGCACAGTTAGCATAGGAGGGCCTAATGCCGCTGAACCACGGCAGCATTGCTTTCCACGTGCGGTTAATCCAGCACGCAGGGCCTTCAGTGACTTGCCCAGTAGCCTGTTCCACCTCTGTCCTTGCTGCTATGTGCTGGGGAAACATAAACTAACTCAGGAATATTTACCAGCGCTTCAGTCGCATCGCGTAACTGCAAAGAGAGCCAGGGTCTCCAAATCATGCCAGCATAGGAAAGAAACAGAAGTGAGAAATAGGGAAGAGAGAAGATGCGTGAAAAGGCAGTGAAGCTCTRTGCCTGCCTAGACTTCACTTGTGATTTGGCAGTTCTGACATTTTGGGGAAAGAAATATTTTTATTCTCCCATCCGGCCTTTCTCCAGCCGCTATTGGCCACTAGTTTCCTGCATGAAYGATTTAACTGCTGTTACGTTCAGGGCACTAGACTGATGTGAATTCAATAAAATTCAACCTTTTTCATGAAAAAAAAAAGTGCATTCTGTGTTCTAGGTGGAAAAGCCCCAGGATTTTAAATATTTAGATTTTTAAAAAGCCCTTGACATGCCTATTAAGGAAACTAAGCAGCCATAAGATAGGAGAAGAGGTCTTTTTATTGCATGAAAGCTGGTTAAAATCCTGGAAGTAAAAGGTAGGGCTTATTGGTGACTTTTCAGGATGGAAAAGTCAGTAGCGTGGCTCACCAGAGACTTGTGTTGTGTCTAGGTTTTTTCAACATCTTCATCAGCGATCTGGAGAAGCGAGAGCACAGCTAAATCTCCAAGTTTCCAGATGAGCACTTTCAGGTCATCAACTGCCATACCAATGGCAAGGAACTCCAGAAGGACATTGAAAAGTGAGTGAGGAGACAAAAAGAAAGTTCAAATGAGTTTGGTATAGAAATATATAAAGTAAAACACCTGGAGAAAAGAAGTCTAAACCACTGTTATATAATGTTGAACTTGGAACCTTCAACTACAGCTCAGAAAGAGATCTTGGAGTCGTCATTGGCAGCTCTCTGAAATTGTGGGCCCAACCTGTGCTCAAGGCGGCAGCCAAAAAACCCAAGGAGTTGTTGGGCATTCTCAGGAAAGCTATGGAGAGCAACACTGAGGGCATCCCTCACTGCTACAGGACACCCCAGTGCACCCACCTTTTGAGCAGTGTGTGTAGTTCTGATCTCCATCTCTCGAGAAAAGCATGATGGAGGTGGAAAAGCACAACGAATAACTACTAAAAGGACTAACGGGATGGGGCAGCTACTTTGAGAGGCGAGACGAAAAACTTAGAGGACTCCTCAGTCTAGAGAAGCAAAGGCTGAGGGGAGGCTTACAAGCAAATTTCACAAAATCATGCAGGCAGAAAATAAAATGCAAAAGAGTTATTCCAATTAGCAGCAGATTAGTTTAAAACAGGGAACGTAAGGACCTTCTTCAGACAGCAGGTGGGGAACTTCTGGAGTCTGCTGCCACAAGAGCCAGATACGTTAGCAGGTTCAAAAAGGGGTCCAACAAATTCATGGACAAGAGGTCCACCAACACGTGGCAGAGGGATCTGGCAGGCTGGTACCCCCATAATAATGCCTGTAAAACCTAGCGAGACGTGCTTATGTTGCTGCTTCTCAYGCTTAGGCTTCATCAAGAACTGGCAATAAAGGTCAGTCCTTACCCAGTCCATTGAGAAAAGGTTTGTGCGTCAGCTGGGTCCCACGCTGCGTCGTACAAGCTTACGGACTGAGCCCCTGCAACAGCTGGGAAACGCTTAGGTGTCACGCACAGGGTTGGCAGGGAAAGCCACGTCCGCACCGCAGCAACGGGCTGGTTTGTKGAGAAGCCAGGTGTTAAAGCTGCATGGGTCTTCCCAGCACGGGGTTCGCAGTTCAAAGGCATCTTTACGTATCAAAGGAGAATGCGGTAAGAAGCAGCATTTCATTAGTCAGGAAGCTATAAATTGGTATCTTGATTGAAATAATTATCAAGATTAAGAATTACAGGAACTACCCAGAGGTGCATTTACATTCAAGAGAGTCCCCAGGGAGTAGGGAAACTTTACCCCATGTAAGAGTTTCTATTCTAGAAACAAAGTCCTGTAGGATGCAGCATGTCAAAATAAAGTCCCAGCTTTCCTATCTACAAAATCTGTCCTACCAGCTAGCTTCATTCCTCATTTCTGACAGCTCAGTGGAATATAGRGGAGTCAAGGCAGAACAACAGGTAGGTATTAACTGTTTCTCCTATGTAAAGTGGGTGAATACTAGCTGAAGCCTTTTGCCARGCAGTAGGGAAGAGGGGAAAGGTCTGGAGATCTACGGGAGTCACTTTGAGTCCGTCACCCCGACCCGGAGCAGCAGAACTGGCAGGTTTTGCTCGGATCGCTCCGAGGTACTCCAGCGGCTTCGTGCTTTTCCAGTTGCATTATCGTTCGTTGTGATCGGCACCGACGGTGCCAGCACAGGGCGCTTTGCAAAGAGCGTTGCAGCTCTTCTTGGAAATACTTCCAAGATCCTTTGCTCCTGGGAGCACGCACCTATACTGGAAAGCAATTGCAACGACTTAAATTACCACCAGGCTCTTCATCCATTGAGACCCTGGAGCAGAAGGCATTAGCACKGTATCAGCTCTCTTTTTACGACAAYGAAGAACATTAACTTGTTTCATTCACAATTTGGACGAGTTAAGAGGGTGCATAGAGGCCTTGGCTGAYAGGCAGTGGTAACATGGCAAGCTGACATGGTTCACTCGCTTGCAGTGACTTGGGAACACAGCACGTGCATCAGCCTTACAACAACTGAAGCACAGGAAAACATATTTGCAAAAATAAATCAATAGATAGCTATATTTATATGCATGCAGTTACAGAAACCAGTGAACTTCCCTCTCCTGCCTAAGCTAATGGTCATGGGAACTAAAATCCCAAGCAGAAATATTGCATGTGAAGATCAAACAGAAATAGATTGATTTACAGGAGGGTGAAAGAGCAAGAGCTACTGGGATAGCACGTTTTGGGCCAATATCCTCAGTTTGGGGAGGATGCGGCAAGGTATGCAGCAGGAAAGGTCACGAGGATGAACTGGAGGACTGGAAAAAGATGGCTTAGAGTGAACAGCTCTAAGATCTCACACTCTCAGTTAGTTTTTCAAAGATAAAGTTACAGAGGAGATTAGATCACAGCCTCCAAGTGCCTGCATGGAAAACAAGTAACAGACACCTTCGGTCAAGGTTTTGTAAGATCTAACATGTAGAACCTTAAGTTAGAATTAAATTT
>NW_028186612.1:5633009-5642542 GCF_003343005.1 Rhea americana | reverse complement strand
ACATTTTAAAATCAAGATAGATTTTTTTTTCCTTTTTTTAAAGACTGTTTGCCTAAGAAAGCAAGGCATCTGAGATCATGTTGTCTCCGTCCGTTTGTCTCTCCATCTGGCAGACCATTCTCCTGAGTAACTTTTGAACCAACGGGTCAGTTCCAAGCAAATCTGGAAGAGGCGCAGATCTGAAGAGCATCCAGTCTTGCAAGCTCAGTAAGAAGCGCAGCTGGGGAGAGGGAGACAGAGCTACACGAGCATTTCTGCACTGGAGGAGAGACAGCAAGAACTCTGCTCGCCAGCGAACACACACAACGCAGCATAWCCCTGCTCCCCAGCGCTGCCGTGCTAGCGCGGCTCGGTGGGCGTTTTTGCAAGGGAAGAAGGAGGACGGCAGGAGACAGATGACATGAACACGGTGGAAAACCGTGCTGCAAGGAGGGGATGTTACTCGGAGCAGTTATTTATGATTCTCCGAGAAACTGGAGAGATATATAGCCCGGGATTCCCCAGGGATCTGTCCTAGGCCTGGTACTGCTCAAAATTTTTTTTATTAATTACTTGCACGAATAGAAAATTTGCTTATTACAGCTGCAAATGATACCAAGCCGGGAGGGACTTCAAGAACTGTGGAGGATGGGCTGATACTTCAAAACAATCTCGACACATCAGAGAGACGGCCTGGAAAAAAAAAAAATAGGCGGCAACTTGGTGAAAACAAAGGAGAACTTGCTGCTTGCGTAAGAATCCTTAAACCGCCCCGTGCAGCCTGGGAGCAGGAAGGCTGCAGGGGGAAGAGGAGAGGCTCTAGCGCGTGGTGAACCCACGGCGAGCAGCCCCGGGCACGCAGCTGCTGCTGCAAAAAAAAACCCCTCCCAGAAATACGTAAACAGGAACGTCTGCAAGACGTAGGGAGCAGGGCTTCGGCTCTGCTTGGCCCTGCAAAGGCTCAGCCGGCGCCCGGCGCCCGCTGGGGTCCTGCGGTCGGGCAGGGCCGCGGGCCAGCTCCAGGCGCCGACGGAGCAGAAGAACCATCAGAGACGGAGGAAGCAGCGGTTACAGAGCCAGGCCAAAGGGACCGGGGCCACTTGGTGCGGACGAGAGCACATACAGGCAAGGGCTAGTACAACTCTTCTACAATTATTTAAGCTAGCCAACGTCAAAAGGGAGAAGTTTCTTCTCTTCTTCTTTAACTGCAGGGCTTAAATGACAGCAAAGGACCTTTAGTTTAGACATCACTTTTTGTTTGTTTGTTCAKGAAGATGTTTAAAAATATTTGGTTTTTGCAGTTATAGATCTTTCAACTAAAGCTTTTATTTCTTGACTTTGTTTCTCCTTTAGTTTAATGGAGAAAAAACAGGTTTTATAACACTGCTGTTTGGTACACACAGGAAGTCTGAAATGACACCAAGTAGCACAGGAGGCGAAGCACGGAGACAACTAGGCAGCCTGTGCTTTTTACGTTATTCCCTATGTCACCAACGTTGACCAAATTATTCTTAGACAGCTCTCATTTCCATAGTAGCCAATCATGCCTTAATCTGCAAGAAATTATATCTTCCCTTTTGAAAGCACCCCCTTCTAGAAGACACTTCTGGAGGACCATCAGGAATGGAGAATCAGCCCAGGTCACACACACAATCTTCAGCAGTCTCGTAAGTCCTAGGCAATGCCCTGCTCTTACAAGAGTGAAATACAGTGGGTACTAGGAGCTAACGTAAAGGACCCCTGGACTGCACTAATCCCAGGACGCAGTAAGGCCTGATTGGTCCCTACAGGGAAGACATGGAAAATTAATGAAAAGGAGCAATCAGGGAATGATTATTCACTATTTGTCTCAAAGGGAAAACTTAGGACACTCAAGGATATTACCAAACTGCACATTAAAGCAGAGTGATTTTTTTTCCTCCCCTCTCATGTTATTCAATTAAATGGTGAAACTCAGTGATAGATACTGCTGACCTAAGATGCATAAAAATAATAATAAAAAAAGTCTATAGAGCCATTATTAAACACAATGGTTCACACCCCGCAGTTGCAAAAGCCTGTTTACTGAAAAACTATCACGTAACGGTCCTGTTTCTTTTCTTTGTGTACTTGCAACTCACTYACAACCACCAACATGCTACTAAGGAACTTTTATTCTAGTACCTCAGGTCTTCTTTACTACAAACCCTTCGTAGAGGCCTCTGCCAGAGCTTGCCAGCTACCTGCAACAGCCCTCAGTATTTTATGCTGTCCCTGAACTTACTTTTTTTTGATAGCAAAGCATGTGCAGCAGTCRACTGCTCTAATCTGGAACAGCGGGATTTGATTTGGACGTGCTGAGCGGGCAGGGAACACGGCGGGGGGTTTGCCAGGAAAGCGCTCTCCTCCCCTTCCCTTCCCTTSGAGCTCCACGTAAACTGGCATAGCTACCCCGCTAAAAGAGCGTTTTTCACCCCAAGGATTTGGCCTGCTCAACAGAATGGCTTTGGCTTTGGTTCTTCTTTTCTTTTCTTTTTCTTTTTTTGTTAAACGTACTACTTAAGCCAGCACTGTGAGACCTAAGAGCCTCAGCAGGTCATCTTCCTTGGTCAGGGGTGCCGCGGCCACGGAGCCCGTCTCTGCTGCTACGTTCTCCAGATCGTTTGGCGTTTCTCCCGAAGYGCAGCAAGCGGCCCCTCACTCTCCCACATTGATGACGGGGGTCCTCCAGATGGTCCTTATGCCTTTTGTAGCTCATTTTCCYGTCTTAAGGCTCCAGGCGCCCCAGGTACCCAGACACTGCAACAGCGATGGGATGGGCGGCTAAGGCGCTAGGAACATTGGAAAGACTCTTCCTTATCCTCTCCAAGGGGGCACAGTGACCTGCAATGAAAAGAGAAAAGGACAAGAAGAAGGATAGGCCCTTGGGGCAGCAGCAGTGAAAAACAAGAATTAAGGAATTTTACAGCTAACGGCTAGGGCTACAACGTAATTACAGAGTAAGTGTCTGCAAGCTGCCCAGAGATCAACCCTCTCCGTCCTAGCCCGTTCTTTAGGTAAGGACATTCATTTTCTGTATCCTTGAATAGCACCACGCTCTGTCAAGGACAGATACACATCACAGTAGAAATATTAATTAAGAATATCAAATTAATCCTCCCCCCAACAAGCTCTTAGTACATCCTCTGTGATTGAAATATTACCTTCATTCAAACAATAAAATAAAAATCTCACTGCCATGGACTGATTTTGTGCATGCAATTCTTTCTGCTTCAGAAAGATTATATGGGCATTACTAAGCTCAAGACTTGGTCCCTTTAATTGTTTATATGATTTTTAAAGTTACCACAGTTAAGCAGCTAAGAACATTTTAAAACAAGGTGGAAAGTCATTACTGTTTCACAAGCATATAAAAAAAGAATATTTATACCGATGTTAAGTAGGGGTGGAGCGTGCAAAGCTTTATCTTCTCCTGATTTAAATCCCAGGCTGCGTTCAGTTTGGAAATCACACCAGATGGATTCCAGAGCACAGCTCAAGGTCATCTAAATACTGTGTTCTGCTCCAAACTGTAAGCATGATCATGACGAACCACACAAAGCCATCAACAGAAATTTAATACGCTGTCAGATACTCGGTCATCTTCAGAAAGAGCACTTCAAATGCTGCTAGTGCAAGTACACAAATAGCCCTGGTTTAAAAGCGATACAGTAGGCATTCAAGCTGTTGTGTAGGTATTTTAGGAAAATTGCATTTATGCTGTTGCTCTTTAAATGAGCATTTTTATCAGAAGCAGTTGTTCATGCGATAGACACCCTTATAGCCAGACTCTTCCTTTATTATTTTCTTATTTTGGACAAATTAGGAGGAAATCCCTTACTTGCAGCTGGAGACAGTAAGCTTGCTCTACAGAGCTCCACCAAAAAAGCGTTCCGGATGCTATGCAGCAGATAGTCTAGTAACAAAACAACTGAGAACATGCACATCAAGACTTCTTAATCATATTTAACCCCCCCCCCTTTTTTTTTCTTAAAAACACCACCCAACAACCATTATAGGTCTGAAGATTATTTTAGATAGCATCACTAACTGCGAATACGTAACTGGTTATCAGCTACTCTGTTTTTAACACTACGTGCACTACAGCAGTGCCTGTACAGCCGGCTCCGCRCATACTGCCAGGCCACTGCCGTAACCAGCTCAAGGTGATGGCCTGACCTCTAGAACAGCAGGTCCACGGCACCTCGTAACCAGCCCAGTTATTTTGATGTCTAACTCGTGACACCTGCGGACAGAAGGCTGAATTCRACATTTAGCACCAGAGATTTATCCATATCATGAAAACAAAACCCTCACGCTGCACAGAATATTGCTTTAAGCCTGAAATGCAACACTATACCTTTGCAGGAAGGAAAGGTTGTTAGGCACGTAGCCTAATCTGAATTTATGCAGAAGGAAGATTTTTGCAGAGTTGAAGGCATTTCAGTAGTGCTTCTTTACAAAGATCAGCTATTCAAGAGTAAGAAATTAAGGTTAACTGGTGTGCAGATACACCAATAAACATATCTAAATGAGTTTGATTATTGCCATACTATCAGGAATAATATTAATCTCGTGGAAAAAAAAAAAGAGTTGGTGTATTCTATTAACTGGCAGTAAATAGGTTAAGAAYCTTTAGAGTCACAAATTCAGGCTTCACCTGTCTTTAAGGAGGTGGAGAGAGATTGTTTTATACCACAGCACAACACAGAGGTTGTCTAACATTTCCTGCACTATTTTGTGCACCACCTTCCCTCCCAAATTAATACAGCCATTCAGCCCTCCCCTAGCTTGAATTACCGTTTGCACACCTGCCATTACCGTAGCTGCCGTCATCTTGACATCCTTCTTTTTTCTGCTTTTCAACCACGTCTCCTCCTCAGCGGCAGCTCTCTAAAGTTTGGGAAACGTCAGGTTAGCCGGATCGTGCTAAAGACCAAGTTGAACTGCAAGGAAACGCTCCTGCTTGTCCTTGCCATTAAGAAAAATCAATTTTTCACCTCAGATCAAGGCAATTAGTCTCTCCATTAGGACAAAGCCAATATTTCCAATGAAATCCAGTTTTTCTGGAACAGAAGGTCTAAAAGACTAATGGATTAGCGTGCTGAGCCATTACATCTGCTGACTTGAACTAATAYCACATTTCCAATTTGCTACGGAAACGATGTGGGAATGTGTATTTGAGAAAGAATGTTTAACAAAGTAGTAAAACTGAGCACATTTAGAGATTTCTGCAAAGATCTGTTAAGGGTATCTTTTTACAAAAGGTAGGAACCTTTTTATGTATCTTGAGGAAATGACGAGACTTCAGATCACTTGGAAATTTCAAAATATTTGTTCCTCCTACAGCTATTATGTAAACTGAGTGCAGAGTCTTGCAGAGGAATTACTTTCTATGTAGGTCAGGAGCAGGAAGGACAACTTGCAGAACTGCAAGGGATAAAAGTGAACMCAGAAATTGAAGTATATTTTTAATTTTCTATAAGTTTCCCTCAAGCAGTAAGGGATTTTTTTTTCCAAAAGTAGAGAAAACAGCATTCACAGATATATACAAAAGTTTATTTTACAAACAGCAGCTACTTTTGAATAACAAAATTGCAAAAACATAGACCAATATTAGTAAACCCGCTCAGTGGTGCATCTTCTCTTTGAAGAACAATTTAACATAATTTCATTAAGTAAAAAAAATACTCCCCTCCATCCCTTCCCAACTATCTACCAGAGCAAATTCCTTTATAAAGCTTGTAATTCAAAATATGAAATAGACATTGGTAACACTGCAATAAAAGTTTGGACAACTACAATTATTAACAGTATTTCTACTTCACTATCTTCCCCCCCCCCCTTTTTTTTTTAAGGAAAGAAAAAAAAAGTCTAATTTGAAATAGGACAAAATTAGATACAGGGGCAGTTTTTTTTTTTTTTTTTTTTAACATAAAGTTGACTGATAGTGTTGTATTTTGCATACTGTGTTACACCACTACACCACTAGCCCACTACTGCTACCTTCTCAATAAGGGGAGTTACTTTTGCCCTTAAAACTATGAAACTGCAACAAACGTTATCCAGTTAGCAATTAAATATTTATTCAATACTCTGAAACAGCTGCTGCTCTGTTAGTCTATATATGTATACTGACTTGAGTAATGTTTTTTAATATTAAAGTACATTTATAAGAAGTTACAAAATAGTGATTTAGAAGGACTACATGCGCATACTTCTTCATGGAATTATGAGTAAGAAAGGGTTAAGTCCAGATGGAGCACATACAGATCCTTTATTTGGTTCTTTTGGAAAGTGGAATAGTCACATGACAGTTGTGTCAGTTTTAGGATCCTGCATACAAGCATCTTATTCAGCTTTTCATAGACAGAGACACAGGGCATCCTTAAGTCTCCAAAATTTATCTTGAGTTTTCTTTGTATGTTTCAGAAGGTCACCAAAACTTAATTTTTGGTATTTTAATTCAATCAAAATGACAGAATGAATTGATGTTGAAGCAAGAAATTATCACTTTTACTTCTCAAAGCTCCCAGGTCCTGATGAAATTAAAAAATAAAACAAAGAAAACCCTTATTTTTACMATTTCAAAACATTTGAGAAACCTAAAGTATCTCAAGATATCACAGAGAGTCAGTAATGAAAGCTATTATAATACAACTGTACTCATTAGCTCTAATAAAGCTACGTTAGTCTGTTTTTTTTCCCCACTATAGACCCCACTTTCTAGGGTACATTATGCCATTAAAAAAAATGTTTCTTAGTATACAACTTTCTAAACACTGAAAAAAAACCTTTACAAATGATATTAAACCAACTGAATCAGAATATTGCAAAAATTAGTCAATGCTTTAAAATTACACTTTTGCAAACCATTCATCTGTAGCATGGAGTCATTTTTGGTATTAAAGATTACTTTGAAATTACTGTCCATGCTTTTTATTAGGCATGTATTTTTATAGTCATATCATTTTAATAATATATAACTCAGTATCTGCACAACGATATTCCCTATGGCAAGTGGGATACATCTACAGATATTTTATAAAGGAACCATTATGGTTTATTTTCTTAAAAATTGTCTTCACTTAAATGTTTAAAAAGTGTTTTGAACAAATTCATGATATACTCAGCACTTTACAAGTCAACTTCAAACTTTCTTGAAGTATTGCAAGCACTGTAATATGAATTGAAACAGGACTGCTTAGAAACACTTTTTAAACTCATAAGAATATTGTTATTTATCACAAAATTCACTTTAAAACWTCTGAATTTAGACAAGTTGGATATTAAGATCAAAACTGACTCATCACGCTTTCTGACTTCTCATCGGTTTTGCAGTACCTATGGTGCRTAGTATTCTCATCCTTTTCAGCAGACTTCTGTAATATCACAGTACAATAAGAATTAAGACAGAGAGGCAGTCTTYGCTTTCATCACCTAGCTGTTGTATATATAAACACTATATAACGTTACAGTCAACCAAGGTGGCATGGAACCCACCTTCCAACATTAAAAAAACATTTTAATAAACTAGAAACGGCAGCCTTTGTAAGAAGTCTTCTTCACAGTTTTATAGTTGCTAGCATATATTTACTAGAACAGGCAGAAAGCCCTATGGTGTTTATATAAAGATACTTCAAGACAGTACAGACTGCTGCACCCAGAAAAGTGGTGTCAGCAAATTCACATAAGTGTCATTCATGGCTTGGAAAATCAGATTCAAGGAAAAAAAAAAAAAACACACTTTCCTATTTTGTAAAAGTACATTTGACGTAAAAACAGTTGAGTTGAGATCAGCAACTTCTCTCTATAGGTACACAGTCAGTCAAATGAGTTCACTGCTAAATGGTAAAGTTTCAGCTCACTCAGTATAAACATCCTTCAACTTCACCTGCAGCACTGTCAAAACAGCATTTTTGTTTGTTTTTACACAACACTGACAAAATTCTTAAATATACTTTCCATCGTCAAAGAAACATTTTCAGCTATATCTGCTGCTTTCACTGGGACTTCGATTGTTAGAGTAACTGCGATCACTTTCACTGTCAGAGCCATAAGATCTACAAAGAAAAGATTAAAAAGCCTGAAAATTGTGTTTTGTGTTTCAATTTCAAAATATTATCATGTCAAAAAATGTTAAGGGATAGATACATGAGACAAGAAAAACACAAACTCTTTTACAGGATCACATGTTATGTAACTGAAATACAMATTAAAGGACACAAAATTAAAATAATCACTACATTTACATGATGAAATCCTTGTGCAACTGAAGACAGACTGTAACTACAAGATTTCTTGATTTCTTCAATACAGCTTCAGTCATTTACATTAAATAAGTCTTGATAAATAGTAATAGCTGACTGAAAACTATATTCTAAAAATATAGTTTTATATTGCAAGTGCTTCTCAAATGATTCCACAATTCCTTTCTTTATATATTGCAGTTATAAATGTGAAGAAGTGTCTATTGAATTAGGCCCCAGAACAGAAGTGTGTGAGCACATGTGGAGGGTGGAAATGGCAGAATAAAGTGTTTTTGCTTATCCAGACCAAAAGAATCTCAAGTTCAGCACCTGGCCAAGCATCAGGATATAGTCCAGGTGGTTTCACACATTATAGGTCATATTCAGATTATATAGAATAAACTTTCATTAGTATTTATCTAGTCTCATGCCTTAAAGGACAGTTTTCTAGTTGAAAGATGAGCATACTATAATCCTGTGCTGTTCCTCTGAAGCTTCCCRATATACTAAAGCAATGATTTTGTATGCCTGTTCCCACACTTTCCATGAATACCATTAATTTCTCCTCAAATACATGATGAAAGTTGTCTTACTGTTGGAAYTAGACGGGGGAAATAGGCAGAAGTGAAGTCCTCTGAGTTGGTACAAAATTGTGAAAGAAAGAGTATGAGAACAGCAGAGCACAAAAAATTAACAGTGGTGTTACAGATCTGCCTGATTTACCACTGGGTAATAAGCAACATGTGAAAAGGTACAAAATGAATCATCACTGAAGATTATTCATTATATAAAGATCATATTCCACTGACAGCTGTGGTAACTCCCTGTGCAGTGTCGGATAGTTTATCCTAGACTTATACTATGGACAACAGTATAAACAGTGATATGAGCAATGCACTGGGCTTGCAGAAAAAAGTTCTTCTGAAATATGCTCCAGGAAGTTAAAAGTTAATTCTAGATAACACAAATTTTTTGTTTCTCTTCCAGTAGTTTATTTTTTTTTAAAGCTATTTTTGCAGTCTAGCCAAGAAGAATTCACCATCCAATGGGATTCTTGGCATACCAGGTAGCCTTTAATCCATGACAGGGCATGTAAAAATTTTAAATGCTTTTTAATCCTACAAGGAAGTAGCTCCCAAGATTAAAATCCAAAGCAACATTTTTAAAAAGAATGTGCTTATTTTAAACTTATGTGGTTGTATACACAATGAACCGAACAAAAGAGGAGAAAGTGTTGGTGTATTCTCAAAGCTTTCTTCCCCTAGTTTCTTCCACACTCCCAATTTC
>NW_028186612.1:5397578-5632931 GCF_003343005.1 Rhea americana | reverse complement strand
ATTTTTGTTCTTGGGGAAAAAATGTTAGTCTTTGTAAACTTAAATATATACTTATATTCTTTTGCATAGAATCATGCTAGTAAAATAACATACCTGGATCGTCTATCATAACTTCTAGATCTTCGATAGCTGTCACTCCTCTTACTTCTACTTCGACTTCTGCTGTAGTAACTATCATAAGTGTATGACCTACTTTATTAAAGGGAGAAGAAAGTCATTGTAGATTTAAAATTCCTTAACTAAAAAGCCATTAATTTTTAAATGTGTGCTGTAAAGACATAAAGACATATGAGTTGCTATATAAAAATTACTCTTGAAGGATTTGGCAAACAGGACAATTGTATATTTTAAAGAATTTTAAGCACAAGCATCTTTGAAACAACAGCAGGAATAAACCTTAATTTATTAACCTAAAAAAGACTTACTAAGCATTTCAAGTTTTTATTTTCTCTACAAACTACACACTAGGTAAACAACTTCCTGCTAATACTCTTGAAAACAAAGTGATACTTTTTATAATTCGCACAGTAACAACAAATAATAAACAATACTTCTCCTTTACACCATATAATCTCCTAACCCTGCAATATCAGGATAATTTGCTTATCTTCAACTTCTAGAAGACTCTCATTTGTGTTAATTTTGCTTTGATTTTATTTGCTATKATGACATGTATTTGCAGTTACCACAAATAAAGGGGCATCGTTACACTTTTTTTAAAAAAAAATTCAGAATCAGCATAGAAACATACAATCCATACCTGGATCGACTGCGATGACCGTAAGAACTACTTCTGGATCTACTTCTACTATAGCTTCGACTGAAACAAATAAACAAAAAAAACCCAAACACACATATGTTTTAATTTAAATCAAAAATAAGTGCTGAATGGGGGGTGGATGGGAGAGGAACACACTTTACTCTGAATTCCTTATCCATACTGCAAAACATTAAACTAAATTACTCTCAGTAACAGGAAATTCCAAAACCTAGTTCTTCTCACTTGTGCAGTTCAAATAGATGCCTCAGTCTACAGTATGCATAGTTCAGCACAGCACATTTCCAACTTGCTTAGAGACTCGAGCATTGAACTTCTGTGCCTRATTTATTAGGATTTGCAGCTATCTCCAGTGAGAGAAACTTACCTGCGACTCTTGTAACTGTGATAAGAGCTGCTTCGACTTCTTGACCGATCTCTGCTATACCATCCTCTGCTTCGGCTTCTTGTATAGCTCCTTGACCTATAATTGATAAACAACTTTAAAAAGCACATACTGGAGCAAAGAGCAGCAGAAAACAGGAAGCAGCATAAAGGTTTATCTTTCAAGCTTARTATTTATTCCATAGTTGCTGTACAATATAGTGCTGTCTAAAATAAAGACATGACTTGGGAAAGAACATGCTTTAGAAATATGGGARCCTTCACGTTAAGAAGGTAGGTTGTGAGAACAAAACCACAAGTATCTTACCTATATGAATATGTAGAACTTCGTGACCGACTTCTTGAGCGACTATAAGATATGGATCTTGTTCTGTGTCTGGATTTGGATTCAGATTTGCTTCGTGACCTACTAAGACTCCTGGACGGGCTATTGTCATCTCTACTTGGAGATTCTTCTTCACTGGAACTTTCTTGGTTCCTTGGCCTTCGATTGAGCCGTGCTGTTTTTCTAACTTCATCAAACAGAGATCCAGGCCTTACTTTATTCTTAGCTTTTATTTCAATTCTTAAACCTGTTGGTTTTGGCTCTGGAGCTGAAACTGCATTCTTAACTTCTGTGGCAGTACTAACAGTAGCTGACTGTAAATTGCCAACACCTTGCAAAGGTTTCCATTTATTATCCACCACATTACGGTGCGTATTTTCAGTTGTTTCACTTTTTAAACTGCTGTCTTTAGCACTAGACACTGAAACAGAATTATTTTCTTGTCTTCCTACTTCTTTTTCTTCTTTGATATTAATCAGTTCTAAAATACTGTTTCCTAGTTTGACAGCATCTGGTTCAGGGGTTTCAATCTGTACATCTTTGTTCATACTAACACTTAAAGCCTGGGGTTTAGTACCGAGTATGACAGGAGACAAAACGTCCACGACCACCTTTCCCGGCGAGTTACGATCTGGAGTACAAATTTCCATGTTGTCATCTGTCTGAATAACATCTTCCAGTCCATTCTGAATGCTTTCTTCAGTATGCTTAATCTCATTCCTGGAAGCAGCCACATTTATACCCGAGTTTAGCGTACTGGTTGAAGTGTTTGGTTCAATGTTATCTTTAGTAAGGTTACTGTGATCTGATGAAGTATCACATGTAGTGTTTTTACCTAAGAAATTTTCATCTGCACAAGATTTTTCACCATTTCCTATTGTATCTTTGAGTATTTCATCATTTTCGTAAGTGTCTTGTTTTTTATCTTTTATGTCTCTGATAAGGTGCTTTTCTTTCTTATCGTCCTTGGTGACTGGCTTTTCATTTAGGTCATCATCATCTTCTTCACCAAACTCCAGTGGGGGCTGCCAGTGAAACATTTCTTTTCTTTTCTGAACTTTGTGTTTCTTCTCTTTTTTCCCTTTTGATTTTTCTTTTGTTTTTTTGGAATGTGATTTTTTAAGAGTCTTTTTCAATCCATGTTTGTGTTTTTTTGACTTTCCTCTAGTATTTATTGAGCTAGAATGAGAACTCTCAGATTCAGAAGAGGATAGCTGCTGTTTGCTTGTCTTCCAAGTACAATCAGAATCCAGAAAACCTTCTGAAGAATTTGATTTTGTTTTTGTCCTTTTGGTAACACTAAGCTCTGTATCAGATCCTGAAGAGGCCTCTCCTTCCTCTTTACCAGAGGAAGGTCTGGAATCTCCTCTGTTATGCCTAGCATCTCCTCGTTCTGAATTTGACTCTGAGTCCCATTTACTACCCGAGTAGGATTTTTGTTTAGTTTTTGCACCACCTCTAGATTGCCCAGAAGATTTCTCCTTAACAGCTTTCTTTTTCGAATGATCAGAATCTCGTTCACACTTCAATTTTTCCTCTTTTCTCTCAGAACTAAAGTTACTTTTATCCTGTTTCTGAGCATCTGTTTCTGACTGAAAATGGTTATCTTTTTCCTGGACTACTTTTGTTTTGACAGAACGCTCACTATCAGTAGAAAAGTCTGAAGATGATAAACTGTCACTCTCTTTTAAACCTTGAGAAGATTCATCATGGTCTTTAGTACCTTTATAATGGAGAGTACGTTCAGAGCTAGTTTCTTGTCTTATTTTAAGAGACCGAGTGTTTTGCTCCTTGGCTGCAGATTTTCTTTTGTTTCTGTGCCTATCATCACTACTAAGGGAATAATAAGACGTTGACTCACTATAACCTGACCTGTCACTGTGGTATTTACTTAGTGATGGCGATCTGCCTGAAGAACGGGATTTTGTTCTYGAGCTAGATGGACTTCTTGATCTCGTATAAGATCTTGAGTATGACCTACTTCGAGAGGACCTGCTTCTTGACCTCAGCCAACTATCTGAGCTTCTGTCACTATGATATTTGGAATAACCACTTCGATCACTATCTGAACTCCTTTGTTGCTTATGGTAGGATGAAGAAATATTAGCCTCTTTAATAATTACTAAATTATAATTAGTTTGTGCAGGTATTAGATGTGTTGTTTTAGCTTTCATTTCCTGAATTCGCTCATAAGATGGCTTCCAYGGTTTCTGCCCAGGTTTCCATCTTGAAGGTGGTGGGCTATCACTTAAGGGTATAACAGGGAGGTTTTCTGGGACAACTGGTGGTACAATAACTTTATCAGTCGGTAGTATAACTGCTCTTACAGGGTCAGTAGTCTTATTCAACTTATTTTCATTTAATCGTGCCGAAATATTTCGAGGTGAATTGGAAACTGTCTTTTGATGTCTAGAATTAGAACTTGATCTTGATCTACTTTGAGAACGTGATGATTTAGAGGCTGATCTTGATCTAGAACTTCCTCGGGAATAAGATCTTGATTTAGATCTAGACCTTGACCTAGACCTGTACGACCGAGTCTCTCTGCTGGATAAAGTCGATGAACTCTGATCTTCCTTGTCAGATTTAGACCAGTCTCTTCTAGATGAATGTCTAGAAGACGATGAAGAAGAACGAGATTTCCTCTCATGATCACAAGATGATTTTGCCTTCCTGAGGAAGGAATGAGAGGATTCCACATCTGATGATGGTGATGTTTTCTTTTTTTTAGTTTGCTTGTGCTTCTTGAAATGCTTTTGCTTTTTAGATTTCTTTTTATGTTTCATTTTCTTTTTCTCTTTTCTGTGTTTTTTGTGATGGCTAGAATATCTCGTTGTATTTAGATCAGAATAGCCATTAGGTGACCAAGATCTCGATCTCCGGGATGCGCTCCTTTCATCCCATCTGCTTGTACATGGGTCACTCAACCTTAAAAATAAACAAACAACAAATCCCACTAAGTGGAAATTCTTCAAAAAAATGCAAGATGGCTATTTTTTTCTCCTCCAAAGCAATTAATAAAGTTTAAAAACTATAAAAAAAAACTGTATTTGGTAACAGACAACTGTGCTTCGATTAAGCTTGTTACACTCACTTTAAGACACGGAAATTGCACTGCTATTGAGAGGGCTRTATCTTCTCTGTAAGAGATGAGTTACCCAATATTAGAAAATTTTGTATACTGTAGAACCAATGTAAAGAGATTTTGACTTAGTCCACAAAATTATACCCTTACAATTACAAAATTCACAAACTAGTTTAGATTATATTTAATAACATCATTTTATTTAGTATTCTTTTAGCTTGTGTGGTGCAATATATTATATATTGCGTTGCTTCACTTTATTGAAGTGGTTTATGACAAACATTTGCAATTATTCCATCATCATTGTATATACTGTCCTTCAGTTCTGCCCTTAGGGTTTAACCAGCACACGTTGATACAAGCTCATATTTATTATCAAGTCATCAGAASTCCTGAAAAGGCTGGCTTCCACTAGTGAAGCAGTAACTGCAGAAAGAACAAATAACTAAAACTTAATATAGAAATGGTAGATTCAGCAGTCTTACTTGGTATCCAAAGAAACCAGATAACYAAGTTTGAAGCTAAGGGAAATTTGACATCACTAGGTCAATAAAAAGTGACAGGCAACTGGACAGGTTTTATCTTAAGTAAGTGCCCAAGGTGGCACTATCAGAAACCAACCATTCTGACCTCCTGACACTTTTCAGCATGTGTTCAGCTGGTGTTATGTCAGCAAAGAAGAAAAGTTGAGAACTTTCATTTAAATTCCGAACACTAGAAATTTTAAGAAATATGTTAGCTACAAAGATCCTCTTAATATGTTTTTCTAAACAACAAGAATGACAAGGTGTATCTACATAATTTATTAAAGTCTGTGTAAAAACCAAGATATTTTAAGTTTGTATTATGGATCTTACTTATCGCCTTTACTCCACTTTTCTCCACTAGGTGGTCTATATGTTCTTAATCTCTGCATTTCTTCTTTCCAGTGGGGAGGGGTCTCACTACTCTCATCATCATCGGATTCAGAACATGACCGTGACCGAGGTGGGGTGTGATATCGCTACAAAAACAGAGAAAGATAATTATGTATTTCTTCTCAAAGGAGACCAGAAATTATCGGGTGCTGCTTTTACAGATTTTGCATGCATCTTCATAATACTAGCCAGACAACTTCATCCAGTTATTTCCACATAAAATCCAAGGAACACATACATTTTGAATTTCCCACCAAAAATGTCCACTTTTGATATGCACAGTCCACACATCTGGAACAGGATTACAGGGCTAACTGTATCTTTTCATACTTTGAGGTCACTTCTCAAAGCCAAAGGAGAGAAGGGACAGCTAATCCCATCTTTYGAAATGAGGAAGGAAAAATCGATCATGATTGAGGAGATGGCCACGGATTTACTTTGCATAGTATGTTCTGGAGTAAGACAACTGCTGCAGATAATGAACCAATTTTTCTTCAGGCTATTAATGCACAAAGTCTCCCTTCACAGTTAACATACGCTTAGCTGCTTGTACATGTAAAGCCAAGATCCATTCAAAAGTAACTGCTGTTCACCTCTTCAGGAACGYGCATGCACTTTAAGAACTCCAAGTAAAAAAAAGTCTCACAAAAGCATAAATGATCCTTCATGATAAAAATTGATATTTAGGCACAGCAATCAAGTAGGCAACAAGAGCTAWACATGCAGCAGCAGAAAAAAATTTAATATTGCTAACTCATCATTTTCTATTACCCAGTTGGAAACGTACTTAGATAACTTGTATGAGGAAATTAAATGCTCCCTGACTCAATTAACACAGAGAAAAAATGTCTGGATTTTACTCAATCATTTATAAGGCAAGTAATATGTGAAAAAAACACTRCCCACTAGAATAAAAATGTAAAGATCCATGTATTAGTTTATAAAGAATTCAGTTTACTACAGGTAGAAGTATTTAAGACTTATCCATTTATATAAAACATAATAAAGAAAATCTGCCACAGAGACTTGCAACTTTCCTATCCTTTAAGTAAAATAATGACTACTTAAAAAAAAAAAAAAAACACACACTCCAATTACAGCTTCACCGATGCACAACATATTACAGGTTATTCAAGGATTTCTCTGATTCTTTCAGGTTATACTAAAGTCTTTTGCTTTCAGAGTTCTAGAAGAATTCAAAACTACAGATGAATATCTTAAATACCAAAGAAGTTGGCTCAGTATAGGGYCTGTTGTTAAACGGACCATGAGAGATGGTAGAAAATCTGTTGCTTTAACTAACGTAATTTCTGATATTATGGTTTTTCATTTTTAATTTTGCCAAGAAAGTACCCTAAACCCTTGCAAAAGCCAACTCCACTTAATTTTCAGGGAACTACAGGTCAGTCAGCCTAATTTCAATCCATGTAAAGGTGATGATGAACTAATCCTGGATAAAATTTCTAAGCACAGGAAGGACAAAGTGATCAGGAGTTATCAGCATGGACTCACAAAGGAGAAATCATGCTTCACCAACCTGACACCCTTCTGTGATGGAATAAYTGGCTCCGGTAGATGARGGAAGAACAGTGGGTGTTGTCTACCTTGACTTCAGTAAAACTTTTGACACAGTCTGCCATAACATCTGCATAAGCAAGCTCAGGAAGSGCAGAACAGATAAGCAGACTTTCCGTCCAAAATTGGATTGAAAACTGGCTGAACAGCAAAGCTCAGAGGGTTGCAGTAAGTGGCACAAAGTCTAGTTGGTAGTCAGCAATGTATCTCAGTGGTTAACACTAGATCCAATTCTGTTCAACTTATTCATCAACAACCTGGATGATGATCCCAAAATGCACTCTCAGCAAGTTTGCTGATGATGCAAAACTGGGAGGAGTGCATGACACACCAGAGGGCTGTGCTGCCACTCAGAGGGACCTTGACAGGCTGGAGACATGGCAAAACAGGAATCTCAGGAAGCCCAGGGGGAAGCCCAAAGTCCTGCACCTGGGGAGAAACATCCCCATGCAGCAGGACAGGCTCGGGGCTCACCTGCTCGAGGGCAGCCCTGCAGAGAAGGGCCGAGGGGCCCCAGTGGACACAAAGTTGACCGYGAGCCAGCAATGTGCCCTGGTGGCCAAGAAGGCTGGTGGTATCCCGGGCTGCATTAGGCAGAGCATCACCATCAGGCCGAAGGAGGTGACCCTCCCCTCTCCCCAGCCCTGGGGAGGCYGCACCTGGAGCGCTGTGTCCAGTGCCGGCCTCCCCAGTACAGGAGAGGCAGGGACCTGCTGGAGCGAGTCCAGCAAAGGGCCTCTCAGATGACTAAGTGCCTGGAGCCTCTTTCATACGAGAAAATGCCGAGMGCGCTGGGGCTGTGCAGCCTGGAKAAGGGAAGACTGAAGGGGGATCTTCTCAACGTGTGTCAGTTCCTGAAGGCGGCAGTGTCCAGAGGCCAGGACCAGACTTCTCAGCAGTGGTGCCCAGTGACAGGACAAGAGTCAATGGGCACAAACTGCAACACAGGAAATTCCAGCTGAGCATCAGAAAACACTTCTCTACTGTGGGGGTGACTAAGCACTGGAAGAGGTTGCTCAGAGAGGCTGTGGAGTCTCCGGGCTTGGAAATATTCAAAAATTGGACAGTTGGGCAGCCTGTTCTAGTTTTAGCAGCTTAAGCAGGGAAGATGGACTAGATGATCTCCAGAAGTCCTTTGCAACCTCAGTSATTTTGTGACTCTTAAAACTTTAAGCTATTTTTTCAGAAGGTTTTCTTTTCTTAAAAAAAAAATATCAGAACTTTCCATTTCAGAGGCTTCATTTTGTGGATTATCCCAACTTCCAAACACAAATGAAAGCTGTCAGATGCCAAAGTTCATATTTAATGTCAAGGCTGGCAACTAAGGGAACAGGAGGCYCTCAGATGAGGCCCAAACACTGGAAATTCCTTGCTCTATGTTACAGCTATCTAAATCATTGATTTTGTGGYTTAAGATCTTTGCCTCAGGGGAACGAGTTGAAAAGCGTTCCACAATCCAGTGACTATCATATAAGAAAAATAATGCTTTGGGGAGTCTAAATTAAGTCTTTCTAATGAGAAGTGTCTTAAGCTATGTCAGTAGGTGTATCTGAGGACTCTCACATGCAAAGCTGATTCTGCAGCACCAAGTCTTCTGCTGGTTATGGCTACTCAAATGCTACCTGCTAAACTGACCCATAGAAGTATTCTTAAGGGGAAGAAYATACATTCATGGTATTCTACATTTGAAATACACCACAACCAAACGCACATTTAAGAAAAAATATTCTTACTTTTAACTTTTTCTACTGAAAAACTCAATAGCATAGACTGGAAAAAAAAKGACTGAAAAAACCCCTAATATAGTTGTGCAATGTTTCAGGCCTTGTACTGTGGATGTATTAAAGCAGAGACAAAACTTTTGCTTGACAACAGTGGCACTAAAGTAAGTCTTCAGGATATCAAGTTCTAAAGTGAAAATGAAATCTAAAGACTGCTGCTGTTCATGTACAGAGGAAGATATAAAAATTAGATTGAGCCTCTGCATTGGGGGCTGGGGGAGAGGAAGCCTCTTTTCTACTTGCATTATGAAAAGCAACTTCTTGTTTAACAGTGTCATCTAARATTACATGTATTTCATCTCAGCATTGAGAGCAGATGAAATCTGGCAAACCATGCTATACAGGTAAAGAAAGAAAATAGTTTCCCTAAAATGAGAAAAAGAAAACAAATTTAGGTGATTCTGCCAATGCTARCAACAAAATTGCTTTTGCCCAGCAATAAATACACAATGATCAKAAGGAGCAAATACCAGAATTGAGGAGACAAGCTATGAGGCTGGGCACTTTTATGATACTGTAGAACAGCCATATCTGCTGTTACGCTTTACAGTCCAAAGGTGTATCAAAGCAATGGGGAAATTCAATGAGTGAAGAAGAATTAAAACTTTTTGTATTCCTCATTGCTTCAGATCCTGTGGCTTGCCTGGGTGAATTTGGTTGAATTTATTTCATTAAGTGAGAATTTCATTCTTATGTTAAGAATAAAACGTAAGAATTTCAGCTTTTCTCAAAGCTGAGGAGTAAKCTTCTGTTCTCTCAAACAATCTTTTGGCAAGATGACATTAACAAGAAGGGTGAAATAAAAAGCATTTAAAATGAACTACTTTCTAGCTTAGAAAGTTGAAGAGTTGTAATCTATAGTATGTCAACAATAGTTAAAATGTCAAAGCAGCCTTCAAGAAAATTCACCCTTATGGTCAGAGAAGGGGTTGGGAGGGAAGAAAGAATATAGACGTACTATTGTGCCTCTTCCTTTAATTTTTCGTCCCGATTTAGAGACTGATGGTTTCTGGTCAGTCAGAACTGGTGCAGCATCAAGATGCTTCCTAAATACATTAATAAAATATGAGCTTAGAGTGCAAAAAGCCATATAAAATTTTTTAACAAACTTAGCAGATTCAGTTAATCATACAAAATATTCATCTTATATTTTGATATAGTGGAACTGAGAATTCAGTGAATGGTATTCTAAGAAGCAAGCAACAAATAGTTCTGCAATGAAAGGCAAATCAATACGTATTGGCCTTCATCCACCTGTGTTGACTATCTCCCCTCCCAACATGATAAATAAATGCTAACAACCAAGTCTGCTGCAAAGAACTTCAAAGTATTATGCTGATGCAGTGCACGACCTTTCCAAAAATGTTAATTTGTGGTTGGCACACAAATCATGAAGATGACACCAACAGAATAGTTTAAGTATCTCAGCAGCTACACAACAATGCCAACAGGAGTCTCAGGTAGTCCACAAGTTTTGAAAGGTTGCTTCTCTCAAACAACACGAGGCAATTCAGCATTCCTTTTTACACAGTTTGTTTGATGTGCTTGAAAGAAACTCTATAGAGACATAACAAGTATTATTTTAAGAAAAGGCTTAGAGGAGAGTATACCACTAACATTTTATTTATTTATCCATCCATCTATCTATATATCTAGAGAGAGAGGGAGAGGGAGGGAGGGAGGGAGGGATTTATATATTGAAGAGATTTTAGAGATGACTGGTGATGTGTTACATTAAACATTAACCTGACTCCAAAACTGAGGAAATTTGATAGAAAAGAACACAAACTGAATGAAATTCAGTAGATGTGCAAAGTTCAAATTGAAAATAATTTGCAAACTCATGACTTCCTTTGTCTCAAATAAAAAACCCTCCTATTCTCAAAAATCATACGCTGCTTGTAAAATTCTAGTTGACTGATTGATTTTGAACCAAAATTTCTCTTTTGGTATAAGGAAGATGCAGACTCACCTCTCCAGTTTAACCTTGCCTTGCAATCCAATATTTGCAATGTTTTATATCATAGAATTTATTCCAGAATTACCAAATAATCTTTTTGCATCATCTGAATATAAGGTTATTACATGTATGATCCTTGAACCAAGCTAAATCATTACATTTAACAATAAAAAAAAATGATCCAGGTTGAAAAGAAAATTCCCAGGAAAATCATAAAAAAGATAGCTAAATTACCTTATTTAGAAATTCTGACTACAGTCATTGTTTGGTTATCAGGGCTAGCAATACARTGTTAGCGGGAAAATTTTACTTACAGTTTCTACTAAAAAAGCTAACATAACAAGAAAACTCAGTGTTCCTTACGGTTCAGGTTCTACGTTGACAACAGGCACATCTCTTCTTAGCAAAAATCTGTTTTCAGGCACTGGGGGAATTTCTTCAGGACGTACCACAGGCTTGTCCCTCTTTGTGCTAACATCGATTGCTTTTTCATTTACATCACTCTTGTCAGAAATACTGCTACAGAAAATAATTTATAAATCAAAATTAATTGGCAACTGAGAAAATCACCACTTTTCAAAACAAATTACCAAAATAAGCCCACATGATGCTTTAGGCTTTAAGATGGCTGCAGAACTGATTTGTGTTTCATCATTCCTTCATTTATTTTATGCTAACACCTAAAGGGATGATGGTGCAGTATTATAGAAAAAGGCTCAGCTCTCACTTCACAGCTAAAAATTTTGCCTTCCATTTACCAATTGTCATAGAATACTTACAAAAATATAATCAACTATAAAATCAAAGACCACTTATTTGCATGCCTCACTTCTCACACAGAAATACTTAATCTCAAATACTTCAACACATCTAGATGCATTTATTTCAAAGTCACTATTAGCTTCTATTTACCAAAATTAACTGATTTGTTTCACGTAAAAATTACACAGCAATCTCTGCTTTAATTTGTAGGGTTTTTTTAAAAAATCAAAGCAGCCCAAACTTACAGAATATCACCTTCATATTTATTGTATGACTACTTCATGAAACCGAAGTAGTATTTCTCAAATTTTTCTGGAATTCTTAAATTTAAGACACTAGTCACCGTCTTTGGTTTGAGGTTCGCTTGCACCTCGGATCCTCTTTCTTCCTCTCCTCTCTTCTTCGTTTCCTTGACTGTTTAGTTTTAGCTCTTCTTTTACGCTTTCTTCTTCTACTTCTTTCATTTTCAGTTTCACTTTCAGACGAAGTTTCTGAAGAGCTTGATGCACTGGAGGAGGAGGAGTCTGAAGCTTCTGAGTCAGAACATACTTTTCTCTTCTTCTCCAAAGCTTAGAAACAGATAGCATTCCAGTTTTACAGTGCATACATATTCATATATACGTATTATGTATATACACACAGCACAAAATAAGTGTGTGTGTGTGTGTGTGTGTGTGTGTGTGCATGCATGTACACACATACACACACACTGCTGTAGAAAAGCATGGTGCATAGACCATGAACAGGTTTAAGGTCATTATATTAAGCACAATAATAAAAATTTCTATGATTGTGTCCAGCCTAAACCCCTATCAATAAAATGATTAAAATATTTTTTTTCAAAGAGGTTGTTGGGGAGGATGGGAAGGGAACCTTCAGCTGTTATCAAGTGAGCTATAGAAACTTCCATCCACAACTTCTGCCATGTAAGAAGATGTACCACTGCAAAGCTAAAACATTTATCATACAYGGTAGGTTTATAATAAATTCAACATTAACATATGCCAAGACAATACAAAGAAAGGCTAATAAGTATAATTTTTAAGAGGCTTTTCCTCCTCCACTCTTCTTTTGAAAATATATTTCAAGTTTAACACTGAATTCACATTTTGAGGTTCTTCCCACAATATACAGATGAGCAAAGATCATTCACAGTAACAAAACTTCAATTTCTTCAGATAACAGCATGTCAGTTGAAGAAAGTTTATGAAAAAGTTCATCTCGGCCTCAGTTGTATACTTCTCATTTCTAAAACTTTGTCATCCTCTCCTTTTTGCATCCTCATACTTCTGTATTATTTATTCACTGACTCTCTCTCTCTCTAGGAGATAAATAACCACAATAACTTTGAGGAAAATCAAATCTGGAGTAAAAATCCCAAGGAAAAAATGAAAGAAGAAAATTATGTTATAATTCTAYACACACTGAAGATATTAACATTAAATGAACTTGCAATAAACCTTGTCTTTAAGTCTCTGTGCAGTTTTTAAAGCTTATGTTTGGGTCTGCATTTTCCACTCCATTCTTCCTTAGCATGTCACATTAACATAGAGCACTAATTAGAAGAGGACAAGAAGCAGGCAGTTAACTTCAAGTACATGCATACTTACCATCTTTTGCTGATTTGGTAACAAGCACCCCACAATCAATAACTCGTACATCTGCATAGGGCCTACTTGCAGTGTCAGTTTTCAGATTTTCTATTTGTTCTATTACTTCAAAACCAGAAATYACCAGTCCAAAGACAACATGCACACTGCAGAAAAAAAGATGTGGAAAATATGTTTACAATTCTTTTCCAATGAATTCTTCAGATTAAAAAAGTCACTCTGAAATAGAAACATTCAGCTTCATTGGCATCATCTGGCTCTTAAAATAACATACTTTTAAAGTAAGATTGTTACCAGTTTTACATTTACAACAATGTTAAGATTTCATGCAAGGGGAAACAAAGTCCTCTCTGGTTCAATTTTAGAGAAATGTTTGCTGATGACCTGTTTACACTGCCTGTCTAGGAAAGCAAAATGACATCTAATCCATTTTTCTATTTTCAAAACTTTGTGCAAGAGAATCTGAGGACAGTAAATCAAGAAAGCACATAAGTATATCTTTTCCCATAGAATGAGCATTTTAGGTCAATACAAACTCAGCACACAAGTTCCCACTGACATGTCAGGGATAGTTATAATTGAGGTATGCCTAATTCTGTTGTATCTCAYCACATTTCTCTTTTCTTCCTCCTTTGTCCCAAAATTAGTACTTCCAGGAAGGATTTTGAGGATAGKGTGTATGGAAAAAGTACTATCCTAATATACTAAATACGACAATTTCAACTCACTGATTTATTGGCTGAGAGCAGCAAACAAATTTAAATAACTGTTAAGATTTAGAATCTTTCAAGCTTTTGACTAGGTTTAGAAAATAAATTATGATTTGAAATTTTGACAAAAGAACAAAATAATCTTTTGTTTTCTATCTGKTTCTATTGTACAATCTTTCATGGAAATGAGTATTTCTTTCTCCCTTCCTGTCTACTTTCAATATGATGAAGACTCACAAACAATCTTCAAATTTTAATCAGCATTTGAAAACTATAAAAGACCCTTACCCATCAAGATGAGGAGCAGGTTTTGTTGTTCTGTTTGACAAACAGCAAGATGGTAAGATGATAAAAAAAAATCAGGGAGTCAGGTGAAGTAAGAGGAGAATGGCACAGAAAAAAATAAAAAAGTGAAGGTAAGACAAAAAACAGTGAAAAAAGTCAATTACATATAAGGAAATAAAAGCCTTGCAAATTACATACATACACCCTTTTTTAAACCTTTACWTGACATTTAGTTTTAGCTAACTGTGCACACTTGAAAGTGCTACCAAGTATCATTACATGCATGCAATAATCTCCATATAAATGTCTTTAAATAAGCACTCAAAAACAACATTTTTAATCACAAAAGATATGAGTTTACAATAAATACTGGCTAATTATTGCAATTTAAACATTTCTGTAATTATAAGGTCACTTAAAAATCAGTTCTATTAAAAAAATAAGGAAAACAGTTATAATACGTGAGAGATTCTTTGCTTGTCTCTTTTTCTTGCTTTCTTACTCTCCATCTACTTGATTGGCTTCATGACTCAGAATACAAAGCAATAAATCTGTATTTAACCACCAAGACTACAGCACTTCAGCTCATAAGCTCACAGGCTTCCCTAAAGTAACAGCAGCACAATGCAAGCAGACAGTATACGATACTCTACAGTTTCCATGATGAATTCAGACTTCCCCTATTTTTTGCCTTSCATTATTTAGCTGTTTCTAGCCTGAAAGGGAAATCCCAGTGCATTACATTTTGTACATTAGCCTAAGAGATGTCTGATGAAACTAAGSCAGATTTCTGACTTGACTTCAAATACAAATACTCAATGCTGTACATCTATAATTACACATTAAGATTCAAGTTTATGATAATGATGCTATCACCTGGTACCTTTCTAAATCCTTTTCTAGTGAAGGAAATAAATTACTTCTGTATTCAGAAACATTCTCACAACTTTTTCATCTGAGTTCTATATGCTAGCCTATATTAATGTTGCAGTGGGAACCAAACTATATGGACAAATCTAAGTGACATGAGAACTTGCATTAAACTTACATATGGAGCAGGGAGGGAAAGGAAGTCAAGGTGATTTGCATTTAAAGTTAGTTAATTAATTACTTAAAAATATTTTTCCACTCTCCTCCATGGTCACTGATTTGTCTTTCTAGCCTTTTTCTGCTCATCTCAAAAAATAATCACAGGGTCTATCTATCATTCAGACGCTTTATCTGAATTTGTAACAATGCAAACTTGCGATAATGAAGCAGTATTTTATTATATATATTATTATACATTATATTTACTGAAAAGCTACTTTTAAGCATATACYGTCACTCTAGTTTTGAGCTTCTAGATCACAAAAGGCTTTAGTGTTAGAAAGCATGCTGGAAGATGGAACAGCAAATCAGGAGTGTTTACACTCCAATTTTGTTAAGCTCCRAACAGCCTTTCCACTTCTGTAATATTGAATATTACAGAAAACTTCTCTAGTTTAACACAGGGAAAGAAATTGCATCGAGAAGATATTTTATTTCTCTTAATAGTACTTTGTGTACTTGTTTTTTCTCTTACCAATACAGCATATTGCACACAGCATATTGCTACAAACAGAAAATTTGTTACAGCTTTTGAAGTTCTATAAGCCAAAGTTAACTGCATTAACAACCTGCTGTCGAGTAAACATTTTAAGCGGGCTTAATATAAAGCTGATTTGAAGTAGTGAAAATAGAAGGAGGTTACTTCAGTGAAACCAAAAGCAAACAAATCTTAGCATTTAGAATTAGCTAGAGAAAGCAACAGGTTCAATACACTTGATACAAATGCTGTAGTAATGTGCTCCTGCCATGCTGCAGCAGCACTTATAAACCAATTCAGCAAGTTACCTGAGCATGTACTTTCTTTAGACTAGTCCTCAAGGAGCAAGGAGAGGGAYAGTCAGTAGCACTAAAAGCCATTTAGAGGTTTCTCTGATTACACTGGCAATTTGATAGGTAAAATGGCTAGAGTTTTCCTCATTTACTTGTTCATGAAATGAAAATCATTAGGATAAAGTTTTCCTCTTGGGTAATGCTTTCTCCAAACGCATGAAAAGGAGTTAGGTGACTTAACAGACTTCCTGTGGAAAGCAGAAACCTAACTCCTCCTTGGGCCTTTGACAGTTTTCTCATCTCAAGGTTATAGTTGTGACATTAGAATTATCCTGCAGTCATTTCCACTTTAGAAGACCACTTAGTTGTGTGCTTATGTTCCGCCTGTCAATTCTTAAGCATTTACTTTGATATCAGAACTTCACCAGGAGAAAACCTACCTAATACTTTTGCATTTAGAAACTCAGTTATGATGAGTTCCTCCCAAGAAATAATATCTATAGAATTGCTTTAATAAAACAACTTTTATAGTCTAAAATACTCAAAATCTACTTCATAATATACACTATTGTCCAAGTTATTTACAGAAAGACAGATACCTTTATTCTCTCAAGATTAAGGTAAATTGGTTTGATACTGCTGAGGAGAAGAGTATCTTTTTGATAAAAAGCATGTTATCRCCCACCCCCAAGAAACTCAGTCCTAATAAAAGATTCAATGCATAACAATATGATCAGAAAGACAAGAAAGATAAAAACAGAAAGAGAAAAGGAAAGGACACAGCCTTAGAGGAATGAGACATTACCTTTGGAGCGCACGATGTAACACTGTTTCTGTAAATTTTACACAAAAATGGCAGAAATAAATTGTAATACATTTTCAGACAAAACTGAGTCTATGTTTTAWTAAACACAAATTTTAAATTAATATTAATCAATTTGTATGCAGAACAAGGATGCCTAAAAAGAGGGCTCTAAATTTTCTTTAGAATATCAGGCACTTTGAAAACTACAGTAAGTTTTCCTTAAAAACAAAAAAACCTGAAGACATAACCTGCTTGCATACCCTATTACAAAGATAAGCCATTAGAAAAGAGAATCCTCCCATTCCCTCTGAAAGTCTCAAACCAGCAAAAGTGCTAGAACACATGCACAACGTTAAGCAAATGAATAACTGATTTCAATGAGATTATTCACATGCTTGCAGTTATAAAGGTGCTCAAATGCTCTACTGAAGCCGTTCCTAAGTATATACTTTATAGGATGGCATCCCATAATTGAAACATTTAGATTTACAAATGAAATGTGTTGTAAGTCAGTAAGCCACAGTTTAAGTTCCACAGATGTCTAACATCTTCCTTTTATTATGAAACTTTTCTAAAAATAGGAAAAATAGGTGCTTTTTCTAAAAAAGAGAGTGAGCACATGCACCAAAATTCTTTGGTTTTGTTCTGGTTTAATTCTCAACAGAAGTGTTGTTTCAAAAACACATCACCAGTTAAACCTTAACTGTACTTTGTCTTCTACATAGACCAGCAGTTTTTAATTATCTGTCTGCATATCTGAGCAGAGAAGTGACGGGTTTGTAACTTAAGACATATTCAAGCACCCTGTGAACAATTCTGTGCAGACTGTACTTTTCACAAACATACAATCAAGCCAACAGAACTGCTTGCATGTTAGGTGTACATATACCAGTTTACATATACCGGTTTACATAACTTTTGATCACAGATCAAACATCAGCCCCTTTCATTTGAAACTCCTAGTGCCCTTTTAAATAACTGTAAACTGCAAAATAACCAGCTCAAAGGTATTTATTCACAGTGGAAAAAAATCACTTTAACTCTTGATTGAAAAAAAAGTCATGTTTTAAGACATTGGTAAGACTTAGAAATGAACCACTACTAATATATTGATAACATTCAGAAARTCACTTGTAAAAACAAAACCAAAATCCTCACAATTGATATACCCTTTAACARTTCAAAGAGGCTAGTTCATTTGAATTCAGTAACCAGGCATGACAGCATACATAAAAAAAATAAAATAAAACCAAAGAAAGATATCTAGTCTTCATCAAGAATTCTTCAAGCAGTGCTTGAGAGACATGTTAAATTGACAATATTCTCAATATGGGGGAAAAAAAAACCTCACAGCAACAGCTGAACCACCTCAATTTAAGTAAAATAGGAATTCCAAATGTTTGCACTGGTTAGGAGCAAAACTCTAGCACTGCTCCAAGTTGTAGTAAGGATGGATTCTCAGTAAACTAACTGATTAAGTAACAAGGTAATAAGTTAGTTATTACACAAAGCTTCTAAATGACAAAGAAGTTGGTTACTAATTTTTTCTACCTCCTACTCCATTTCCTCTATGCTTCATTCTGCACATTCACATTTCTACCTTGCTAGTAAGAGTAGCTTGACAGATTTTGACATGACTTAAGAGAAGCAAAGTTAAACACGTGTTTGTAGGATTAGTAGGTTCATGTATTTTATAATAMTTTATATACACATTTGTAGTATTTTCAGAAGAGTTGCACTTATTTCACACTGCAATTTTCCTTACTAGCAGCTTGGGTATAGCCATAGGGACAGCGGAGGGCTCTCAAGAGACAAGGCACCTTTGACAGCAGAATGTATCACTCAGGAACATCATCGAACACTGTAACAGAGCCCCTGAACTGGAACATCCTAGCCTAGGTTGACAATCTCACTGGCTCTCAATCACACACACATACAGTCATGTCTGTGCAATATTATGGGGCAGGGGAGGAATGCATCCAGATCAAGTCAAAACAGGCATTGAAATATACAGAAAAAGAAAGATTATTCCAATGTTCCTCCTGTCAACCTCTATCCTATTCTAGAAATTCAACATCCAAACAACAACAAGGAATGAAAAAATTAAAAAAGATTCTAAACTCTGAAGATATTTAGAAAACTTGCTAGATAACTGAAGGTTCTGAAAGAAGTTATTCAAGGAAAGAAGCAACTTAACAGTGGTGCTACCCGAGAACATAAATAGCTAATTTGTGAACTGGTCCTCTACAATTGTCCATAACACAAACTTTTACTAAAATGCTACTGCACATCCCTTTGGGTACACAAAGTGGAAGTTTCAATATTTCACAAATCCAAATAGTAAAAAGGGACAGACTGTGTATCCTTTCTGTTCGATTTCAATAACATTTCCTTCTACCTAGGAAAGGTTTCTCAGACACACGTGCAAACAGGCTTGGTATGTTTAAAGTGTGTGTATGTGAAAATCATAATCCTGTCTTAGTAAATAATTCTCCTTTCAATCTAATTGTTACTTCTTCTCAAGTAAAAATAGTAGCAAAAATTAGTCAATGAGCTAATTTGCAGCACTTCTGACAAACCGGCACTCTTCAGTCTACTTCTACTACCAATGCTTTACCTTCTTTCTTCTCAAGCTCACCTCTCTGAAGCTTCCTAACACTTAACTACCTTTTTCATACCTATTTCTCTATTGTTGCGTATAAATGCTTTGATAAACTCCTCCATGTCTGAGAAATTCCTGACAAATCGAAGAAAACTGCAGGTATTTTAGAACAGGTCAGATGCTTGTTTATATCAATGGTCCTGAGCTTCTATTGTAAATAAAACTGACCACTGGAGCTCAAATTTATGATCTCTGAACACTGCATAAAACACTGTCCTGTACAGTGAGCACATTAACAATGTGGTCTRTCAAAGTGGTATTTGCTGCCTGTTAGCTTCTGTAAAGACTGGTGATTCCAAATATGCTAAGCAAGGAAAGTACTTTTGACTGAGYAAGTAATTGTTATATGCAGGATTCTTAATATTATTTTAACTCCAACTGGACAAATACTATTTAAAAGAAAGTAAATTGAAGCACCCTTCATTTGCTACAGATTAAGCACACGTATGATAGAGAAATATAKAACTGTTTTCCCAAAGACATTTATGGACTACATAAAAAAATCTAAAATTAAGAATTCAAACGGAGATGAACTATTTCCCTTTCTATAAAACTATTTAATAAAATTAAAGACTGATAATACCCACTGAACATTTTCACCTAACTTCTGTTTACATGTTTGAAGAACACTTTTCTTACTAATAAACTACGGAATCACTGAGCATTCTTTTTGAGTATAAGAAATACATTTTGATTCCAGTTTGAAGTACATCACTAAAGAAACTTAGATACATACTGTATTCCCTAAAGTAATCAGACAAATGTAACCAAGAGTAACTGCTATGATGTATTCCATTTTAAAGTTAAAAATCAGAAGCAATCTGTCTAGATAAAAACTTTAGTAATTGTTCCCTGCTTTGAACCTCAAATACCATAGTCTCCATGTTATGAAGAAGAAACCAAGTCCTACTCCTGGAAAAACAAAACAAAACAAAAACCATCCCACCCTCCACACAAGATGACACTGTTGCACTCTGTTGCCTACTATCCATCCTTGTCTCTATACAGTTTATCAAACGGGAACCTGCCTTTGCAGCAGACTGGACATATACACATGCATCTGCTTTCTGAGCAGTGGCTTCCACAGAGCTTTTGTAAATGTATGCATCTCTAGGACTGGAGGACAAAGCTAAAATTCAGCTTAAATGTGTTAACTTGAATATCTTAAATACAGGTATCTGCAGGCGAGCCAGGCATATCAACTAGTTAGGGAGTGAGGGCCCACATTTAAATGCCAAGATATGGGCAACTTGCGCCTTTTGAGCTGCACTACTGTATCCTGCCTGGTGTTACGTTTAGATGTCTTACCTCTGACTGAGTTCCCAAACTGTAAAAATTCTCTCCTAACAGCGATTTGAAGAAAAAGGCAGAAGAAAGAACTTTTGAAGAACATCTGCATCTTTAAAAATACTTCTAGGTTTGATGGAAGTATTTTTAAAAACAGTTCATTTTGTTGTTGCATGTAAATTACAATTTAGCATTTACTACAGCCTCAGGTTGTTTCAGCATGTGGGGAGAGATACGGTGTTTATGTCTGTTAGATCTAATTAAACAAGTTGAGGCTACCAAGCATAAGGGGAAAGAGAAAGACATTTGAATTAAATGTAGAGGAGAAAAAGAAACTTTAGAGCCCTCAAATAACAGCTTCTGGATTGAGGTGACATTATTAAGTTTTCATGTRTATTGTTCAGATAAGCTTAAAAATGGAAAATTGTGACAAGAGAATCAAAAGATACATCACCAAATAATAAATAGTGAAATAATGCCTCGCAGAGAGCTTTTTAAGCTACAGTTTTATATGTATATTGGTGTGTGGGCGTGTGAGTGTATTTTCAGGTTTACTCTAATGAAAAATGACATTTCAAATTTGGTTTGAAGGTGAGAACAAACAAGCTTTTGACGTTTATCTTACAATTTTATCTCTACAGAAAGTCAGAACAGCAGCAACTGTGAAAGCCTTCCTCTTAGATTCCTACTCATTTTCCATTTTTAGGACATTCTTTAGGAAGAGACCCAAAAATGTCTCTTATCTGAACTTTAACATATAATGAATTTTTTCTTTTCAAGCAAAAAAAAAAATCATAATATATATCAGGACAATTTAATCCTTTACTGAAGACAGTGAAGCGCCATTCATTCTTATCCCTCAAGAAAGATGGCAAAGAAAAGAAAAAGATTTTTTTTTTTTATAGTTAAGCATCTACACTGAAGTTTAATTTTGAAATTACTAGTGTTTTATCACAAGGAAATTTCTTTTCAATAAAAGCCCGAAGTTAAAGATCTTTTCAAATAAAAACTGTGACGCATTAATAGAAAAAAACTTTTAAAGAGAATTAAACCAGATGAATATTCATATAAATATTAGCAGGTTTAAAAATGCTAAGGTTGAACCTAGAATACAAAAAATGCTAAGGCTGAACCTAGAATACAAAAAATGCTCTATCCAAAAGTCCCGGAATTGTTTCAATGTTTAATATTTACTCATAATGGACAGTCATGGTTTTTTTACAGTCTAACAAACTATATCTATATACTAGAACGGATTTTTTCTTTAATATAGGAAAATCTGACTTTCAGCACATATTTTACACAGTATTAGGACCCAAAGAATTGTTACATTCATCCGAACAGCACTACACAGCAATATRTAAGGCATTTCAAGATAAAAAACACTCCAAAAGGAAATAAAAAACTACCCCCTCCCAAACAAAAAACCTCAATCACATATCACTACATTTTAAAGCGCATACACAAAACCTTACAGAATCTCTACCACAGATCTAACTGCCTTCAGTATACAATGCTCCGTATGTAATTCACAGTTAATTTGTTCAGCTGTCGTTGGTACACACAAAGCAAGAGAATCTATTTTCTGGACACTAAGAACATGTAATAGCATAACCCAGTCTTCTAGGGTAAAAAAAAACAAAAAACAAAAAACAAAAAAAACAAAAAACAAACAAACAAAAAAAACCCCAAGAAATATCCACAAAGTATTAATTTCTAATCCAAACAAATGCCACAAACAAATGGTGATAACCAGTATTTCCTATCACAGCTTATACTGCAGGTACCCACTGAACTCTATTTGAAATAAGGTGGATAACATTGTTACAGTTAATTTAGCAATACCATCTTTCTCATGAACAGCGCTTCTCTGTTTAAGAAAAGCTCAACTGTCATATTACATCTACTCACATGAAAAATTGGGAACCATTGGTATGTTTCCCTCGGTTTGCCATTGACAAAAGGAACGCTCTGTCATGTTTGAGAATAAAGTTTTCATCTGTTTGAAGAAAAAATATGTTTGTCAGATTTTCCCTGACAAAGAATACAAGTTTTTATTAGTAACATATGGATGCTACAAGGAGAAATTCCTCTGCTGCTAAAGAAGCTTGAACATATCAAGGGAAAAAAATTAAATCTAACCAAATCTCTCAAAAATCAGAGTAAAAACACACCCATGAGACAGAAAAGACACATTATTCCTTCTTAAGGAAATTATTTTATAACGATTTATAATGAAGAAAATTTAAAGTCACTATTAGCATCTTCCATAAACATTAGATTCTCATATACTTGGGTTTAAATCCAATATTTTCTGACGCAAAATAAAGCTGGCATACTTTTTACTATCATTCTAAAATAAGACTTAGTATACGCAATAATGTTATTTACACACTATGCATCTCAGGCAGAAAGATCTAGCAAAACAACCACTTCCTTGATACGGCACATTAAATGATATCCGCTTGTCAATTCAAAATTTGTGGTCTTAAAACATGAAGGAAAAAAACAAAAACAAACAAACAAAAAAAAATTTTCCCCCAAGACTGAATGAGAAACTAAAGACTAAATTCTTCCAAAATATAAAACCACAATTAAGACTAAAAAGGCACTTTATTTCCATAAATTTAATAGGAGTTCTGGTCATGCAACACAACACCAAACCAGATCTTCTTAAAAAGTTKATTTTTTTCAATACATTAAAATTAAGAATACAAAGTCTTTAAGATTATATACCAAAACACAGTACTGTTTAAGCRTTTACTACCTCATGTATACTCTTTAGAAACCAATCCTAATAACTTCTTAACAAATGATTCTGTTAAAGAGTTGCTTTTGACTAAATGCTGTAATATTCCAACACCTGACTACATCTCTGCTTCAGACAAAGAGCATGCACTTAACCTCAGAGAGCTACTTGCAAAAACACATAAAATCAGTGGGGTGTCATAAATATGCATAGTGCCATTAACAACATTGGAATACCATAGTAACTTCCTGGCTTTTCTAAGAAAAAATTGTTATGTCCTTAAAGTATTGAATACTTTATAAACCTCACTATTTTCTTTTCAATACTAAATTTTAGAAAGAGTTACATCATGTACACTACTTACAAAGATTTGACAAATAAAAGTAACGTGTAGCATATAAACAAAGTCAAACATTCTTGTTACAGAAAACAAACACTAAGCATACAAACCTTGAATGGGGAAGGGGAGGAAAAGGACGTTAACAAAAGAAGAAATAATTGTTTAGAACCGGAAATTATGCCAGTGTATTTTCATAGAATAAGTCATTAACCCTCAAAAAAGGTTAGACAGAACTCTACTTCTCCAAGCAACACAAATATCCAGCTACAAATGGACGTATCAGTTGTCTATATATTTACTAGGGAGGGTACAAGGGAACAGTTTCAATTTGTGTTACTGAGCTTTTGTCTCTTACCTTTTCATTTTGCAAAAGACCACATTCTCTATAAACAAAAGAATATGTTGACAGTTTTAGGCAGGAAGATAGGAGTTTATTCATGAATAAAGTTGCCTAACCTCCATGCTGAAAGTCATGTTTAACCAATAATGTTAGCCTTAATTAATTGTCAGTTAAAGTTAAATATTAAAAAAATAAATTATCTGAAAGTCATGCATATAAAAATAATTCTCATGCAGCATTAGTTTCATGCAAAAGGTGATCTATAAGTAGACCTCTTTTCATTAAGAATCTTGGGAATCAAGACTTGTTTATCTCAGAACTGAATCAAGAATCTGTAAAGATTTATTTGCCCTTACCTTTAAAATAGCCACCATAAATAGATTCACCACCTTTTCCATTACCTATGCATTAAAAAGTATGAATTAAACCTTATGTTTGCTGTATGAATAAAGCTGTATGCACTATCCCACCCATTTATACCAAACCAGGATATTCTGGCCAGTTATTAATATTGGAGCATATCCCCCTTAAAAAGGGCAACCTTTCAGATTTATAAATCTGTTAGTCTTGTARATACTATTTTTAAACAAACTGCTTGTCTAACAGTATTCTCCTGTCACATTTATAAGGCAACACCATGCTAGCGATGCATTTCATTATCCTGTTGAAACTCACAACATTGAAAAAAATCAACCCTGCCTTGGTGCCCTTGAACACTGGAAAGCCTCAAGTGAGGCTCCAAAGGCTACTCCTCACCTCTAACTTGCTAAAGCAGCAGCAGAAGAAAATACAACAGCAAGACAGACAACAGTAAGTCTAACCAACTTACTGAACAACTGAGACCCCACCAGAATTGGTAAGATAAGCAAGTAACTAAGTTCTTTCAAAGGCACCTTTTCTTCTATTTCTTCTATTTCCTAACCCTTCTATTTCCACCCCCCCCCCAAAAAAAAAAAACATTTCATCAGTTACACAACAGTTGAAGTTACAGTAAAGACCAGAGACGTTTCAGTAAAGGCAGATATTCTGGGGAATGCAGACAGACAGAAACATGAAGTTGCGCACGTATCAGAGGGAAGGAAACAAGAATTCTTAAATCCTCAAAATATCTGCTTTTGGAGACTCATCCATTAAGTATTTTTAGTATATTTACTAGTTTTACTTATTCAAAGTTACACGCCCCTGTATAAACGGAGTAAGAATGAGTATTACTAGTGCTGACCCTACGGTGTGGGCACAAAAAACAGTGAAGCAGTTAAGATAACATATAGAAACAGAATTCAAATCCAAACTGTAAAGTGTTATCAACTCCACCAGCTTTTAACTTAATTTTTTCTATACAAGAATTACTTCAGTTGAAACTGTTTAGAATTTTGAAAATTAACAAAGAAACTGAGAATCTGCATTATATTTTATAAAAAATGAAAATTTTACAGCATTTTAATACTTCCATATCATTTTCTAAATTACTTTACAACTTTATAGATTAATATKTCTGTTCTAAGGCATTTCAATTTTAAAGAACTTATTTTACCTTCACTGAAGTCCCCACCCTGAATCATGAAGTTTTTAACCACACGATGGAATGTAGTGCCTTTGTAACACAGCTTTTTTCCAGTTGTTTTTCCAATTCCTTTTTCACCTGCAAGAAGTTTAAACAAAAAGAATCTACAGATTGTCACTAGACAAATTCCAAGGATTTCCCTCCTAGTGCTAAGGAAAAAGAGAGCCATCAAAATATATGATAAAAGATAGAAGTAGTCCAACTTTTTGTCTCTTCTCCCCCTACTACTAAAAATGGAAACTTTGCAAAGGACATCAAGCATGCATAAGTGAAAMCTAGGTTTCTTCCAAAAAATCCCTCCCCCCCCCAGAGGGGAGGCATCAGTTAACAATTCACAAGAAATTGTTACSATGATTTGTTGTCATGATAAGGATGGGTTAAGTCTTTTCTGTGGTTATAGCTACATTGTTATCTTWGCTGAAGGTAACACTGGAGTTCTGTTTAAACCATTTACATGCAAGGGTGTGCCAGCTGAATCCCAGGAGAGAAACCTGAGCTCAGGAGAACGGGCTTCCACTCAGTTTGAATGCAATCCAGTCTTGGAAAAGTAGGATTGAGCTACCTATTCCAAGCATGCCTCATGACTGCATACAAGGAAAACAGTGAAGTCTCTTACACATCACAACTCCAGAACTCCAGCACAGGGTAAATAAGGTAGCCCTAATTACACATCAGGATGGCCCAATCTTGCATTTGGATTGRTAAGTGTTAAGAAAGCCCATAGCAAACTGGGCATTACTTCTGGGGAAGCCCTGAAAAAACAGAAGGTTCCCCATTTAATCTCTACTCATGTAAAGCTAGAAAGCGGCCCTCTCCAAGGTATCCACAGAGTGACAAGAGCTGTCCCTTTCACACATCCACAATTCTGCATCTCCTTTTTTTTTCCAGCAGCTGCCTGTTCCTTGAACCACAAAGTGCTCCTCAAGCCCTATCTAGTTGCCTCCTCCCTGCTGCAAACCTCTGGGAAAAGGAATGGATGTGAATTTACAGAGATTTTAAGGGTTATTCCATTATACAAACARATCTGTGAGGCAAGGACAACACAAAGGCCTTCACCAAACTACCAGTCTCCCGTGGTGGGTAAACCTCGTTCTCAGGGCCTATTAGCACCCTGCACTACCAGCCTAATCTCAAATATTTTGCATTTTGTGCCCAACAACAGTCTCTGGCTGAGATTATACAAAGGGAAGCTCCTGAGAAAACACCAAAGAGCGCATGAATTTGCGTTTACCTGATACATGAACTGATTGGAGGGTCAGTCAGCAATTGACCTACATATGCCAGTTTAAGCCCAGATGTTTTAATTTAAATGCAAGAAGCATCTCGCTGTCCAAGCAGACAGCATTCTTCCACAGTGTCAGGTTGCAGGAAGGCAGACAGAATCACCCTGTCCTCCCCTATCCGTTTCTGACAAAAATGTAATCCTGGCTTGCCTCAGAGAGATTATGGAGGGAGCAGCAGGCACGAAGATAGGCACAGCATTTGAAATATTAGTCTCCAGTCTTTCTCTTGGGGCATATCACCTTGCCCTGAGACAAGCAAAAACTCACTTGGCAGTGACAAAATGAAAATGGAGAGTCCAAATAAAGTTCCTAGGGCTCTAACAGCATGAGTGAGGACACATGGTGCCAGGGAGCAATGATGCCTTTATAAGCTGGTGGCTTATAAAGTCACTGGAAGGAAGCGATTCATTTGGCCTTTGAAGATGTTTTATCAGCTCACAACTCTGAAAATGAAAAGTGACCCTTCACATCTCAAAAGTTTGGGTTGCCTGAGGTCAAAGCAATCTTACCAGTTGATGCTCATCTCCCTCCAACAGAATGCTGCTCTTCTAAAGATAGGCTTAGTAACATAGTCTAAGCGGACACAGAAGTAGTAGTTTAGCTGAACACCCACACCAGTCCATGGGGACAGAGAGAAAGTATTGCTGGAGCCTACTATGGACAACATGGATGACTCTAAAGCCTGGCCTTCTGCAGCTGGCCACAGCTCACATCCATATTATCACATAACAGAGAGCATCCTTGCACAGAGAGTTCAGCCTAGGTGCTTATGGGCTGAGGCAGTAGAGACACTCACAGTACAAGGCAGGAGGGCAGGGAAAACAGCATGTATGACCCAGATAAATTAGCAATAACAATTACACTGTAAAAACCTGTCAAGAAGCAGAAATACAGGTAGACATGTACCTGTAAGAGTTGACATGAAGGGATTAAGGAAAACAAAACAGCAGTACAGATGCAATCAGCGCAAACAAGAAAAGACTCAGTCACATGACCCAAACCTTTAAGCTCAGCAATCTTGAGTCCAAACTTGGGAGCCAGTACCACAGAGACACATAGCTTCTACAAGCAAAAGAAATTAATCCTGTTCTCTTAAACATTCCACTCACCAGGCTCCTTTGTGTGTRTCTTTCCCTCCACTCCAGATTTAGTTAACATGGTTTTCTGGCATTTTTTTAAAGGTATTTGTCAAATCACAGTACCATTATATGATTCCGTAATAGCAACCGTAAGAATGAAAAGGAATGTTTCAAGCAGTTGTGAGTCTTTTAGTCCCATCTCAATGGTAGGCAAGACATCAGAAAAACATTTGAAAGAAAGCACAATGAAGACACATTCTGGCTGAAGAGTTCAATATGAACTGTACAGCCAGCTAAGTGTCTACTTCAGTTTCATTCCTTGTGATCTCTAACACCTTTTCTTCCCTTTATCTCCAGCTAAACCTTTTCTAGTAAAGCCACTGTAAGGGCTTAAATAAAAGAACTACTGAATATGAGGCTCAGTTATTAYGCTATTCAGCCTGCTACTGCATTCTATTTCTCATCTGTTGTTCCTTATTCTGATTAAGATGCACTTGTAAGACTTGTCCCCTATTCTATACTAGTCACAGTGTTGTCTCCCATTCACAGCTGCCTGTCTCCCCCAGCTGACACTTCAATAGGCATAATAAACAAGAACCAGACAGGGGAGTAAAGAGAGGGGGCAACACCATGGGCCCCTGAAAAATTGGGATATCTACTATCTCCTCCATGAGCTCATAGTATTATAAGGCTCTTCTAATTCTTATCACTGATATCTAGAACATACCACATTTGRGGATCTGAGCACTGAGAGGATGAATTTTTAAAGAATGCATTAAAGATACCACAAAGACATTTSTTTCACATAATCAATTTAGCTAAAAGCTGTTCACAAAAGCCAGAYGTTAAAATCCTGCCTGGATGGTCTTGCTGGAGAGTTTTTAACYATCAGGAAAGTAGTTATTTCATACACAAGGCTTTGCTGGTGCAGTTGATTTAAGGCAAATTTTAAGTACTTGAGCAGTCAGGTACACCAGACCTGAAGGTCATCAAGAGGCACTGAATGTATTCTTTGCATCACATAGTTAATAACCTAACTCAACATCAGCTTACAGTTGCAAAATGTCTGAGGAGTAACATGGACGAGGAAGCACCAAACAACCCATGGGATTTGTAAGGAATCATCATACTCAGTTCTCCATTTTGCTAAAAAYAAAAAAGCTTTCTCTTCAGATTTAATGGACTCTTCCTTCCCCTGAGCACTTCTATGAACCTGAGTTGAAATGTTCTTCCCTTGAATAAGGGCAATCAAAATTCTATGTAGTATCCCAAGTTAAGTGCCACCAGTGTATTGTACAGTGACAATCTCTCCTGACTAAATTCTAAGGTTCCAATTTGCCTTTTTCACATATACGTAACTTTAACGATAATACCACCATATTCCTTACCAACCACTTTTAACTAAAGGATTCTCAGATTAAGGACAAACATGTTTTTGCTCCATAAATTCATAATTTTGCATTCTGTAATCACACATTACTTCTATTACTCTAATTCAGCATGTAGAATTACTTTAAATCAGGTAGAATACCAGACAATTTCATGCTAAGTCCTACTCAAAACCTCCTCAGCACTAACAAGTCCTAGCTTTGCTTTAATCAGAAAATTATCAGCACTGTATTATGCTGCTGTTACTACTACAAATGAATAATTATAATATATTAGAATTCTTAATTTTAAGACTATTACTTACCCGAGCACAAGCAAAGGAAATTTTTGCAAGTCTTGGGACATATATCTGAGAAGAGCTGAAACATAATTCGACCAACTAGAAGATTAAAAAAAAGAAAAAAAAGTTTTATACCTCTTTGTAAGCACATAAGCAAATTAGCAAACAAAAATCATCATGTTTTGAATATATAATTTTCTGGAAAAAGTTATTTTATCAGGCAGAATCAGGCATCTCAAATATGAATATATTAAATTAAGTGGCACAAAAGAACAGCACGATTGTCAAGAATAAAGATTAAGCAATCTCATCATACGTAATTTATTAGGATTCAATTAATCAATTAAGACTTGTAATGATTCAATTCAACCTGGAAAGCCAAACTGGTTTCTTTTAATAGTGTATCCTGTCAGTTAATTACTGTTTTGAAAAAGAAGATGATTCACAATAAATAGAGCTTCAGAGAGCTATGAGATTTTTTTTTTTAATTTTAGGTACTATGCTTACACAAATTAATTATACTTGTGCAGTTTTGTATCTGACCCTAAAGAATCCAACTTAGTGTCATACCATGTTAAGGATTACATATGAAATGAAGTTCTTAGTCTTTACTAAAGTATAGAATATATTTGATAAAATCAAATAGAAAAAAAATAAAAGCAGGTGGAACAATACTAGCCATTTCAGGATTATTGCTCTACTTGTCAAATATTATGAAACAAATACTACTTCTGCATGCATAGTAAGCCTAGTAATTCCCACTCTCAGTACACCTACTCCCACTCTATCGCTGGTACCTATGCTACATACCTTTGAAAATAATACTGGTGAAGAGCAGCTTATCATAGAGAAAAAATACTTTAGAACTGCTTCACATTTTCTGTTTTCCAAGACAGTGGGAAAATATTTCTAAATCAAAAATTTAAAAGCTTGCAGACATAGGAAAACTTTAAGAAATACATAATCAGTTAAAAAAAAGTTTGTTATCCTTACAGGTTGTGAAACAAGAAGCCATAAAAACCACACTGTTGGCCAGCATTGCAATGAGGCTACTGGTAATAATCTATTAATGAGTACTACCCTCTAGTGGTATAGCCTGGAAACAATGACAGTTATCAAAACAAGTAAATATTCCAGGAATTAATTATCTTCCCTTGCAAGGGGAAAAAAAAAATGTTCAGTTGTATCTTATTAAATATTTTGGCAGTAAGAAAAACTAACAGATTCTCAAGAAACTACAATAAATTTAAAGGTTTTGTCCAAACATACATGACTTCGAAGAAGTGAATTATTGGTTCAGAAAGTCAGCAGAGAAGTGAAGAAGTCCACAAAGATCCCCACTATTCTGTACTCTTAGACAAAAAACTCAAAATACAGACATTTCTTCAATTAAAGGTATTTCATTAATTAACTGCACTAAGAACATTCTCTGAGGATTTGTCATCACATCAGGAAAACCTCAAGAAGGTGCATGCAACAGTTTCCAAAGAATGAATAAATAGCTAACACACAAGAACTCCATGTAAAACAGTAGTAGTTACAACTACCACTATGAAGAAAAAGCTATTTGGAAATGAAGAAACCACTATAAACTATGTGGATTGAAGACTCATACACAGAACACAATAGAGAAGACTGCTTAAAAAAAAAAAAAAAAAAAAAAAAAAAAAAAAAAAAAAAAAAAAAAAAAAAAAAAAAAAAAAAAAAAGATAGATTTTCATTGTAAGCACAGTAATTCAGGGGAGTAGAAGTCCTATTCCTCTGTTTGCAAAAGTGCTGAACTGAACAGTGACTAAGCACTTTAGAAAGCTACATACAGATTTCCTCCTAACTTGCATTTGTTACGTGAAATAGCATATGATGCCTTTCAGGAAGAAAATGTTATCACTATCCTCCTTTTGCAAATAWTAGAAAAGCAAGCATCAGCAGTTGATTTACCAAGGTGACAGCTGTCAAATAACCAGTAAGTGCACTGCCTATACACTCTGGGGGAGATTTTTGCCCTCAGTAATAACCTATGGAAGCTTTCCCATTCCAAGTCACTGTCCTCCATGTAAAGGACACTATCTAGCACATTAAGAGCTGGAAAATGAGTTGCATCTGATTTAAAAAAGATCTTGCAACTGTAAGTCCCTATTATCTTGACAAAACAGTGTCAGAGTTAAGAAATCTCACTGCTAGCTTTAAAAAAAATCCAAGTTTCAAAGCACCTGCACAAGTTGTATTTCATTGCTCATGCTACCCATGTGCACTRGGAACATAACCTATTTGCTTATTTTATAGGGTCAAAGAGAAGGYAAGATAAAATGCAGTTTATTGAAGCATAAAACCTCTCTACTGAGGTCAGGCTGTATTGTTTACAATCCAACAGAAGCTATATGAATTGCTTGCTTACTTTAAGGCTATAGGAATTTAGAAGTCCAACTTCGACTTTTCAGCCAGTCTACAGTTACAAGAAAAAACCTCTTTTCTGCTGAAATCCATGCAAATCATTTCACACTTATCCTTATATTGCTGAACTACAGAACAGACATTTCCTAACAGTGCATCAATAAAATTAGGTGATCAGTATATACACCACTCATACTGTCAAAACTAACATGCACCAAYGGCCAGAAAAATATATGGTCTTTATGAAACAGCTTGCTTGACAGTACAGAAACCWCAGAGCTCTTCTCTGCAGTTGACCTGAGCTGTTCAGGTGGAAACCTGAAAGTTCTTGGGGATTTCGAGGCAGAGCATGAAAAAAGACATTCCTAATTAAGATATTATGATCTCAATAGTACTTTTACTAGTGCTTTGCCAATAATGTCTGCTAGCTTGTCATACCTTCTCAATTCCTACAAACTTGGCCTATGACACTGTTCCAGCATCAAAAGATTGCATCACAGCAGCGCCAGTTTAAGTAATAAATAAGGAAGTCTCTCCTCCACATAACCTGAAGTACTCCTCACTCTGTCATGTCTAATTATATAAAATTTTGCAGTTTGCTGGTAATACACAAACCACATACTGAGTATCCATCTGGTGGGTTACTAGCTGTACTTTTACCTAAACTGCATGAGTGTTAGGGAAAAAGGTAATTTTCTATCGACAGTCATCTGAATGCGCCAAAAAAAGATCAAGTAGATTTTCAAACTCTGATCAAATAAATACACATAAAGTGACAGCTATTAGTTTAACACAAGAAAAAATTCTGTTAAAAATCTGCCTAAAAGTCAATGAATCTTTCTCTCACCTCTTCCCTAAAAAAGAAATATCCATTTTAAAACTGGAGTTCACAGTCAAATAACTGAGGTATTTGCTTACATAACATGGGTTAAAAAAAGATTTCAAGTATTATTAATTTCTTCAGATCTATATACCTTCTCTCTATAACGCAAACCTTCCTCTCTGAAGTGCTTTACCTCACATACAAAGCTTAAGTTATCTAATTAGGGAACAAGCTTTGTACAACTAACTGTAAAACTTTAATAGCAAATTAAAATAAACAYACCACTTTCTAAAAACTATTGTTCAAGTAGGTTAAGTCTGCTCATAAACCTACATGGACTATTCACGCAGCTTTCGCCAAGTAAATAAGCTTGAAGAGATACCTCACTTCACATGCTGAGGTTATTTTCCTGATGATGAAACCCTCACCAAACTTAGGCTGCAAATCTTCCCAATATCACAACATTAGTTACACTAATCTTATTGTAATGCATCAGCTGGCAGGACATTCCTATAATTTTAGCTCAATAAAATGCTGATTCTCATCAGTTATGAAGACAAGCTCACTCATACCACAGTGCAGTTTTTACAGTGCATTAGTATTTTTTTATGTCAGAATCACAGAAATGTAGCCAATAACTTATTAACCTTAAAACAATACATTGAGTATTATTAAAAATGAAGTACTCTTATTTTTTCATGAAGCTTTTAAACTCATTCTTTAAAGACATTTTTGGATAGAAATTAGAGTGACAGAGAAAGATTTAAATTATAAGTAATTAAATACAGTAAATATGACACAAGTTCTAAGATATTTTGAAATTAAAGCTAAATGATTTCATAAAGCACTATCTGCAGCTAATGAAGCACGCCAGTTCTAGAAGCCAAATGGCATAATGACCAGAAATTAGCAAACTTCAGAGCTTCATTTCACAAGYTGAAAAATGTTGGGTTTTTTTCATTTTTGAATGTCTAAACAATGTCTAACCTGTGGAAAAAATAGAATTTAATTCAAATCAGGTTACAAAAATTCAGAGTAGAAATACTCACACTATATCATAACAAGGGCTGTTGCTAGCAAAGTCTGGTTATTAAAATTTTATTTCAAATGCTTATTGAGTGATTTCCCCAATTTAGCTGCTCTACTTCTTTTTTTTAAAAAAAAAAAAAAATCAAAAAACACAAACATGCATTGCTTGAACATATTTTACACAAACTCTTTCACTAGATTATGTTTAGGCCACAAAGGACTCAATTTCAGATAGACAATCCCAAAAAAAACTAATTCAAATTAAAACTAGASAACTTAAATAAGTAGGCTCTAATAATTAAGTTAATTTTTGTTTTTGTCTTTTCCTGCTTTCTTAGCACAAACTAGGCAAGAGGAGACTGCTGCATTTTTCCCAATATTTCATCAAGAACTTCCTGCTGAATAAGGAAGTAGGGAGTCCAGCYATTAAGACAGTGGTACGCATCCTTTGCGGGCAGACCAGAATGTTTGTCAGATGCCCAAAGGCTTAGATAAATTTGCGTATTAGTTTAAATAACACTTTATTAAAATAAACATTTTAATCTTATGCATTTATTTATCCCTACATTTGTGAAACCTAAGAATAATATTTGAAGACTGCTCCCGGGTGGAAATGTAGGTATGTAGGTACAGTTTTAAGAAAAAAAGCTCACTGTGGAAAAAGAGATTTAAAACATCAGTTAAAACAGTGGATGTCACAATTCCTCTAAGCAGGAATCTACAGAAAGTTTTGACACATTATCACTTTCTCAATGCTTCCTTACCCTAATTTACATTCTGTGCAGTCAAAGCCTCCACAAACTTCTTCCTTCCCCAGCTCTCTCTATTAACTCGTGTCCTCCACAAACTCCCTAAAACTCCCTTTGCTCCAAATTTCTACGATCTCTACAACAGCAAGAACATTTGTGCATTTTYGGCACTGCTTGCAACTCAGATTTACTGCCTTCTGAGAAACACAAGGAAAAAATTAAATTTTGTCTTCGCCTAGTAGCAAAGACTTACCAGTTTGGTTTTTTTTTTCATTTGCTAATCCACAATTTGTTTTAAACATCAAGGTAAATGTTCATTCATTCATGCAGGGCTTTACATTCTAAACTGACAACAATCATAATTCTGTGTAACATGCATATTACAATTTTGTCCTAAAACATGTTAAATGTGTTCTCCCTGATCTCATTTCCCTCATGTTCTCCAAGAGAGGCCCCCACATGGCCTCTTGACTTCTCTTGCATTGCACTAAGCTGGTTTGCTAGTTGGTACACTGACAGAGGCAAAGTACTTAACTATTTTCTGCAAATCTGCAACACTAAAGGGCTAAAAGTTAATGGGGAGCCAGTTCAAAATAATTCCTCTGATCAAGAATGATAACAAAGACCTCATAATAAATTTGTCTCCCTGGTTCTATTAATACAGATGTACTACTACCATGACTGGTCCAATGCAGCTTTTCATTAAATTCACAGCTCTGGCAGGCAAAATTCCCCAAAACACCAAGCTTCAGACAACTGAGACTAGAATTAACAAAAAAAGTGACTGATTGAAAAGGGGAAGGACAGTATCCCAGGAAGAAGAGAAACTGAAGCAGAAGGAAAAAGCTAGCAAACAATAAAAGAACACCCAGGTTTAAATAAGAAACGGTAAAAACAAGGAAAATTCGTTGGTGAATAGGTATGAAGCACAGCAAAAATCAGTACATTCTAAGATTTTAAACGTTTTCTGACAGACAAAAGCCAGTCAGCTTTGCTCAACATGATGGAGTGGGAAGARAACGAAGCATTATTTTTTTCTTTGAACAGCCACATAAATTATTACAGCAACAGACTCTGTATTTGGCTTACTAGTCAGACATCAACCTTTTAGGCACTATGATAATTAGAACACAAGTCACACAAGGATCTTGCATGAGAGTCAAGACATTACTAGGCATCTAGCTATTGTCATCAAATTGGCATCTGCTCACACCCCAAAATTTTACAGGTACCAAAAGTAGTTTATTCTTATCTGCAAGTGGTCTGTGCCCAAATCCACTATTGGGGGGTGGGCGGGGGGGGAGAAACCCTAAAACAAGTGAAAGTAGCTCTCTCTGCTAGTAGTTTCCCAAAAAATGCTGACTCCTGATTTGTTTTCCATTTGCTCTTTAAAAAATGTCAACCACAATCTGCACTCAAAAAATGGTTAACAAAGAGCTTATTGAAAGTAAGCTAAATTTCAAGTTACACTGAAAAATACTGATAAAAGGCCTACAAAGTTTACCACACAGCAAGAGGCACATATAAATAGACATCAAGTTTTACCTCACTATTCTGTAGCTAAATTTGAAGTAAGGGTATAGAGGCACAGCAGCTCTAATACAGCTTCTGAAAGCATAACCAAAGTTACAGATAAATACTGTATTTTGCATAGCGTAACAAATCTAGTTTAATGTAAAACTGATTCATACTCTGTATTCCCTTTTCTACTCTCTCTCTCTCTCACACACGCATATATATCACCTTTGCTGCTCCTYCTAATGAAGTACATGCACTGCTCTCTTATTTCTAGTTGCTACAGGTATGTGTCCAATGAATGAACAAACATAAAATCTGTAAGGGGAAATTTAACTAACAGTTGCCAGCCATGCAGTGGAACACTTTTGGATTCTAAGCAACCAAAAGCGTTAGGATGACAAAGTTTCGTATTTTGTGAGCAAAGACATGTATCTAGTGTCGTAAAAGAGAGGCATGTCCTCTTATTCTCTGCATTCTCTGGGGAGAGGTTAGCTTAACTTTCCAGTGTAGACAAGGAGGGTGGCAATGTCTTACTTCTAGGCTAGCAGCACCATGCAGCATTGTTCCCTTCCCCAGTATCTCTGTAACCAAGAAAGATGAACATGCAGATAGGATAATTGTGTTAAAGTCACATAAGCAAAAATGTTAATTTTAACTTTTAAGCTGTCAGCAGCTTTCCCTATTAATACCTCACTGTTATCAGAAGGATAGTACAAAGGCTTCACGTTACCCGTAAGCACTGCTGTACCACTCACATTTGATTCAGCTTTTGAAGGTCATCTTACMGCCCAAAGGGCAATATTTAAGCTTTAATATATTTGATCTTAAATTTTGAGACATAACTGCACAGTAAATTAACGATGAATAGACACCAGCATACAGTATTATAACAACATTATATACAAGTCCCGATCCCAACATTTTATAAATTGGCATGTTTTCCTGTGAAAATAAAAGCCGTTAATCACATGCAACAAAAACACCACGGTTTTGCATTTGATGTACAGCTGTGAGATTCATCTTAAAGAGAAAGTAAACAGCAAGGCTTTGGCTCTGTTCATACTCCAGGGAACCACTGTTCTGCACCACCAACACTAACATTACTATTTCTCTTATCAGTCATCAAATTCAAGTAGATAGAAGGGAAAACATGGTAGCCCATTTTTCCTTGTGACAATTTTCTTGTCCMTTCCACAATCATGTGTTTCGTAATGAGTTATTACAGAACAGAAGCAGGAGTGCACGCGTGAAGATCAGAAGGAAGTAAAGCACAAGTACAACAGAGTAGGGAGAGTAGCAAGATTGTTCAGAAGAGTTGAAACAAAGCAAAACAAAAAAAAAGACCAAAGATGAAAAGTAAGTGAGACTGAACTAATCATATATATAATTGTGCTACAAATCTATTTCATTTTGAACTGGAAGCCTGCTTACCCAAAACATTTAAACACTATTTTTAATAGTCCAATTCCATAAAAAATTTGAATTTAAAATTATGGAAAATATTAAAAATCATTTTACATWAGAAGTTACATTTTTCTCCTCAAACAGTGTTTAGAAAAAGCACTGTTAAACAACTAAAATAACTCAAATGAAGTTTTAATAGCCATAAATCATAGTTATGCCATATCAGGCCACTGCAGTTGGAATTAAATCTCTTGAAATTTTGATGAAATGAAAAAACAAATAAGATGGTTAAAGTTGCATCTGAATGCAACTGAAATTTGAAAATGTAGATATAAACTCTTATTTCAAAGGCTTTCACAGAAACGAAGCAGAAAATGAAAGTGAAAGCATAATGAAGCCATCACAATTATCTCTTTTTTGAGTAACAAATAACAGCAATATAAAGTGTCGAAAACATATTATGTAACCATATACATGGATTTACTTCTTCATAATTTTTAAGTAGTAGTAATCTGTATTAACATTTTTACAGATTGCCAAAAACAGAAAAAGAGATGAAACTGCAGTGGGAATTAACTAGCTAGTCCAGGATTAAAACTCACAGCCTACCACTTAAGGGTGATTACACTTTCCATAGGGAAAATTTGAGCTAAAGATAGATTTTTCTTTTTTTTAAACCAGGCCACCTGGTCCATTCTTTGTTTGCAGTCAGAAGACTCATTTTAAGCAAGAGAAGGAGAGGTTCATACCAAATGACCTCCTGAGGTCCCTTTCCAATTCACTTACTCTATGATTAAAACCGCTTCTTGTAGCACTTAACACATACTTTATCATTRTCTCCAGTTCCCTCATAACTTGCCTCAATCTTCTGTAATTCACACGACTGTAAATTTACAATACTCAACATGCAGCTAGACATAACTTYTTAATACACAATGCTTTTTATGTTCAAAGCCGTATTGGTTAGCCTTTCTGAATGCACTCCATTGGGGAATGAGATGAAAAAAATCGATCTCAAGAGGAAAACAAAAAGCATGCAGCAACCCAGCTAATAACAAGTTCCAAAGAATACTAAGTTAACAAACGTATTAACTCGGAAAATTATGTGTGTATATATATACATCTATATATATATATATATATACACACACAAATACACACAATGGCCAAATTCATTGCGAATAGGCTGGGCAAATTAATAAAGCAAAGATGCAGAGAAACAGCTTTAAATGAAAAGACAAACAGCAAAGTCCCAGGCTTACCTGGCTCCCGGTTGATTTCGATGTCAAAAAAGCACTGAGGCCGGTCCTGCACCCCCATGGCCGCAGGCAGCCCTGGGGGCCCCCTTCTCCCTCAGCGCCTTGAGGCAAGGAAAAGCAGAAACTCTCAGCAGCGGAGGCACCTCGSCGGGTCCCACCCCTCTCATCACCAAAGGCGAGCTTTTGAGTACATCCTTCCCAAAGCAAGCTCCCTCCCCACCGAAAGGGTAATAAATAAATAAATAAATTACAGCAACACCGCGACGTTTACCGAAAAATCGAAGATCTCGGTGGTCGCCGAAAAAAAAAAAAAAAAAAAAAAAAAACGATAAAATAATAAATAAGAAAATAAAAAATAATAAATAGAATAGTAAATAAATAAATGAAAGGAAATGGGCAGTGTTTTGGCGGGGGGGGAACCAAAGGAACTAGACGAGAATGTTATTTTTTTTTAAGGATATGCCTTCTTACTGAAAAGTACGGCTTTCCCTCCCACCGCCGGCCAGATATTAGGGAAAAAAACACCCCACCTCCTGCTGGCCCCGGGGGCTCCCCCCGCGCCGCCCCGCCTCTGCCCGGCACCCCTGGAGGCGGCGGGGGGAGAACTTAGCTTCAGCAGCGGCTGACCAGGGCGAGGATCCCTCCCCCAACYCTTCCCAGAAGCCCTGAAATCCACCCTGAGGAAAAAAAATGTTTAATAATAACAAAAATATAGATATATGGGGAGGGGAAGAGGTGCCTCCCTCTCCTCCCCGCCAGGGTAGCGGCGGCTGCGGCCTTACCTGGCAGCTCCTGCGCTTTGTTCCCTCTCCTTCCCCCCGGCCCGCGCTGCCTCCTCCTCCTCCTCCTCCTCCTCCTCCCGCACCGCTGCCCACGCCCACCCCCGCCCCGCGAGGAGGAGGAGGAGGCGCCGCCGGCCGCGGCCGCCATTAACCGCCCTGGCCCGGCCCTCGCCCCGCGCACGCGCGCGCGCGCCTCCCCCCGCCCTTGCTNCCCCCCGCCCTTGCTCGCCGCCTGCCGGGCGCGCGCTCCCCTCCACCCCCCCCCCCCCCCTTTTCCCGCCCACCCAACGGTCGCTCTGCGCCGTGAGGGAAAAGCGGGGGCTTTTTCCCGCGCACCCAACGGTCGCTCTGCGCCGTGAGGGAAAAGCGGGGGAGGGGAGGCGGGAAGCGGGAGGTGTCGCCGCCGCTTCTGAGGGCGCGGACGCCAACGCGTGGGGGCTTCTCCGTGTACGGCGGGGCGCGTCCCCCGCTTTCGACGTGGGTTTGGTAGCTCASTGCTGCAGATGGAGCCGCGCTGCCTCCCCGAACGGGCGCCTCTCCTCACCGCCGTGGATGGGGAAGGGCACCGGGAGGAGAAAGGGGCTTGCTGGAGTGAGCCAGCGTGGCTGCTGTCCGGGAGCACCCCTTCTCCAGGCACCCTGAGCCGGAGGCGTCGCAGCCGCGCTGGGAAATGCAGCAGGGAAATGTGGAAAATGTTTCCCACAAWACAGTCTTCAGGGCTTAGGTTGGATAGTGGGTTTTTTTGTTGTTTCTTTTTTCTTTCTTTTTTTCTTCAGAAGTAAAATAAGGCCGCTCTGGGAGCCAGCTGAAATGTTTCTGTCCCTTGCCCTGCCCCGGCCAGCACATGACAGGCCGGGAGGGCTGTGCTGCCACCCTTGTGTTGATGCAAGGCCCTGTGTGGACGCTCTGCTCCAGTGGAAACTTGTCTTGCGTTGCAGTTTTACACTTCGTTTTCGTACTGAACATCAGTGAACTAAGCATGTTAAAGTTTAGTTTTACACCCATCCTGGTACCTAGCTCCACTACCAGCTTTACTCTCCTTCCTAGCCTCATGACATTTCCTTTAGCCAGCATCAGGAAGGGGCTAAAGAAGATTTATTTATGATAGCGAGTCATGGGTTATTTTTCTGAGTTTTGGATACCAGACCATCCCAGAGTATGGAAGCGATAACTGTTTAGTAGTCACCGAAGTGTAAAATTACTCAGGTGGGAAATTGCCAGCATGTTTATTCAACCCAAAAATGCTCATCTCAGCTTGAGCTTACTACTCTTTTCAGACCAAGTCAGTATGGATAATGCAGTGGTTTAAAATCATGCAGCCCCTCACATACACTTARTTTGCCTAGTAACTCCTGTAATAGGTACTTAGTACACATCCTTACGGAGGCTGTTGTGGGTTTTTCTGGGAAGACATCAGGCAGCACCTCCTACTACCAATATACACCCAGCACATCCCGTGGCATTGCTGCAGCTACCACATAGGYAGCTGCAAAAAATGTCTTGTATTACCTCCTTGCTTTTCGAGCACTGAAAGGCACTTTCTTAGGAAGTCTATACCACTTGAGAAGCAAACTGTTTGTCTGTTTCTTGTCTGAGGAGAAATTCAGAGTTAAAAAAAACCTTGCGAGTGAGCAGTGGCAAGACTGAAATCAAAGGATATTTTGGAAGTCAGGAATGCAACAAAGTGGGGTTTTGATGTAATATATTTACAGCTTTTATGACTGCTATCACTGTCGTATTTGAGCAACTCATGAAGTTTTAACAGCTAGATTCTGTCATTTCTTTTTAATTTATGTCTAATAACACATGATTATGCAAGTAGTTTCTAAGGGAGATTTGTTTTGGAGCTCTTGCATAAGTTCACCAGTCCTTTGGGAACAATTTCATGATAAGGTATCACACAATGTGTGTGGGGGGGAAACATAGAAAAACCAGCATAGTCTGATCCTAAATTATTTATTTGTGAAATGCCATTATAAACTAAAAGGTATTATTTGCCTCATTTTATAATGGGAAATTTGAGATACAGAGCTAGAGAAGTCAAGTGTATTACAGTAGGTTCATAGAAATTCCTTTCCAGGGCTACCTGTTTCTTTGATTTCCTTAATACTCCTAAGGAAAAAAAAAAAGAAAAAGAAAGAGAGAAAAAAAAGAAAAAGCTTGGGCTTTCTTGTTTGTTTGTGGGTTTTTGTTGTTTGTTTTTCTCCTGAGCTGAAATAAACTACTAATGAATTCCTCTTTACCTGGAGTTTCTTGCTTTTCTGTTTTTGGAATGTGAACTGTTTCCTAAAGCAAATGGACAAAAAAGTAACCAAAGCACTCATAAAAGCCTCGGAAATGTGCTACTTACTTTCCATGCAAGGAGCAAAGATTGTGAGCAATTAAAAATTAATTTCAAGCCCTGATTATTTTAATAAAGAAGCAAATTAGAAAGAAATTCTAATCCCTTAGCAGGTGAGTTCTTAAGATCATCTCAAGATCATCTCTACAACTAAAGCTGATAAATATGCTGCTTGATAGAAGAAAGACAAAAAAAAAAGCACATTCAAGGCCAGTCTTTTAAAACATGAAACATATATCTTAGTTGCAGATGAAGATTTTTTTCATAGTGTTCCTGTCTAAGAGCTACTGCAGATGCTGTTCTGGCAACATCCTGTGACACTGAAACCAATGACAAAGTCCCCATTGATTTCAGTGACTATAGATGTAGGCTGTTTGAGGGGGATTAAGTCCTGCATGGGAAAGCAGCGTAGTGACGGCTGAATAACTGCTTCTGTCCAATATTAGTTTTTGATGTGCCACAAATTTGTCAAACAACCCCTATTAGGCTGAAATTTTCCGAGACGASTTTTGCATGCACTAAGATCAGCAGATCTAACTTTATTTAGAGATTTCTTAGTGGTACATTTTATGCCCAAGAAGTCACATTGACAAATCTTAGCTTAAAGTTGCATTATTTTCTGAGATAGTGTGTAATTAGCTAAAGTATTTTGAAAAGTATAAGGATGCAGAAGTTACTGTTGAACACAATGTATACATTAGGGTAAAACTGTTTAATTTGGGACCTAGGCTTTATTTCCCAGGGTCTTTGATTGGCCAAATAATTATTAGTCTAAATTTGATCACAGAAGTTCTAACTAACTAGCARTTGTTTAGGTATTTATAGAGACTTTTCCTTATCTTTTTGGAAATTCCATACATAGAATCTGAATCTGAAATTAAAAATAAACTTTTTTATGAGCAATAAATTGTTGGACAGTTCTTTCACTTACTTTTTAAGTGCTGCCATTGCAGTTACACAGCACTTGTCAGCTGTAATACTATAGAGGACCTAGTGCCCCAAGCCCCTCTAGACTGCTCCTTGAATGCTGAAGAAAATTTCTTAGCTAATTTAGGATTTGAATGTACTTTAGTTATGTAAGGAAGAGAAGGAATTTTTGACATAGCCTTTCATTATCTGGGACGTTTCAGTTAGGGGGTGGTGCTCAAAATACTTGTGTGATACAAATTCATGACTGCTTATTCTAGCTCTTGTTCTGTAGCTGTTCTGTGCACAGATTCTTATTGGATGTGAAGTGATTTTGCTGAGAAAAGAACTGACTTAGAACTATTTATGAAGGTCACAGTAGTTTTTAACATCAAGAGATAATGGATAAATAGGTGAAAAATTCTACAGCTAAATTTTAAAAGCTTCTGTTACCACTGAAGAACAGATGAGCACCTGAAGTGTTTCCTTCAATTGTTCAGTCAGGCGAAACCATTTCTTTAGTATTTTTCCTGGCACATAAATATTGCAGAGCAGAATAATTGGAAAATGGCTTTAATTATAAAATGCCTCACTGCTGAGCAAACTGAGTTAAGAGTGAATAGCTGCCAGGCGGTTATCCATTAAGCAAACTTAAACACTGAAAAGGTACTTAATTAAAAAAAAAATCCTTGCTAGCTTAAAAGTTTAGAATTTTAAAAGGGAGTAAATGGCTTGGGGATAAGTAATAAAACATAAAATCTGTCAACTCCAGGTTGCTGATCAACACTCCTATCAGTAATACCTGACTTTCTTCCATGCACTGAATGCCAACATGTTGATGATCTGAGTAGGGCTAGCAGGAAGCTCCTGTCCACATTACAGAAAAGCATTAAAACAACAGGCATTTATGGAGACTCGGAGGAGAGGTAGTCAAACAGGACTGAGTAAACTGGGAATGTTACAAGCACAGCAGYAGAGTCAGGGGTTCAGGCACTCTCCCTACTATATCATTGCCTGCCACGTAGAGTGTTACTAATGTTTGTCTTGGATGATAGATTTCCCATTTCGGCACTGTGCATTAATAGCTGCGCAACTAGTCTGTGAAGGTTAGTTGGTTGTTCCTGAGTACTGTGGTCTAGTGCAAGACTGGTCCAGTACCTTGTTTTAAGGATTGCTATGCCTATAGAAATGGAAAGCCAGATATTTTGAAATCATTCTTTAACAGAGCATGAACATTATGTAAAAGTGAAGAAAGATTTTATTTGMTATTGTTCAAATACTAACAATTCCATTAATAACTTCATTGTGACAGGGGCAGAGAAATAAAATAAAAGCATGTTTCAGCTACCCATATGTTAGGTGAGCCTCAGTGAATTTCTCTCTGTTTTGCTCTCTAACAAGCTCCTAGGCTATTTACACACTAGCCTCACAGCTGAGATTCACATCTCAAGTAAAAAGCTTTGTCCTAGGATTCACTATTACTGAAAAGGAGCATTGATCTGGGGATACGTGTATCTTCAGGTTATAAGAATATTTGTAACCTCACCTATCCAAAGACTCCCTTCTGTTCAGAGTCAGGCTTCCCCTTTCCCCAGGGATTTCCTGTGAACCATAACTCAATTAATACTTTAACAGACTTCCAAAAGAATTATTGAGCTCACTCCTCCATCCTTCCCTAAAGCTCAGGAATGTTTCCATCCCTGGCATGAGTAGGTGGAGCCATCTGCTATCCAGGCAGTAAACAGAATTTGTTAATGACTGTCCAAGCATGATAGAAATATAAGCAAGTTATTAATCTACTATGTGGTAAATTGGCTAATKGGGTAAGGTATTTTCCTGTATGTATAGCTTCTTTAGCCACTGACATCCATGTTTCATATAAACTGGTATAGGGGACTTCAAATGGGAATGACATGCAGATCACTACCTGCATCTTGCTGAGATTAGAAATACAGGTAGCCAGTTGCAGAGAAGCAGACCAGGTTTGGGAGACTTTAAGGACTATGGTGAAAAGGGTAGTTGTCCTCCAGTTGCCCGGATAAGTAAATACCTCCCTGACTGATATGGCATAAATTGCATCAGTGCAAACATGCAAAAAACATTTAGAAAGCAAATGCTGACAAACAGCTTGAATGTGAGTTCAGAAGCTGGATTGACATTCCAGTGGAAATGCAGCTCTAGTTAATGTGGTTTCCTATTTAAGTCTCCCAGCTAGTCCAGACTGATTCCTTACTCTAGAATCTTTCCATCTATATAATTGTTTATTTGCCCCTATCATTAGTACCTCTCAAATAATTTTGCAAAAATGTCTCCATCTCTTGCTCCTTTCAGTGCTTGTAGAGGAAGAGTTTGTTGATTCTAGTTTCTTGATCAATAATGCCAGATGTCTGACATGTGGGCTGATGTATTATGTATATCTGAAGATTATATTTGGCCTGATCTAAACCCCAGTGCAATTATTATTTTTTAATTCATTCAGTAGGTTATAACTCAGGGCTATTGAAAGAAAACAAAGTCTTACTAGTTATCAAAACTATTCCTTAGCTAAAAGATGAAGGCTGCTTCATACCAGACTTGAACAGACCTGCTGATTTACCCATTCAATAATAATTAAAATAAGTCAAAAWAAGAGTTTATTTTATGCAGCATATAATTGACCTGTGAAGCTCAGTGACGCCGAAAGTGCAGGGGTTAATGATACAATGTCTGATTCTGTATGTGGGATCCTGCATGGAAACCAATGAGTGGGCCGTGCTACACGGAAACAGCACAACTGAGAGTTTTTACTCTCATGGTAAAATTAGACTGTTTGTGTTACTGCATTCTTGCAGTCTACCATCTGCTTCCCTGAACCTGCTGTCTCTTGTATTAAATTGTGAGCTTTTGAAATGGAAGACCATCAATGTCTTTTTGGTATATATACTTTGACAATCTATATCAGTCTTAGCTCAATGAAAGTAATAGGGCAATTTTGACTAAAAGCCTGCCCTTATTCAGAAGTGAGACTAAAGTACAAATTAGGAACAAAAAGTGGTACTAAACAGATAGAAAAAAGGCAAAATTATATTAATTAGTTAAGAAGTGTAGACACTTGATAAGAAATGCAAAAGCCATTAAGAAAAATCTGTGGCTTCTTAGGCTTAAGCCAGTATGATGGTGTTTTTGAAAGTGCATTAGACTAAGAATTTCTAGCAATAGCATGCAAACATTCCTTAGTGGAGAGATGTTCATTAGTAGCAATGACAAAAAGTAGTAATTGTTAYGTTTATTGTCTATCATGACATAAAGCAGCCAGTGGGGACTGTGGTGCAGCCCATGGGGAYTGGTGTTAGTCCTTGCTTTGATCAGTGATAGTTTTGTGCTTGGCAGTATTGAAAAGAATGGTAAAGAGGCAGCAGTCTCACAGAGGCCTCCGGATCATTGGTGAAGGTGGCCACTCAGCGAAATACAGACATTGGCAAAGCTGGGCCATGTCTGTGTGTGTCTGTATCCCTTTCAGAAGTTTGGGATGAAATGTAATATCCCAATGTAATATCYTTGGGATCCTAGCACAAATCGGCCCTATAACCAGAATAGCTGTATTTGTATGCATTGCTGTTTCTGAACTGTTAAACTGTATCGAATCCAAACTGACTCTGCACAAAGCCAGCTCAGGTACCTYTATATCCAGACATCTGACAGTACTTTAAAAATAAAGAATTCAAGTCACAACACAAAGGTAACTGGGTAAAACTCAATGGTCTGTGTGATAGAAGAGGTCAAACTAGTTTATATAGGACTATGGTGTGGTCTTAAATCTGTGAATCTCTGGCTGACTCTCCTTAGCCCAATGATAAAACTACCAGGAATAGTGCTGGTAAGGAAGTAACTTGAGTATTTAGCAGATCTATGGCTTCAGTGAGGTGGGTAATTTTCAATAGATCCAAAGCRTAGAAAAGGGAAAAGTGATTGATTATCTGCTCCTGACACTGAGGGAAAAATGTTCAATCCTGGTAACAGAAGAGGACACAGAGATTCTGGCAGGTGGAGAATGGGAATTTAATCCTTGGGATGAAAGAGGGAGTTGGATTCATGTAGGAGTTCCTACAAAGACGAAGTAAGGAGGTTGTATAGAAGGAAGTTATTGGGGAATGAAAGGTTGCCAGAAGTTCTTGATTTGCAGAGTGAGGTTAGACTACAGCCCTAATAAAATACACAGTCCTTCTTGGTAACAGTACCAGCAATAACCATCAAGATTTATGTTAATGTTGATATAAATAAAGCTATAATGAAATTATGATCARCTAGGGTCAGGAAGATGCTCTTTTCTCTGGACTGAACAATTAAGTGCATTGTGTGCACTTGTGGAGAGAGAACATTAGGAGGAAGAATTTATACTGTCTTCTGAAAGATTCAGCACTGACCACTGCCAGAGACAGGATCTTTCATCGATCTTTTGGGAATGATAATTTCTCTGTTCTGCAACAACAGCAAAATATTTGTGCTGGGATTTCAGAATCTTCAACCTCACTTGATTCAATACTAAAAGATCTTGGTAGACAGAGAGACATATAAAACAGTCAGTATGATCTAGTGAAAACATTTATGCTTCTGCAGAAGAACAATTTGTCTTATGGTAAAGCAGGAGCTTAATATAAAACCTAAATGTAAACATATAAATAAAACAGCTCCTCCTGCCTTAATGCCTTAACCACCTGCTGCCTTAATCATGTACTAGTGAGGTTTCCCAAAACAGCTGAGCCCATCTAAAGACTCTACCAGCAAAAGGGGAAATCCTGTCTCTCTTCACAGTCACCAGCATCCTGCCACAACCTCCCCCCACTTCTCATGCACTACCTATGCAATTTATCTGATCTTGARTAAATGAGCTCATCTTACTAAGTCAGCAGAAAACGACCCTAAGCAAAGAAAAGCCCAAAACAAACAGAAAACTCCAAACAAATAAAAACAAAGAAGGAGTCAAGTTTGCACATCTGGAAGTGAGGAAGGAGAGAGCTGGATCACTGCTGTAGGCAGCAGTCAGCTGTTAGACTCAGGAATTTCACAAAACTTGACCTGTTGCTGTCTGTCATAAGAGTTTAGGGTTAGGGATGAATCCAAACCACAGAGTGTAATCTAGGGGAGGTATTCTCTCTCTACAGCTTGGCAAAGGTATCCTGAGAGACTTGTGTGAGTCTCAGTCAAATAAGGATAAATGTTGCTCTTCTGAAGGGTTATAAATCAYGGGAAAATTAGTTGTGTTATATTCTTCTGCACTCTATTACTTTTAATCCTGGTGCTCAAATCTGTCAAGCATTTATCTGGAGGAACTACCTGGCCTTTGTGAGAATAATAATGAATAACTAAGCTTTTTGTCACAGTAATAAATGAAGTATTAATGGTGAATTAAGGAACAGAACATGCGAAAATCCAGCCACACAGTGATTACTGTCAGTTAGAATCTTACTAAATAGTCAAATCTGTAAGTGTTAACGTAGCTGGGTAGATGAAGGAGTGACATAATCACAGAGTATCTGTAAATGTAAATCCAGATCAATAAAAATACAGGTTGCACAAATTCTGAAGATGGATTCAGTGGCTTTAAAGCTACAAAATCATGGTATCTTCCTTTGACAATGGTAGCACTGAGTTCCTTAAAGTACATTCTATTATCTATGTCAAGGATAGAGTAGAAAAAAAAGCAAAGATTTTAAAGCAAAATTATCTACCTTGAAATTATCTAATTGATATTCTGTTTGTTATAGAGGGCCAGTCAAGAAAATCTCTAGCTGTGGTTATATGCTGATCCAGAAACTGCTATAAACCTATATCTTTTAGCTTTTAGAAAATATTTCTTCCACATTCTGTAATTGAGCTTCAGTACTACTAGCCAATGTCTGTAAAGCTGGCCCAATCACGGTCCATACAGCAGAAACAGGATTTGACTATAATTTGTGACCCAAGCATTGGACACACTCAGGTCTAGTTAAAAGATATGAATCAAGGAAAATCAATGGAAACTTCATTAGACAGGATTTGATCGCATCTCTCCAACATGGCTACATTTTCTAGTGCGTGCCCCACTGGCATTGACAAGCATAAGGCTGCCAAGCCAAATTCTCCTGGCAGTATAAATGGGAGCAGAAAATGTTTCTTAATTCTCAGGTGAAAGTGATTCATTCCCTGAAACACAAATGTGTCTCTGTCGATCACTTGGCCCATTTCTTTCCTTATTTTCTTGCAGTTCTCTGCTCTGCCAGAGCACGATATCAATCATTTTCCTTCACTAAAGACAACCTCTCCTGTAGACTTGTTGCAAAAAAATTGTACGATGACCTTCCCTGACCCTTCAGATTCTTTGCCTTGACTGAACTGTAGCCAAGCTCTTACAGAAACTAACTCACACCCTGTCTCTACACATCTTTTTTTTGTTTGTTTGTTTTCCATGTTATAAAGAAATGCAGGGGAAAATAGAATGATGGTGAGCAGCTGAACAGCACTGCCAGGGAACAAACAGCTCAGAGAAAGAACAGTGAAAAATCGTACACAGCAGAGAGAGTCTCCAGAGACGGTGTGAAGATTTAGGGCAGTCATACAGTAATTGCAGTGATTGCAAAAGTCAGCGTGCACCATATTATTTACAGCAAGCAATGTGTGCAGTAGATCCAACCTGTTTTTATGTTCCTGAGGCTTAAGATTTGTTTTGTTCTCTCTTCATTTGATCAGCCTTTCCAAATATTTTTTTCCAGYGCTTTGGCCTGTCATTTGCAGTTTTATAGACTGTTACAAATACTGTTGACATGTGAGGTTCTAAAACTGAGCTAGGTTAGTTAGTTTTGATTAGTCATAATRTGACTCTTGTAGGGTCATAGCTGGATATGCTTCACTCTACAAGGCAGATTTCTAGGACAAACATTCAATATTTATAAGCATAGACATCTTTTGCTGGTGAAAATCTCTTCAGACTTTTGAAGAAAGGCTGAGGAAACAAAATTTAAATCATTTCAGAGCCACCGATCAGGCAGCTATAGTCCTATCCTACTTAAATGGCATTCAAATTCATGGAAAAGACATATACGTGCATAGCTCCTGGGCTACTGGATCCRTATAAATGAAGGTATGTGGCCACATTCTTCCCTGCCTAATACCCACAAAATATCCTTCTCTTTGTCCAGAAATATTTCTGCAGCATGCAAATGAGTATCACTCAGGAAATAGCTTTCTTGATCTTCATCTTCTGATCTTGATCAGACTACACAGARGTCTAAACTGAGGCAGGAACAGGATTTGAAAGTTTCACTCTCTGTTCATATTCAGAGTCCTGATACCACACACAATTTTGGCAGAAAACAAACAGTGAAATGTTAAATGACAGAACATTTGAATGAAGACAATAGAGACTGACATAATTTCCATACTCAAATATTTTTTTCCAAGCAAATATATTTATGAGTGGGTTAATTAGTGCTATGGTGCAGGGCATATATCTCAGACACTCACTTCTTTCACATTTTTATGTGAAATAAATATTTTTATTACGAAGACAAGTCATTCTGTAAACCTGACGCAAGGCTGCTCCATTTCCCCATCAGCAAAGCYGTAAACTGGTTAGGAGATGACTCACTTCTCCTGACGTACCACTCCCAATGTTCATCTGTGATACAGTCACCTCCAGATGCTCATCTCCTAACACAGCCCCAAGTAATCCTAAAACTGAATTAAAATCTATGAGATTTTTAAAGCAAAGAACATTGGCATCATTTTATTTTAGGCTTTTCAGGATTCACATTTTTGCTCTACTCTCCTACTCTCCTACTGTAGAGAGACCTAGAACTTTGTTTTAGAAAGAAACCTGAGATTTTCCCAGACTTTCCATTATTYCATAATTTTCAATCTTAAGCAAACATCAGATAATGCACAGATCATGGTAAAATTGAGGGAGAGAKATGTTCATAGTGCTCAGAATAAGCWGTGTAAGCTCCTTTATTCTCTTYKTCTACCAGATGAAGAACTGTCTAATTTTCAGATCMCCTCTAACATGACTGGAGAAGTATGTAACTGCACTCTAGTTTGCTGAAGGTACTGTATATCCCCTCACAGTGAAGTACATGGATGGTTCTTACAAGGAAGTTCTCCAGGGAAACTTAGAAACTGTGTATGTCCTGTCTCCTTAGTGAAGGCCTGTAGGTACCTGCAAATGAAGCCTGTAGGCACACTTGGGACAGAGTTAATCTAACTAACTATCTATCTAATCTATCTAAGATGGCTTGGTGGCACAGACTTTCAGTGTGATACAGCAAMCTAAGAGGATACTCAGAACCCACGGCAGGTTTAGGTGGTCCATACTGAAGGTGAGACTACTCTATTCCCTGGCCAAATTAAAACTGTGTTGGAAGTTGCACACTTCACCTACAATCCAGTTGCAATCCAGCCTCTAATTGCTACGAAGCCATGCTCTGCAGGAGAGCCCCRACACGCTCTTAGGCAGCGCTCTGCATCTGATGACGTGTGCTATTTGATAGGAGGCAGAGAATATATTTCGGAGCATGGCATACCTCAGGACTGAATGCAGACATGAGGGCATGGAGCAGAGGTGCGGYGTGCAGTAAAGCAGCTCCTACAGTCTCACTGGGTGCGTGGAATGTGTTACGTCAGGTTGCACCAGTGTAGGTGCCAGAGCCCCTCTTCCTGTCCTATGTTTGTGTGGTAGATCATTAAACAGTGTCACAGAAGAAGGGATATTAGCTCTGATATTCCCAGCTGAGGCTGCTTTCTTAAATCCTCCTATAATTAAAACTGATCATAATATTTTTGATGCTTTTTTTTTTTTTTTTTTTTTTTTAATTTGCAGGTCTTTCTTGTGCATGGCATGACTGTACCACAACAAGGGTGGATTTACACTGTGGATAATGTTGTTTCTCTTATGGGCTAATCCTAGAAGTCCTCAAGGGAAAAAGGTTCCTTGAGCAGGCAAAACTGCATATTTGCCTGCTKCTAAATAGGCAAATATAACCTCCAATTTGAATCTCTTTGGAAACTAGGAGGAAGAAAATGCGCTGAATCCAGGTGGGGAAGGGTTAAAAATGAAACAGAGGCTGCAAAACAGAAATATTCTTACTAGTTTGGAGATGGTAGGTAAAAGTGCTCATCAAGCGCAGAGTTTCTTTATCTGGTTCTAACAGTGCCCCAGSGGACAGTGAGATGCCTGCGAACCAAGGTCATTGCTTCCCTCTTTTAAATGTTGCATTCTTGCCTACTGGTACAAAAGTGAAAGCTGGAGCTCCTGCACAGCCAAAGCGATCAAGTGGCAGAAGTCAGGCAAGTAAGCATGGTAAAATGTAGAAGTGCTAGCACTTTAAATTAGCAGATATTTAGGGCTAAAAGGGCCTAGGAAATTATGTAGTCTGACCTCATCTGTACTTGGATTTTTCCCCAGTTACTCCTCCGTAGAGCCTGATAACTTGTCATTTAAAGGGGAACCAAGAAAGTTGGTGACTTGCAGATGTAGAAAACTCTCCCTTCTTGAGCAGGGAATCTGAGGGGGAAAAAAATACACAGTTTTTACAGCCAAATCCTGCAAAAAAAATTATGCATATACTTACCCAATAGATTAAATGGCTATATCCAGACCAGTAAACTAAACAGGGCCGGACACTGGTTGGAACACTGTCTGCTGTTCAGTTGTTAGCACTGCCCTCAGCATGGCTTTGGTTTCTGCTGACTGACCCGGGCATGGTCTGAGAAGGTCATGGGCCAGCAACTTCTCCTGGTCAGCAGAAAAAAAGAAGCCACCCTGCCCTGAAGGCAAAGAACAGGAGCAGAATTAAGCTATAGGGACATGAGCCATGACATGCTGTTTGCCCTCTGGCCAGAGAATGAGTCCTGGTCTGCTTTGTTTATAGGTATAGATATAGTCAATAAGCTTAATCGTGGCCCAAAAGAAATGCCTAAGTTTGTAAAGGATCTCCTGCCARTGCTTCTTAGATGCCACAGCATGACCTGAGGAGGAGAGGGGAGCATTTAGGGATTTACTTGTCATATGCGACTCAGCTTTGTCACCTATCTAGCCGATTTTAGTTTTTCAGTGGTAAGAACGTGCCAGGACTCAGCCTTCAGTTGGGTCATGCCCTATACTGAATGCCATGACCCCTACTAAAGGACCCTGAAACTTTATTCACTGCTCTAAATCACTATTTTGGGGATCACGACAATATGGCTGTGGTTAAGGCTAGCTGGCTGGAGCTCTGCCAGGGAAGCCAGAGGGCTGCTAATTGCACAGTCCAATTCATTAAATGAGCATTCAGGGAAGTGAGTGGGGGAGAATGATCCCATCATGTTCTGCACCGTGTTCTTCAAGTGCCCCCAGAAGAGGAGGCCCTGGAGAGAGGTGCCACCTTCCCTCACTGCTCGCCCCAAGTGAGAATGCAGACAGGGAGGAGGCAGTCTCTTTTATAGTGGTGAGCAAGGCCATCATGTAGCTACTTGCCCTGACAACCTTGTCACAGTGCCAACAAAACCTCTGCCCTGACTGCTGCAAAGGGAGCATGGTCAAGGATGTATTTACTAGAGCCCCATCTCACAGCACAGCTTGTTATCACCCTGCCAGGTACCTGCAGGGGCTCTGATGGCCCTGCAGCCTCCAGTAATATTGTTGCTTTTGAATTTGCTGAAAGTGCCTGGATCCCTACCCAGTAGTGATGCACTCCAAGGACTGTAACTGCTTCAGGGGCTGGGGGGAGGGGGGCMTCACCCATGGGACCATGCCCCTCCAGGTCACTGTGGCACCTGGATGCTCTGAATTTGTCCTTCTCCATCCTGCATTCCCAGGCCCCATGTCTCTACCCGAGTCAGCCTCAACACCACTCCCAGACAAGCACAGGAACTTTGTCAACAACTTTGAAGGACATGGAAACACTGCCACCACACTGCCTGCACGACTTCCGATGAATTTGATCCCAGAGAATGAAGTGGCTTTTGAGTGTATCTATACTTTGTTGCACCCTGAATTAGTGACCCGTGAATACCTTAAGGAGAGTCTGGCATGTGTGTTCATCTGCTCTTCTACTCTCATTTAGGGAAAGCCTCATGTTCTCATTGATGCAGGGCTGCAGACCTGAGGAGTCCTCCTGGSAGCGGGTGGGCAGTAGGCACACCCAAGCTAAGATCTGAGCATTGCACAAGTACCTCTCTAAAGATGACCTTTGTAAGGTGTGAAGACAAACCCTGATGGGGAGGGAGGTGGCTGTCAGRGCACTAAGTGCACCAGCAGGCTCTGCAACCTCTTCCTTGCACCTCCTAGGGCTTTGCTGCCTGTGCTGAAGGTCAGCCCTGATGTAGTGCAGCTGTAACCTTGGATTGCTCAGACTGCTATGAAAAGAGTCATGAGAAAGAGCTGTGAGAAGTCCTGACTAGTACCTTTACCTGGGAAACGGCCAGCTCTTGGCTTGAGAGCTGCATTTAAACCTAGACTCTTGCCTTTGGTGCTTGCCTGAGTGGTGCTGCAGGTATGGCTGTGCTCTGCCCTGCTGAGCAGCCCACTCTTGCCGCTTCCTGACAGAGGGAATGAGCAAGACTAAGGTCAGAATAATTCAGCGAGAGTTAAGGCTTGTTCCCACTTTGCTCATTTAAATAAGTATTAAAATATTGTGACTCTTTGTCAATATAGATATATGTATAAATGATTATTAATTCATTTTGCAGAGACATTATCTCCTTTAGTKACTGCTTCGCATGGACCACAAATGGTGCACAGAGTGAAACTGTGTTGATGGGGCTACATTTAGCAGAAGGTAGAAACTGTGTTATTGCTAATGCTATTCAAGTTTTTAAAAATCAAAGTACATACAGCTCCTTGCTGATAAAAATATTTCAAGTTGCTGCTTGACTCAGGGGTGAATTCAGTGTGAAATCTCCTCAAAACGTTTGGCAGTACTGGCATGAAGCATCACTGGCATGTGCAGCCATCATTCTGCACTGCTCCTTTGGTTGCAGCAACACGCCCAGGGGCCCTGCTGTGAACTGGATCAGGGAGCTGATTATAAAGAAGAGAAGTAGGTGTGTTGTTTCTTCTTTCCTCCTTAGTTCTGTGATCTTTCTCAGAGCTGTCCCCAAACTATCATGCCAGTGCAGGGCAGGAATGAACAGCAGCGCGCGGGAATACCTTAAGCCAGTTGTATCCCCTTTGCATCATGCAAAACCACCGTAGAAAGTTAAAAGCTACAGTGAACTGCCTTGAGGATTGAGCTGCTGCCTTTATTCTTGAGTATGAGCTGAGCAGCGAAAGAAGAGAAAGAGGGAGCACAGAGTATTTCAGCTTGCTCMGGAAAAGTCAGACAGTGGCAGTGAGACTTGCCTGTGCAGGTTGTGCCTCCCTGCTGCGGAGTATTTGTACCTTCTCCTGAAGTGACATTGCTGGTTATTGATGAAGTCAGGTTGTTGCTCTGGATGGGCTGAGCTGATCCAGTCTGGTGACTCTGGTATGACAAAATAAATACTGGCTTATGCAATGGGAACTAAAAAGTTGCAGTATTTGGTTTGACTCCAAGCTGTATTATAACCAGTCAGTATTTTCTATGAACGGTTCAATTTTAAACCATGGGTTTGATATGTAATGTTTGCATGRTTATTTAACTAATGTCTTTCAAAGTTCACTGTAGCTCATTTTGAATACTTTGCTACAACCAGTATAAAAATGAAACAGGATWGGATCTATAAAATGAGTCTATTGGGCGATGATTATTCTTGAGGGAATAAAAATGATCTGYTAGTTTGGGAAGTAGTTGTTGGCTGTGCAGGAGCCATAGAAATAATCTGTATGTAAATCATGGTAACGTGAGAAAAACACCTGAGAAACTGAGCRTAAATCTATGATGTGCATGAAAGTATGCTATCCTGTATATGCAAGAAAGTCCGTGTGTATTTGCACACTTCARTACAAATGCAGAGAAAAAGAGGTAGTTCTTCATGTTATAGATAGTTGAACTGTAGAAATCCTTTCCAGAAATTGAGGATGCAAAAAGTTGAACTCTCCCCCCTCCTCCCCCCCCCATGAAAAGGGAGCTTAGACAGGAATTYGGAGGAGAAACCTTGTGAGCATGACTAAGTAGATAAACCACATCAGATTCAGGAAACTCTGAGATGACAGTAGCTGGAGACTAGAAGAGTAGTTGGTGGAGGAAGCATCATTTATTCTTCCTTTCAGATCTGCTTAYGGGCACTGTTGGAAGCAGTGCACTGGGCTAGTTGGGCATGTGGCCCAGGTCAGTATCCCCGTTATTTTGTTTTTATAAAATAATTATTTATTGGCATTAAACCATTAATATGAATATGACAACACTGAATAATAGTTTATTGACCCCTTTTGTCACACAATGTCCAAAACAAACCTTGTATTCTGTGAATGTTTTTATGAAGTAACATTACATTTTGTAAATACATGTGAGAAGATGCACTCAGTTCAGTAAGCGTAGCCAAATAAACCTTTCATGTGTTCATCAAATGCTCACGGAATTGAGGATTTAAATTACAAAATTATATTATGTTCCTCTACAATAAYGTAGAGCAAAGAGAAGGCTTTAGCTCCTGTTACAATAATAAATAAGCTATTCTAGAAGTTAACAAGTCTTCTTTCCAAATCCCTAGAAAATGAAAAATTAAGACTTTGCTTCTTATGTTGCCCCATTCAGGGATGTTCTSGGAAGTAATGAAGTGAGCATTATAAAATGATTCAGCGAATGGCTTTTTTTCTGTGTTTATACTTGTCTGACTGCAGCACTCAGCCAGTGTCTTACACTGATAGGTCTGTGATGCAAAACGTTTAATGTTGTCTCTCATGACACTGGGAGAGTGTGGGAAAGAAATATGTGACAGTGCAGGAGTGAAATGTGGGAGCTACAGAAGAAACACCAGCTACAAACTAAAATCTCGAGGTACCTTGCCTTGTCAGGCATTATCAAAGAAGCTTCATGATCCAGTATCTCAAGAAAGACATAAAATCTACATGCAGAAAATGACYACTCTGATAAAACATATTTTCACTGAAGCTGTGACTGCTGGAATGTGTAAAATTTAGCATGTTTAGAAGGTTTTAATCTTACATATGCTTTGCCATATTGCAAAAAGTTCAGATTCACTATCTGCATACCTAACGTACACAACAGTGGTCTAGTTCCACTGTTCACAYGCACTAGATATATCCACAAACCATAAGGAAGCGATTGTGAAGGGCATAAAGACGGTCATAGCCTTCTCTTTCACATCGCAGCATAGCTTTCTTTTTAACCAGGACTATGTGMTGGCAGCTGGATAACTCACAACTATTTATCTTGGAATGAGCATTGTGGCCTTCTGTAAACAGGATTTGTGCCTAGTATTCTTGCTCACTCAGGAAATATTGGTGAGGATGACACTTGACCTCTAACATGCTATTAAATCTATTTTGTTTTTATGTCACCATCATATGTCAACTTTTATTCATCCAAAAGGCTGTCAAGGGTTTTGAATGTCAGCGTGTTTTCTTTTATTTGACAGATTTTGAATTTAAACCTCTTAATGGAAGCTTCACTATTTGCCATACATTTTGAAAAGCACCCTRTTCTTTCCTTGTAATAGCTAGGATCATCAAATCATAAGAAAATCCGGAAGGCAAGAAATCTAACTAAGCAGGCCTTTGTTTTGTGGCGGACAGAATTCAAACAGAAAGTCAAACAAAAAATCYGGCCTTTCCGAAGGCACTGAGGAGGAGCGGATTAGTACCCTGCCTCTTTCTCCCCACCACGCTTCAGTAACAAGAAGTAAAMCTGCATTTATTGCCAAAGAGATGAAAGTGTGAAAACACATTCAGTGAAGTTACAAAGTTATTTTCACAGCAAGGCACTTCTCATGTTAGCTGGCACTTCTGTAGCTTCCTGGGGATTTAGCGACTACAGTATGATTTTGTATAACCAACTTGCCTGACCCTGAATGTGCCATAATCTAAYGTATTCTAACTCCAGTCTCTATAACTTCTTGGAAGAAGGCTTCAAATACATTCAATAACCCTGGTTTTTCACCCGCTATCAATGTGACCACATTCAATCTTTCATCAGCTCATTTTCAGTATTGGTAAACTGGCCTGAGTTGCTCTGACTTCAGGCTGCTCTCTGGCTTTTTGTTAACATCTTCAAGCTACTTCATGCACGAAGTGGAAAAAATGAATAGTCTGGGTGATGGTAAATAGTTTTCTGTCTGGTTTGTTTTTGCTAACCGCTACTATCACCACCTCTCAGCCAGCAGAAAGAAACAGCTCTTCAGCAACTTCCTGCATCGTCAGTGTACTGGTTAACATAGAAAGATGCTTCAAACAGTCTAGTACTCAGTGGTGGTTGATTTTTTTGGTTTTGTTTTTTTCCCCAGATAATCAGTCTATGTTTTAACTSCACTCTTGTTTTTGATGTGAGGGTGTGTTGCTTCAAAATGGAAGCAAATATTCATTTCAAAATTCCTGGCAAAGATTCTTATACAGCATACAGAGCATCTCAGCTCATCTGGTTCAAGCCTGTCTGCACGTATCGTTGTTTGGAAGTTCAGCATCTTTGTTCTGTGCTTCATTGTTCTCGTTTTTTAAAGCAAGTGTTGCGGTGAAACAGAAAATTGGCTTTTTCTTTTTTTTTTCTTCCTTTCTCCTCAGCCCCYGTGGGTAAATGACTGCTGATGTAGATGGAAACATTTTTTCCTCACAATTATTTGGACTCAGCCTTCAGACTTCTTGCCCAAGATTCACTGCCTCCTGGAAAATGGGAAAAATGCTGGGTGATTACTAGTAGATGGGTACGACGAYGGGAAAGGTTTGAAGCATGAGGTGGTCCAATGTGGCACGACTGCAGGAGGAACGTTACACTTGCTGCTGGCCAGCCATGGCAGTGCATGGGTACTTTTAGGCTGTGGGTATTATTAGACTGGCTGAGTTCCACCTTCTYCCAGTGCCTCCTCCCAGAGAGTCAGCGACAGCTCTTTCATTTGCCTCTGGACCAGCTGTGCTTGGCACGCGTGTGGCTAACCTTCCCCGTCACTCCCTGCCACTCCATCCTCCTGGGAATCTATGCTGCTTCTGAAATACTCAGGCAGGGGACTTCAGTRCGTTGTGACAATTTGGGTGCTCTGTTGTTGATGCAGGAGGTTGCTACGACATTTCTGAGAGGGAAATGCAGCTCTTGTGCAGTCTATGGGTTCATCATCTTCTCTAGACACCTTCTGCTTCACTTGCAGACCTTCGTGCTCATGCAAAACACTGAGGAGCTCTGCCTACAAGAAGGGGCTTCGGTCCATGAAACTTGGGAACTGTGTTTGCGTTAAAACTCTCGCCTGGTGCAGTCGCTAAGAGGAACCCTGGAGCGTGTYGACTGTTGTTCACTGGGGTGCTGCTGCGCTACCGTAACACGGGGAGGTCACTTCTGTACGTCAGATGAATACTCATAGGTCAATCCTCTCCTCTTTGTGAAGGAGAGGGTGGCAAGAGTGGGTTTGTCTCTAGGTCAAAACGGACATAACCAATCTTAATCTCTGTTGTCCGTTGCTAATCATCTAACACAACCGCTTCTCCTCTCTGCTTATCCCTCCTCTGCCAGCGATACTCCTGCTCAGTCTTCTGCCCGCAGGCCTATCGCGGACGCCGAAGGGCCGGAACGGTGAAAAGGGGGCCGGAAAGCTGGAGGTCAGAGGATGCTCCCAGGGCCGCCGGCGCCGCCGCCGATCGGGGACGGCGACGACGCGACCGCGCTCGGGGRACCACGGTCCGCGGGTCCAAAGCTCCGGCGTTCGACGGCTGRAGGGCTCGTTACGGCTGCTCCTCCGGGCCCGTCTCCGTTCGCCACGCGGCGCTCCCGCCTCGTCCTCTGCAGCGACTGGTAACTCCAAGGGATGAGAGGAAAAGAAAGAAAAAAAAAGAAAAAAACCCACACATTTGTCACYCAGGACGCAGCATGCTGCTCCTGCTGGAGTGAAGCATGGGAGCGAAGCTAGAAAGCCTTGTTGGAGTCCAACCCCCGCCTACCAGCAGAGCCGGGTGGCACCGCGGCCCCACGGGGCACCGCGGCCCGGCCCGGCCCGGCCCGGCCCGGCCCGGCCCGGCCCGGCCGCCCTGCAGCCCCGGCAGCGCCCAGCACCGCCCGGCCCCAGCCTCCGCCGTCCCGGCGTGCCCCGCGCCCGGGACACTCTAGCCGCCGCCGCCGCCTCTGTGGGCGGAAGAGGGGTGTGTGGGGGGGGTTGTGGTCCGCCGGCGCCTCTGCGCGGCCGGGACAGGCCCGGGGACGCGGCCAGGGGCGGGGGCAGGTGAGAGGCCGGGCGGCGGGGGGGCCCGGGGCTGTTTCTCCTTCTCTTTCTCCTCTGAGCCCTTCTTGAGACCCCTCTCAGCGGCGGCTGGGGGTGTCCGGGGTGCTCGAGGGGTGTGTGTCGGGGGCGGCGAGGGGCCCCGGGGTATCTGGGGTGAGCAGGGTTGTTGGGGGGGGGGCCGGGGGCCGGGGCCCTGAGGGAGGGAATAAGGGGGATTTGGGGCGCTGAGCGTGTGGGCTGGGGCCAGCAGGGGTGCTCTGAGGGTTTGGGATCCTGCAGGAGGGAAGCAAGGTTTGGGGGCATCTCGGGGGCCCTGAGACTTTGAGGGGGGCTTTTTAGCATGAGGGAGATGGCTTTCAAGGTTTCTGGGATGACAAAAGTGTGTCAGGAGGGAGTGCTGGTTGGGGTTTTGACACTCCTAATGCAAAGGAAATGAGGRGGTGGAGGTTAGGGGTGTTGAATGTGGTGGTTAGAGTGGGGTGGATGAGGGAAAATGTTCAGGTGGCGAAGGTTTGGAGGTGAATTGGTGTTTTTTTAGGAGGCTTCAGGGTATCAGTGGGTGGGTGTTTGGGAGCACTTCAGGTGGCTGATGTTTCTGAGAGATTAAATTAGGCRAAGAGCCTGAGACTCTTAGAGGATGGGTAAGGTGTGGTGTGGGCTAGGAAGACTGTCTAGTGAGGCAGGAGATTTGATGGGGGAGCTGAATGTGGGGGTTTGAGTTTTGTGTGGCATGCGTCATTTGTAGTAATTGATAGGAGTGTATGCRGATAGGAGATTTGTGAAAAATTTTTTGCTTGCTCCCCTTTGAGGATAAGTATAAAGCAGATATTCACATAGTTAAAAATGCAACTGCACAGACTGTTTCACATATTTCAGTCACTTGTGGCTGTGAGTTTACTCTGCATTCTTTACAGTAACAAAGTGTTTTTTGGCAATCTGTTCCTGGCTTGATGCTTGAAGGTGGTTGGGTTTGTGTCAGAGTTAGTAGATCATATCTATTCTGTTYTAATTTGTATGTAATTGTGTATCAAGAGCTTACAGGCTCTTCAAACCACAAATMCTGATTTTGAAATTGAGATAGCATCATACTTTCAAACAATTTTTTATTCACTGCTGARTGTGAAGAGTAGTACTTCTTGCACTGTAGATCTGTGATTTCACTAACTTGGTCAGCATTGGTGTGAGAGTAGTTGAGAAGCGGGGAAAGAATGGATACAGTTACCAAAATCTTAAGAGACTAGTAATTTATTTGCATTTCAGATTTAACTTTTTAGTTATGTGAGAAAAGGATAAAATTCACCTAGTGATCCAGCAGAAAAACAATAACCAGCTTCCTTCTCTTAAACTATCTCCTAATCCCTTTTCTCTTCCTGTTGGTTGAGACTAAAACCAGCACATTAGCTGCAGCTCTATTAAATGCTTTATGTTTTATTAAGAGAATCTGAATCCCTTTCATACCCTCATATCCCACTGCTGACTAGTCATGACTGAAGCTTATGCTACAGAGGAGAGCTGCATTAAATACAATAGTTACCATCATGTAACAAGTTGTCACCTGTCCCAAACTTTGAAACAGACTGCTTCAGGAGCCTTCTTGAGTGTGGTAATGTTTGCTTATGCTTTCTGATCTTTCACAGGGAGATCAGAACTTGACAAAGTAGCTGCATATTGTTGGRTTTGCAACTGGCCTTTATGCCACCTCTGGGAAGAAAGAAAACACTCTGAACATGGAGATAAAACGAATACTTGAGAGACTTGTTGGTAACTTAAAAAGAGTCCCTGTTAGTATTATCCCATCCTTACAAAGGATGCTTCTATTTTTGATGATCAGATAAAATAAGTGCTTAAATAAAGAGCAATATTTTAAAAATAATCCCTCCCACAACCACATTAGCATTTGCTTTCATAGCYTGTTGAATAGATACTTTTTTTAAATACAGAAAAAAAGGTAGGAGGTTGTAGAACATTTGGAAAAGCTTGATGCATGTGAATGGGCCTAATCKTCTTATATGGAGGAGCTTACATAACAGTGCAGTAAAGTGTAAGAAGTCTGATTAAGACTTCTTTAATAATCCTTAACTAGTCGTTAGAGAGCCTTGGTGCTACTTGGAGAGTTAGGGATGGAGGAACTGTATTTCAGGTAACTTAATTTAGATGCATACTATGGGAATACCTTGAAGTATCTTGTTTAAAGACTGGTAAATGTGTTCCGTTTACRTTAATCTTTTGTTAAACAGTTTACTTGTGAAATGTTGTTAGATGCACAGGTGCTTCAAACAGCGTTTCTTCATGTACTTCAGTCAGAAATTATAATTCGTTCTTCTGAATCAATCCCTTAAAACGTTTCTTGAGGTTTTGCCTACTCTGTGCTGGTAAAGTAGTGGTTCTGACAGGATTAGTTTTGAGTACTCGAAGATTTGATATGTGCTTAACTGAAAAACACAGTGCCATAGTCAAAGTTCAAGACATGAGTGCAAAGGCCTGCCACGTAAAGTCAGCTGCAGATAATTCAGGTAAATAATCATATGCAAACAGAAAGAGGCCAGAGGAGAAAAGCACCAAGTTCAAATAATATCATAGAGTTACTTGGTTATGTGCAGATCTTGATCAGTCCATTAACTTATGACGGCATGCGTTTATTTACCGGTGACATGGCAAAATTGCCTTCCAATTAATTCTAAGTAATGTTTGAGAGAGGTGGCATAAATAACTTCYTTTGCCGTGGGGGCAGAACATCTTCCAAAGTGTAAGTAACAGGAGGCCACAGTGAAAAGGGAAGAGAACTAAGCAAAGTGCAGTGCCAAAGCAAGATGGGCTGGGGGAGTGTGGGAAAGCAAAGGGAAAGGCTTTAGGGGGAGCCTGAGGGAATGATGTGGCTGATGGCAAGACAGGAGTTACATAGAAGACAGATAGGTGGATCAGTTGTGTGAATTTACCCCTTTTCAGGCTTTACCCTCCCTAGTGGAGTGATGTTGGCACTTATCTCTTTCAACCAAGTCTGTGCTACACTTCAGATAAAACCCTGAATTAATGGAAAACTTGGTCTCTTTCTTACACCCTCTGACAGGAGCCTTAAAGATACTGTTCTTATATCTGAAAGCAACACGCACCTTTTCTGCTTTCTTGGGGAGTAGGGTGTTAATATGCAAACATGCCTTTAGACTGTAAGTGGGGAACTCTCAAGAAGCAGAACCAGTGAGCAGTTTTCCAGTTTTGCACAGAGTTTGTGCTTACTTGTTCTCTGCTGTCTGTTAAAAGTCCCTGCATCAGCTTTTCTCTCTGTTCGAGATGTTAATGGAATCCTTGTTTAATACACAGTTGCTTACTTTCTCAAAGCTAAAAGAAATTTAAGATTTTAATGTCTCTCCCACTTGAACTTACRACTTGATTGTATAAACCTCATTTCCTTAGGCAACAAAGCTGAGAATTCACAGGCAGGCAGATTTTAAAAAAGTCAAGCCGTTTGGATGAATATGGAAATATATACTACTACGTTACAGGAGTTGTACTGTCCTTGGAAGGAGCGTTGGCTCATTTCTCCAGTGAAGACTGGTGGCTGATTTAGGAGTCTGACAGTGGCCACTACCAGATCTATCACAGGAGGATGCAGCATTCCTAAAATGGGCAGCTCTGTGAGAGCTACACTGATATTTATTGAAAGACTTAAGCCTTGAAGCATGAAGATATTTATGCCTTAGAAAGTTGTAAACCTTTTGGCAAACAGTTATTTAGCTGTAGGTAATGTTATCCGTAATGATRGCTATTTTTCCCACTAAAATCTTGCAGCTGTTCACGTATTTAGTCCATGAAATTATTCAACTCACTCTGTTTTTAGCAAATATCTTGGGTTCTATTTATTGCCTTTCCATTTTATTGTTCATTTCCTGGCTTTTTTTGAAAGGTAAATGAGAGTGCTCAGTATATTGCCTCTGTAGTGCTTATCAGCCTGGATACTTCTGAACTACACTTTATCAGCATTAGCAACCACTGACAAAAATGTGGTGCTCTGAGGAATTGAACTTAGAAGCTAGCTGTATCAAAGTTAATACTTCTGAGCTGGCAACTTCTTTTTTATTTTCATTTCAAGTTTGAGCAGCTTTCTGCACTGTTTTCTTTCATTGATACTATCGCAGCATATTGAAGATTGATGTGATACTTCAAGTTGATATGTAATTATTTTGATTATTGTTGAAATTAATTTTGATATGTACTGAAATGTAGTTTGTGAGCTTAGTTTAATTTTGCAGCTSAGCTGACTACTAGAGAAAATAAATGATTACAAGGACAGTGAAAGAAAGGTTAAAATGGAGGTTAAAGAACACTAAGTGTTAGAGGCTAAAATAACCCTTTCTGTAGTTTAAATTTGCTTTTTCAAAGGAAACAAGTTATGTGCAGTTATACTTTCTGTCATTTTTCCTGACAATTGTTAGGTTTTTGTTTGTTTGTTTGTTTTTAAATCTTGTTGACAGATTTCAGTCACCTTTGATAAAGGAGTAGTGGTCTAAAAATTTTAAATTCCTACAGGTTATGTGGAAATGATTTATATGGAGAAGAAATGAGACCCTCTTATTGCCCCTTGTAGTGAAAACTCACCCCTTATTAGGTATAGGAGAWGCTCTATAGGGAACAGACCTTATGAGGGCTCTCTTACCTTCCGAAAACAGCAGGAACACTGATGATGAATAAGAAACCTTCAGCATTTGAACTAATAGTTTAAAAGAGTTTTACTTAAAGCAGCGATTAACTGTATCAAAGGTTTGGCTTTTCAGTGTCTTTTTTTTTTTTTTTGTCTAATCCTTTATGTAGTTTGCCTGAAGCATTGTAAATGACTTTTTTGCTATGAGTTGTTTGTGATAATCCCTTGAAGTCTGCTGATTTAGAGCTCTCATTTTACAAGAAGCTAGAATAAGTTTCAAAACAGTGATGGAGCACATTAGACATATTTTGCAAAGAATTTTTTAGTAGGTGATCTGGGTGTCTTTGCATACATGTAGGAATTGACTTATTGGGTAAGAAGATGAGGGGTTTTAGTTCATCTTTTTTCTGAGGCAAAATACTTTCCAGGGTATGTCTACCCACTGAATGGGAAATATATTTATATATATTTGTATGTATCTGTATATATATGAAGTGAGTAAATTAATGAGATCTCTAAAATGCTCTATATGATTATCTTTCAGAGATGATGTGAGCTGATGCATTAGTCTTCTAACATGTTGTAATGAGTATCTGTGGTATGTCTGAAGGACAGATCTCCTCTGTGTTCTGAATGTACCAGGTAAATCCTGATGATAAGTTTTCCAGGAAGGTTAAGTGGTCTACTAAGGAGTAAGAAGTCAAGAGAGGACAACCTTAATTCTATATTTATTCTTCTTTCATTCTGTAAAAAGAGCCTGACAGACTATAGCCAAAAATTTATTTTTGTATTTCTGTGTTATACTAGAAAACCYGACCTATCAGCAACACTAAGGCCTCTGGAGGCCCGGTGGAACTGCAGCATCTCGATGGGAGTTAGCCAGTTTCCATAAATACCTTTAAGAATTTTCCTCAGCATTTCTGACACTTGAGGTAAAGCACAGGGAGGGAAAATACTGATTTCTTTTCAGATAGTTTTTCAGCCTGTCTTTTTTTTTTTTTTTTTTTTTGCCTGAGAGAGGCAAAAATGGATACAGTTCTGATCTTTAAAATACCTTGGTTGCCTTTCAGTAGTGATAGTGGTACGAGAGGTATTGTTTAGTAATAGTGGTGGATAAACAGTTACTTTGACATAGTAGTAGTTTGCATATTGGCTTTTAAGTAATTGAGATYGCATCTGTTAATTTACCATTGACTTAATTTGATACTTATTTTCAGGTTGTCCCCATGAGTACTCCAGTGGAGAATGTCCATGATCATCTTTGCCTGTGTGGTGCGGGTGAGGGATGGGCTTCCCCTCTCAGCCTCCACAGATTTTCATTTCAACCAAGACTTTCTAGAATGCAGAAGGAGATTAAAGGCATTATCATCAGTTCTGGCACAGTATCCAAGTCGAGGCACAGCAAAAGGACGTGACCTTAGCATACAGTAAGTCCCTGTTTTTTCTCTTTGCTTACCTTGACTTTGAAAATGGTTGTCCTGGGGATTAGTTGAACTTTAAGGATTAGGTATCTTCTGTAATGCTTAACTCTGTTATGAAATCCCATCGTGCTTGTCTAGATTTTAAACTCCTAGCAGTRTTTTGAAACCTTGAGTCTTAGCACCACAACCACACAGCTCCTACTCAGTTTAGAAAGCATATGTTAAGAATTGCTTATTTTAGTTGTCGCTATCTTTTGCAGCAAATTCAATCTGCTCGATGGGCTTTTTCATGTTAGCAGTTGGAGTGGCTTGGACTTCTACAAATAACTCTTCAAAAGGAATATTGTGCTGAAGAATTACTTAAAGTAGTTTAGACTAAAATGGTACCCAAGCCGCCTCTCTTCAGTGACAGTCTAATCTTGCTGATGCCTCCTCTTGTTAGGTGTTTGTTCTTCCTGGCCTGAAAACACCCGTGCTCCTACAGTTCTGATTCTGGCTCACCTAGAAATCCATTCTATCTGGTTTCTGAATACCGACAAGGTTCAAGTCCCAAGAACCTCAGCCTTAAGGAGGCCTGAAGCATACTGACTTCATGAAGAAGAGTTTAATTTCTGTTTCTATGTATCGGAGAGAGATCTATGTACTGGAGAGGGATCTGCTAGTTTTTATTTTAAGAAATTAAGGTTTAATTCAGATAGGAGAATTTTCATTTACTATTCAGTTTAGTTTAACTCTTAAAAATGAGTTTTTGCTTGTGACTGCTTTACTGGTTAGCAAAGAGAACTTATAGCAATCCTGAGATAAAAGTGTAAGTAGTATCCTTCTTTTTAGGAGGAGTGCTGGAAGGAAGAAGATGTGTGAACTTATACCTGAGTGCATTGGAAAGAAAAGGATTAGCATTTTAATTTATTTTCCTTCAAAGTGAACTTGTGCCCTTTGATACTAATATCTCCCACTGCTTTTAATTTTCCATAGTCCCTACAGAAGTATCTATGCATCTGACTGTGAAATGACAAGAGTACAAACAGATACCTGGCATAAAGGCTATAAATTTTTGACAACTTGGAGAAGATAGTGTTACACAGCTGTGGTGTTGTTTTGCAGCTGTGAGACAGGAACAGAAAGAATTTAAGGAACAAACCCAGAGTAACGAGGCTGTTGCGAGGCTAATCAGAACCATAAATCCCAAACATGTAGTATGTATGAGTATGTACGTGAGTATGTAGCAGTGTGGTACAGACAGAAATACTTCACGTTTCTATATGAGAGGGATGAAATAAATGGTAAAAGAGATGACAAATRCAGAAAAGGAGCAATTGTTTAGCTTCAAAACTGAAGGTTTACGCTGAGCGTTACAAACAGATGGCTAACCTGTAAGGAAAGACTTGTCTTTGTCCAGAGATAATCAAAATTCATAATTACGGTGGGGATTGTTGAAGTTTAGCTATTTACGTTGTAAGTGTTGACATCTGAACTATGTGCCCTGACTCACATTTTACTTAATGAAGTTTAGAGAGTGATTTCACTTACCCCAAACTAGACACCTGCATTTGGTCAGATGAATCCCCCAGGGGGTTTCCTGTGGAAGGTTTTGGAGCATCTGTAAATGGTGACTTATTCATGAATATGGTTTCATGTTACAGGAACTCCATCCTGGAGTAGAATTTTTTTAATGCTCTCTCTGATACAAAATCATCTTAATTTGTAAAAAATGATTTAACATTAATGGTGTTCAAATATCTTGGTTTGTGCAAGGTAACGAAAATCTTTTGTTGTTAATATGAAGCCTTATTCAGGGGGAGCAATGAATACAGCTGCAGGGTTTCTGTGAAAAAGATTCCATTCTTTTTTACTTTTGTTTGTAGAAAGTCACCATTTTTTCTCCACTTAGTCTTCTTTCCTGTGATATTTTCTGGCCATTTCTTTTCTCATTAGCATGATTTAAAGCTGATCTGGGAAAATAATATCCACAAYTTTTACTCATGTAATAATTTAGTAAAACCTGTGTTGTGATCTTTAATATGCTAAAGCCTGTTGAATGATTTAAGAGTAAGTGACAGATCTGCAGAGGCTGCAGAAGTATTACAGTGGTGCAAATACGATAAGTTTTTTTTTCTAGTCTGCTTTTTCTGTCAGAGCAGTCGCTACATTTGTTTTGACAGCACAGTTTAATTTTCATGTTCGGCATGACCCTTTTACTTTTTTATGTTGATAAATGATATATATTTCTTTCAGTTTTCTTTCCTCTGGGGATATTGCCTGCATGGCAATCTGTTCCAGCAATTACTCAACCATCATGGCGTTTTGCTTCCTGGAAGAGCTTCAGTGGGAATTTGCGGCTTCCTATGATACAACAAGCATCAATGTAGCTTCCAGACCATATGCTTTTCTTGAATTTGGTTCGTAGCTTTGTTCTTTAATAGTAAGAATACTTTGTCTGTTACTTTTATGATCTTAAATAATGTTACTTGGCTAAAGCCTGATCATAAAAAGGAATTTGTCTGTATGCCTGTCCGTGTCTGTGTAGGAGGAGGGGGAGCTTTTGTAACTGCATTAAACTATTAAATTATTGTTCTTGCAGTTCCTGAGAGCCCCCGTAATARATGAGCAAAATGTCGTTTTGATTAACAAACAAGCACAGAAGAATAAGGCAATCCATGTCTCAAACACTATATAATWTAATTAAAAAAAATCTGACAGTTGGATACAGATGGGTACAGGAAAAAAGGGAGACAAAGTAGATTTTTTGTGGACAATTCTGGCATGACTTAGACTCATATACTACTTCATAATCATGCCTACTGTTTCTTTTTTTACCTGATATAAATGACTTTCTTGCTAAGTAGCAGCTGCTCTACTGAACATCACACCTTTGAAAAACACCTTTTATTTGCAGTAAGAAACTCTGTTCTGGGAAAGGATAAGATATGGCAGTGGGTTATCACGCTTCTATCCAGATTTCAGGAACAGAGTTAAGCTGCTAAGTAAAAGACTGAGAAATCCCAAGAAAAGTATGTTATATGGTGATCTTGCATTTTAAGTGAATTGCCTGCAGAATCACATTTTAGGTGTGATGTAACTTTATGCTGAAATCCAAATTACTCCTTTTGCAACTTGACTGGGAATTTCTAGCCTCTTTTAGTCTTACTATGTTCCTTCCTAAGAAAGGAAAATGCAAAACATTGCTTTTTTATTTTTAGTGTCATCATGTGTTCTGTTACTGGGCCTGCCACATGTTGCTGCATGTTGTTCCTGTGTTTGTCTGGATGTGATTTTTATTTGTTTGTCTGGATCTGAGGTGCACTTATGTATAAGATCTTGGCCTTCTGCCTGAGAGTCGCAGATTATTACAGTAGACTAATTTATGGTAAAATACAGGATTTTTCAGTGATGAATGCTTATGACACTGTGTATGGCATGACATCAAGTCCTCCTGTGTGCTCTCTGAATTTGTGCTCTAAGCTATTACATATGTTTGGTATCCAGTASTAGCTGTGGTCAACCTGTGCAAGTCTTTTAGCATGACAATATCTTAACGATGGGAATTTTATTCACAGGATGTCTTTACAAAATTGATGTTTCTGCATTTTATTTGCCTAAGTATTTAGCATAATGACCTTGAATTTGCTCGTGTTCTTGCACAATAAAACAGGAAACAGCAGTATCCATGGTGAGGTACTACAAGTCCGGAGAAGTGGATAATTCTTTCTCGGACAGATTCACAACTTGGTCTCAGTTCCRTGGTAACTCATGTCAAACCATTAGCCAAATTTGTGGAAAGGAATTTGTCTATGAATTGTGCTTAAAAAATTAAGTATGAAAGACATAGCAGCATAATCTATATATAAATCTATGGCATGCGGGTTGGTGGAATCACTGCCTCTGGCAGTAAGGGTTGTTATATGACTCAAATAAGAATTGAATTAAATTAGCTCTACACTGGAAAAAAAACCCTTAACCCTTGACATTATTAAAACGTGATATGGCATTGCATCATTCAGGCTTCATGGTAGTTCATGGGCTAAGTTCAGAATGTTTGTCATGATAATACTTGCAATATGAAAGCCTGCTTTCAGTCCACTGGCAGGCAAGATGTTGAGATGAGTTACTTAAAGCATCCAGAAGGGATGTGGTGCAATACAAAACACCTGGGAAAGGTACTTTTGTTCCCTAATTACCGTTGAAATTTTATATCTGAATGAAATGAGAAAAGAAACGAAGAAAGAAATAATAACAAAAAACCCAAAGAACGTCAGGATTTAACTCATCAGTTACTTGAAGCACTCCACTTCTGTGCAGCTAATTCTTGATTTTTTTTTTTTAAAAATAATATTTCAGATAACGTTATTCAGAAAATCAAGTGTCATTTTAACCATGCAAGTGGCTCTCATATGAAGTCCAAATGGGAGAAGATTCAGGAGGAGCTGAAGTTCCAGCCCCCAGTGCAGCTAAAACTGGAGGATACAGAGCTGATGAATGGGAYGGCTAATGGTGGGCATGCAGAAGTTCATGTGGAGGTTGGTAAGTTACTACTATGCAAAGGTGACAGTACAGACTTCCTGAACATCTAATTTGTGAAGGACAGAAAAGCAGTGATATGGTTCCTTTTGTCCTGAGAAATCAGAGTTATATGTATATAACCTGGAAGAAAAGACTGCCTTTGTGTCATAGGGAAGAGCAAGTTGATTCTTATGTCAAATAAAATTTAACAAACTCCACTAATTCATTGTGTTTACTGTAAACTAAGATACAAGGTATGTACAGTCTCAGTGAGTTACTTTATCCATGAGGAAGAAAATGATTACAAAAATATGTTTGAGCTGAGAGTACTGTCATTTTCAGACTGTCTTGAGTTCACCTCCAATCTGCACTTTCTCCTTTTACCTCATTCATTCARATTTAATGTATTAGAGTAAAACTCTGAAAGATGATATGCGTATCTGCATAAAAATATGTAGAGACTTGACAGGGGAGCTTTCTATAACAAATACTGACATTTTATCTACTTTTAAAAGTTCTATCCTTTCTTTTATTATTATAAAATTGCTATAGTCAATGTCCTGTTTACTTCATTTACAAAATAAAATGCTTTTAATCCTATTAGCAGGGCAATTTAAATGCAGCTGGGATACCATGAGCTTGTATTTCCCTTTTTATTTTTTTCCTTGGTGGCTTACAAAACACTAATAAAATTATGTTCCAGTTGCTCAGTCTTATTGTTTCTGATGGGTGAGCTGGAATATAATTTGACATAGGTATTTTAGATTAAAATCTGCAGGGACAGTGGCTAGGGGAAGGAAAAGATAGAAATGACAACATCTTAATGATGAGTCAGATTTGTGAGTCTTCCTCAGAATCGTTYTTGAAGATTAAATGTTTCTATAGTGTGGCAGGGCTTAGAAATTCTTTGCATGTCACACTAGTGTGATGATTGAAGTGCCAAACGTTTGCGAGCTACTCTGTGCTCAGTGCTGAGAAATAYGTTTTCAGTTCCCCCATATTCTTAATTGCTTTCTATTATTTTCCATCTGGCTTTGTCTCTGGCTGTCCTCCGTGGTCTAACCCAAATACTTGTACAGACTGTTCTTTATTTTAAAAATCATGTTGATGATCATCTGTTTCCCTCAGGTGGAATTAGCTTTCCTGGCTTGTCTCTTTCCTCTCATCATTAACTAGCAGCTGAATTCCACTTTGCTGCTCTAAGTTTAGCCATGTAAACAGTGTTTGTTTCCTTATTACTGTGCTATACCGGAGACTTGGTTATACAGTGAAGTGTTCTGGTTACAGGAGAGCAGAATGTAATTGGTTTTGCATTCTGTAGAGAAGATGAATTCTGGCTTGATCAAAACAACAGGCTCCGAGCGTGGTTGTGGTTGATTCCTGTTTTCCTTCTAGTTGTATGATCTCATTCACTGGCTCCTTTTTCTTGTAGTGTGAAAGGAATCTGAAAAGTCAGGGAGTTTTTGCTCTTTTTAGAATATATAGGAATACAAGCCCCCCCCTTTTTTTTTGCATTCTTTCCTCCTTTTATTCCTTCCTTTCTTAACTAAATCCAAGCCCAATTCTTGCTGAAAGATATTGAAACTTTGTGTCCTTGGTCAATATAGCATGAAAAGGAAAGTGCAGTCATTTATATAAGAAATGTGAMGTGTAAGTAGCTTTGTGTGAACAGGGAGACTGTTCATGTCAGAACTGGCTCTATGAAATGAAAGAAAAACTTGTACTATTAGTCTAATAAGCTTGCTACTAAATTATGCGGCAGTGTACTCCCCTTGATGAATGCTCTTAGTCTTTCGTAGGCACACAGGGAGTACTTCTCAGGGTCCYTTTTAAAGTATTTTAAAAAGATATAATAATCTCTTCTCACCCTTTTTTCTTCTTTTGTGTGCTTGTATTTTATTTTAAAGTGTTCGAGTCCGATTTCATTTTCTGCTGCTGGTACTATCTCTGTCTGGAGCTTTGAGTTTGTGGCTCTGCCAAGCTCCTCTCTCTCTTCAGTGCACAGCACTTGGCAGAGGCATTAATATTAGTCTCCAGTTAAATGGCCAAAGGGCTATGCTCAGAAAATCTTCTGCAGGTGAAAATTTGTTTCCTCATTGTTTGAGGGTGTTTTTGTGGAATTGCTCTATACTTGTTTAAACCTGCAGATGTATTTTTCCAGGGTGCTAGGTAAACTACAGTCCCAAAAATATCTTCTGCATAGTTTTTTACGCTCTCAAGAGCATGACACTTCTACCTGAAAAGTCATACTGGTTTGAATCCCAATTGCCATTTAATTGTGCCAGTGCAAAATTACTCTCTACTAGAATAGCTTGTTTCCTTATTTGCTGTAGTAGACTATTTTAGTGTATACTTCTTTTTATAAAAATGTAATCAAATTTACACAAGAGGTTGTCATAATTTTGCTCTAGCAGTATCCGTTATCACTTGAACATGTGCAATWTCAGTTTGTGGGTTAAACCTCAGAAGGACATAGCAAAAATAAAGCTCCACAGAAAACAATTTAAAGATCAGTTTTCACAGGCTATGAACCCTGAGCAACTAAATATYGTAATTTCCTCTGCCTCTGTGATGGTAAGTCTTTGTGTTTGCTGGGCAAAAATTGTAACYTGTAAATAATTTTCCATGCCGTGGTCTTCAATGTGTAGAAACAATATATTGAGACTTGCARTTTCCTCACTAGATACTGGAAAGTGTTGATGAGCATAGTTTGCCCGATCCTGTATAATAAATGACASTTGTGCTTGATAGTTCCTCTTTGTTTAAAAGAGAAGCTGGCTGCCTCTGAAGTAAATCTTAGCAACTTAGGAGGAAAGAGGAAGAAACAGTAGTCGTTATGAGGGTATTTCCACGAGAGAGAAATATGTAGTTGTGGCAACAATATTTAATTTATCAATAAATAATTGTAGACTGGATACTCTGATCATATAAGAACAAGCATACTTGTCCAGCTTCTGTTCAGTGACCTACTGGGGCTTTGAATTTCACTGCGTGGCCAAAAAGCAAAGTTGCCTTTAGATGCCTAGGATACTTATGTCTTTTATTTACATGGAAATGTTTAACAATAATATACAGTAATGCTGCATAATGTGAAATGTTGCAAATGAGATTAATATATTTCCTGTTGCAGCAGCCTTGGAGACGAAAGCAGGGAGATGTGGACGCGTGTCAGACCAATAAATTACACAGAYGTTTATAAAGGATAATTTAAATCTCTGTATTAATTTGGGGCCAGACCTTTTTTACATCCACATATCAAGAAAATCTCTGCTGCAGGAGAAGACAGAAGCGTTTTTCTGTTTTAGACCGTGCAGTACAGCAATATTTAAGCTGTTAGGGTGTTTTGCTTGTCACTGAAATGAAGCCAGAGAGGAGCATAGTTTGTGTAGAGTAGTTAGCAGCTGGCTTGGTCTGAACAAGAGCCAGAAGATCCTGAGAGTTAGAGAGACTCCTTGAGGGCTCCTGCACTTCATTCTCKTCTGTGTTTTATGAATATTAACCCTTCTTACTGCTATAGTGGTAGTGTTCTACTTGCGGTGATCCAGGGGCAGAGTATGGGGACGTATACGTAACTACCAGTTGAGGAAGAGAAGAGGTGCTCTCTTGCTCTTTGGGTGTCAGGAATCAGAGCTCTTTCCCAGACCTTTCAGAGCTTGAAGCCTCTAGCTTGTCTACTGACCCATGAAATGTGTTCAGTATGAAAATCTGCTGTAAGTAAATAGCAGAAAAAATGTCCATATGCAGCCTAAAGAAAGACATTAACGCCAAATAGCTCTGAACTGAACAGGGTCATGCAGCAGTAAGGGTGTTCACGTTCATAACTGATCTCCTTTGGAGCAAGGCRTGAAAGGTATGGAAAATGTATAAAACCTGTTTAAGCTGATTTGAGTTGCTTTATGTTAAAGGATTCAAGTTAACAGTGCTAACTTTCACTAGTCTTTTTTTTTTCTTTTCTTTGCTTCTAAGTGCCCACTTACAGAATGCAGCGTGTGACTCCCCTGGGCATTCTCTCTCTCGTTCTGAACATCATGTGTGGAGCTTTGAATCTCATTCGAGGCGTTCACCTAGCAGAGTATTCATTTCAGGTAACTTGGAGTTGAAACCAGTAAAAGAGATGAAAGAARAGAGTTGTTTGGTTAACCGGATTATGGGTAACTATGTTACTTCATAGTTGGCTRGGCTGCACATCTTTGCACAAGAATTACTTTGTTTTTCAAGAGAACTTACAATTGTGGCTGCTCACCTGCTGGATCCTGTGTTGTGCTGTGTGGGAGTACATTGCGTTTTGTTCTTCTGTGGTGTGATTGAAATTTGGACGAATATTTTAGTCTTACCAGATTTTTTTTTTTTTTTTTTTTTTTTTTTTTTTTTTTTTTTTTTTTTTTTTTTTTTTTTTTTTTTTTTTTTGACTCTGGTACTTTGTTCTAGATGTTCTTTTATTATTATTAATATTTTTAACAAAAGTAAAACTGTAAACAACTTTAAACTGTGAAAATAATGTCCTGATTTTATGGTGGCATGGTTTTGTCTAGCAAAAGTTTTTATGTAAGCTTGTTGGTGGTACCTTGTTCAGTGATACTGATTTTGCCGCTGTGCAGCACTGTTAGKCAATCATCATAAGCCAGAATGAGAGGTGCTTTACAAAATATATTGTTGTAAAATATCAAGCAGCACTTAATAAAACTGTAGCTGATGCAGTTTCTTGTTTGTCACTCCTTTGTATCCAAACAGGAAGACCATGAGGGACTTGGAAAYGTGATAGCTTTTTTTCTACCTTTTCTAGCCTGTGTTTTTCAGGTATGTTAACTTTAAATAATTTAAATAATATACTTTTCAATTTCTAATATTATATTATTCTGTTTTTGATATTATTTTGATGTTACAGATTTTTTGTATTGTTCCTACAGTGCTCTGACAGATATAGTTGATTTCTTATTTCAGTAATCAAACAATCTTATTAAACTCGTTCACACTAATATATAATTTGCATATTAAAATTACATTATTTTACCACTTGCCCCTACCTTGCATTTTGTGAGTCAGAAATTCTTGATGGATTTGGTCTCCATACATAACTTGTCTAGGCAAGATATTATTCCTATTACCTATTAGCTTACAAAACTTAAGATATTGCTGAATGTAACGTAGAGACACACATTTGGGTTCTAAGATGGTTTACCCCAATATCCAGACTATGTCCTTTCAGTACCTTTCTTATTATTTACATGTCTGTCAATGTTCTTGGTATTATTTTACATTAAATGTTCTTTGAGGAAGAAGTAAAGTGAGCGCACTCCCAAGAATGCTGCACGAATGCAAATGGTCTTTTGTTCAAGCTAGTGAAAGAAGCAGCTCTCATGCCTAGCATTCCTTAGAGCTTTTGCTTTCTGAGTTATGATTGCTTTTCTGATTGACATTCACCATGAATTCATGGGTGAATGGTCAGGTCTAAACAAATTGGGGTACACGTAAACACAAAACAGATTATGAGAAGTATTACATTGCACTTGATAGAGTTGAAGTATTTACTGGCTTGGATTTTGAGTTATGGAAAATGGACTGAAAACTGACAACATATTGTGTTATAATGTGTTATATTTTATGGCTATGAGAGTTATTTTAAAATAATATCACTTTTAGTTAAAACTTTTTAGAATAAGTGTTATTGATAGATAGCCTTAACAGGAGCCATCTTCGCTAGCTAGTACCTTCATTAGCGTAGAGACATTCAAAATACTATATGCTGTAAAAACTTTGCAGGTTGCTACCAGCTCAGGCTYTCTTGAGTAGTGAGCTACTTTGGGCATCATGTTAAATTTCCATGAGAAAAAGCCACAAAATTTTTATGTGTAAGCCTAATACTGTGTACAACATAATTTTCAGTTAAGCAAAGGAACACTTTAGTTTTCAGCATTGTGCAAAGGTGATTTCACAGAGGTATTAGGGAAGTGGCACAAGTATAGTAAGGGCACAATTTAACTCTTGGGAGTTGTAGTAGCAAGCTTTTAACAGYGCTTCCTTACTGTAATGTGCCAAATGGAGTTGAGTGCAATAAATGTTAGTCCAAAGGTGATGGGTTTCCCGGAGCAGATACATTTTCTTTGTAACAGTGACAGTCCTAGTGATGGGCTTTTGTAGCATAATCGTCTGAAAGACTAAGCGAATACAGAATGGCATCATTATTCAAAATTACTTCTAAATCTAAAACAAATGCAGTTCCTGACTTCTTTAGGGGTGATTCTTTTTTTTAGTGGATGATTTTCTCTGACCTCTTTTTGTAGTGGTGTGAATGAGAAAAATATTATTTGCTATGASAGCAGATATTTTCTGAAATATTTCTTAAGTGCCTAAAACAGAGGTCCATAACCTTTGGCTTGAGGGCAGTGTATTGCTTGCAAAATCTTCTATATTTAGTCTATGGTCACAACTACTCTGATCTGGCTACTAGTTGACAAAGAGGAAATAATACGATGCCTGCAGTGTATTAGTAGCTTAGTACTGTTGCCTCTGAAGTTTGGGGAGCTCTGTTTGAAGATTTTTATTTATCTAGGTTATTTAAAACTTGCAGAGAAGCTGTTGATTGCGTCACGTGGTTTATAGCTTAGCTTGACAAACTCGATTGGACAGTGGCATTTTATTTTGATTTCTCTCCTTCCCTTATCCCCTCCCCTTTGTTGGAAGTGGTGGTGGAAAGTGATCCTAACTCTGCATGTACCCTGTACCTCATCCTCTGTTTTGTGTTGCCTTCTAGTTGCCAGACCATAGAGGTTTGTGTTAGCCAATGCTTTGAGGTTTAAATAAATAAATAACCCAAACCCTCAGATTTCAAAGCTGAACAGTAATGATTCTCATGCTTTCAGATAAAGAAGTTCTAAGCTCATATTGTTTTGTCAATACCTTTTGCTCACCAACTGCTATTTGTATGTGCTATGGACAATTTAGTGTCTTTCAGCCTTCTTACACTTCTGATCATGGCAGAACTTTAAAACAGAGGTAGTAATTTGGGCCTAAAAACTTGATGAAAACCACTCTTCACAAAGAGTAGCTCTGCCCTGCTTTTTCCAGTTAGTGCCTGAAACTAGAGAAGCTTTTAYTTTTTAAAAATGTGTTCTCTCTTATCCTTTTGATCTGTGGCAGTCATCTTCACAAAATTTTTGTACATAAATTGGGCTCAAATGTGAAGTGCTTCCCACATTATGATSCCTGCTTGTGTCATCAGCACAGTTGGAAACTGTGACCTTAAGTGATAAAGCATGAGCTGTTACTGCCTGAGTTAAAAAAGCAACTCCTCTGCCAGCACTTTAGCACTTTTTTTATGCTTGTTTTCTGCCGTGATGGTTGGTGTCCKTCACACATGCTCAGCAAATGCAGTCCACCTGTTCTTGAATTTAAAAACAAAAACCTAAAAATTCTTTCTGAGAYGCTTGTTAACAGAAAAGATGGTCCTTCTACCAAGTCAAGCCTAGAGAATGAAGTCCTTTACCTGTCTCAAGAATAAATACAGCAGAAGCATAAAATTGTTTGCTGTTTCCCTGCTGGGCCTTTGCCCTGTGAAAAGCATGTGTGGGTTTTGAAAGCTGGCTCAGCGTTCAGACTCATTTTAAYGCAGCCTGAGGCAGCCAGGGAGGACACCGGTTGTGCTGAGAGGCTGCTTTTGGTATGTATGCTTACCCAGTAGGATCTGGATTGAGGCCACCCATCTGCTCTTCTTGGAGGACCTAAAACAGAGCAGTTGGAAGGAAGCTTTGAGCTTCGTAGTGATGACTGCAGTAGTAGGCACATCCAAGTAGTGTGGATGTGCCAGCAGTTGCAATTTATAGCGTATCTATGAAATATCTATCTATCTATCTCATAGATATGTTACAGATATTTATATTTGTACACACACACACTGTTTAATGCTAACTATCTCTCTGGTGCTTTTGTAGTGTTACTTGTACCTCTTCTACAGCTCTGGAAGGAAGACAAAGACGTTTGTACTGTTTTTCTCTGTTTGCGTGTGCAACATTTACTTGTACGGATTACGGAACCTCTGGCAAATAGCCTTTCATGTAGGAGTGGCATCTCTTTCTTCGTATCAGATACTGACAAGGCAGCTTATGGAGAAACAGCCTGACTGCGGCGTATGAAAGAGACCTCGGGTTTGCTGGTTTGCTACTCTCTCTTTTTACAGCTTTTTTTTTTTTTTTTTTTTTACTAAACTGGCCAAAAATAGCTTGGAAGTTTTTTAAAGATTTGTGACAACAGTTATTGTGAATAGGATGTTTTAAAGCAATTTGAAATAAACTAGGACCCTGTAGTAATATCAAACGTACATTGAGGACTCTAGCCGTATTCAGCAAAGCACATGGTAACTGCACGGTACATTTTGTCAGGTGTTGTTAACGGATGGAGGTTCTCATTGCCATAAATAGGCTCTTACTTCTCAGCTAATATCATCCAGTCAGTATTTTGCCAGTTGTCTTGCTGGCTTTGTAACAGTCTGGCATGTCAGTGTATTGCCCTGCCAATTCTTATGAAAAATACTGAACTGTGTAGCAAAGCAAAGAGAAGGTGACAGGTAAAATTTTTGCCTGTGGAATTTGCTAAGCATTAAGACCCTTGGTAACTGAAAGTGAAGGAGGAGTTTGCCGTAATCAGATTAGCCCGTTATCTGTGTGGTTAGCAGAGGCTCCTGGATAACCTTTCTGGGTTTTGAAGGAAACGAAAAGGCTGTGGCTCCTTTAAAATCCATAAAGGCTCTAAATGTCTTCTGGCAAAACAGCACATCTTTGTAGTTAGGTATATATTCATTGGTTAGCTGTAAATACACTTGGAGCAGCATAAAACAAACCAAGTGAATGTAAGTGATCTTTCAGCTCAAGTGGCCTTTATTTCCTTGGTTAAGGTCACTCTTACTGTAAGGGCAGTTCTATGTTTGCTTGGTCTGTACCGATAATAAATCTTCCAAGCCTACTTATGACAGCCACTGACTCCTTCACCTTAAAAATAAAATAAAATAAAAGGTACAGTTGGTGAGTAGAAAGCCATTTTCAGTAATGGAGAGCAAGAGCAGGTTCTCTTTATTACATACAAAACCTTTAGCTAATGGTGTTGAAGTTCTTACGCTAAGATGAATTATGAGCGTGCACTTTTGAATATAGTACTTAGGAGCTGAATTTCTTAACCTCTGCTGCACTGGGTTCTCTTGTATTTAATGTATTGAAATGCATATGGGCATTTTAGAATGTGTATGAATAGGTTATGTTTAAAGAATATACAGCACTTTGATGCAGCTGTCTTTGAAGGATTATGAAGCCTGAAACTGAAAAGTAGTAGGGAACTGTAGGTGTATTATTGTGGAAATATGATGCTGATTTTTTTTTTCTTTTTTTTTCTTTTTTTAATTTTTTCCATAGGAAAMTGTTTTCTGGTGACTCTGTCTGCTCTACAAAATGTCTCATGCCAAAGATTTATTTTCCTTTCACATAGTCTCTACCTCTGGTGGTTGCAAAGAGATTAACATGATGCAGAATTGTCTTCCTGCATTTGCAGAAATGCTTAACAAAATCACTTCTTTGCATCTTGGTGAGTTGTTTCTGAAACCATAGAATGCAAACATTTATGAGTAGTATTAGACGGCTAGACCAGAAACCTCTGGTACTGTATCTCATAAGGCTACAAGCTCTTCAGCTGAAAGCAATTCTGTGATACAGCTGCCTGCAACAAAGGTGTAGATCTGCAGTCCATTACAATCTGAAAATAGTTTCTAGGACGTCAGGAGACTTGGTGCCAGAACTTTTTCCAGCAGTAAAATGTGGATATTTCTCTTCCATCCCATGCTAGCCCATTTCCTGTAACAATAACGTAAAGAGACCCTTTAAACTGTGAGGAATAGTCTAGTAGAAGTGATGGAAGAATATTTATAGCCAGCCAGTTTACCAAACAGCTAGAACTGTGTGCCATGAGAGGAATACTTTTCTGTTGGAAGGAGATAGATTAAAATTATTTGTTGTAGACTGTAGCAGAAAACAGGTTAAGTGGAGAAGTGGAGCCAACACTAAACCACTGTCCTTGAGACGCACAGATATGGGACGTTTAATATTGACAAGCTTTAAATTGCCATAGTGCTCAGTTCCTGTTCTACTTGATGAGGTACATTTTCTATGTGATTGGAGACTTCAGGGGCCTAAGCCATGAGATTAGATTACCAGTAAAAAGAAAAAAAATCTTAAAGAAAGACACTCCCCAGCATCTCATACTGGAAGCTGATGCCTTGGTAAGGATACTGGATCTGGTGRTTGTGGTTTTGGTTAGCTGGGGAGTCTAAACTAGGTGTCATTCCACTGCAGTATGAAGAGGAATCTAATCCYGCAGGGAAAGGATGAAGCGTTTTGTCCTACAAATGGATAAAATTTTGTGAAAGGAACCTTAGTGACCTGTTCCAGCTCCCAATTCCTACCAGAGTCCAGAACAGCTTTACTGGTTCTCCATTGACTTGACTAAAGCTAGTCTGCTGTAGCTTAAGGCGAGCAACATTAACAACTGGCGCTTGAGGCCAGTGAATTGTTACCTTCTTTCTGTTCCTCGTGCTCGTACTGAGTTGATTGGAAGAAATTATAATGTTCCTAGTGCTTGCCCTGGCATTTGACTGTTTGCTTTGTTGTAAAACAAATATATCCCTGTGCCAGATGATGTTAGCAACAGTTGTGCAATAAGAAAAATGGTGGTAGAACAAGGTGTTTAGAGAGCTTTTGTAATTAACATATTTAGAATTGGTAAAGATTAAATTCAGCTTTTGTTTAATACTTTCCTTTTCCTTCAACTGTTTTGTTAAAACCAAACAAAATCTGTTGGTACAATTCTGCCTTCCATAATGTAATTTTTTTTTCTTTGTGGATTACTTAGTAGAAAGGATTCAGTCACATCCTCTAAATGAACAAGGCTGTGATTTGCTGATAGTCTTAATCCCTTTGCAACCTTCTTCTGTCATATGTGTAAACCATATTAAGGAATCTACAYTGAATAGTATGTACGCACTTTGTAGATTTAGATTGTGATTGAGGGRCTAGGCAGAGGAAGCACTATCTGATATATATGTATTTTTTTTGTCAGTATTTAGAATGGCTTCTACACCTGTATGGTATTTATACAATTAAAGCTTTTCTTATGCTGAAACAGCAAGAAGAATAGAATAATTTACATTGATCTTAGTGCTTTGAGATTTAATAAAAAGAACGACTTGCAGTTTGAGTACATGAAATCTGACTCATAANTTTTTTTTTGACTTTAAACTATTTAATGTAGTTTGACTGGTGTCTCCTTAATTCTGTCAGATTTCAAGATATTTCCTTTGGAAATTCTGTTCTTCAGCCAGCAGTACAGCACAAGAAAACTGGCAAAGAATAAACTCCCTTAATTTAAAGAGTTGAAGTGCTAAGTCACTTTATGAAAATGACCATCTTCTGTCTTAGATTTTCTTGGTTTTGTTTTTTTTTCTGCTCCCAAAGACCTGTTAAGTTTATGGAAGGTTTATCTTTTAAACTATTTTTGCACTGTATTAATAACTGAACCTGTGTAAATGTGTATAAAATCATTTTGCATGTGTATGTATATATGTACATATCTAATAAATGGCTTTTTGGTAATTGTTGTCTCTGTTCATAGTTTTGGAAGTAATTAAGCATTTTAGAAACAAGGTATTTCGGCCTTTTCATTTTCATGTGCATCTTTAATATTTTATGTGCCAGTGTCCAAAATACTTTAAAAATAAGCTCAATTGTTCTCTTTAACAAATAGCTTTAAAATTGGAGTAACTTCAGATGTTGTCATAACGTGCTAGATTGTATGCRGTCTCTTACAGGGAGATGTATCTGTGCGTACTCTCTATGGCCTTCGCTGAGATGCTACACTCTAATGAGCCTGAGTTCACGTTACTGCTTTTTATTTGTGGGGATTTAGGTAGCATTTATGTACAGCCACCTACACAGTAAAGAGCAACTATTACCTCCGTTGAACTGCRTATATATGAACTTGCTTGTCTAAGCCATTGAGCAACAGATTGCAGTAGGCTAGGATACAGTCCCTTCGTAGTTTTAACRTTCTTGCTGTTTGCTTTCAGAGAGCATAATATAGAGGCTTTTCCTGGAAAATTTACATTTTGAAATGTCGTAGTGTTTGAAGTAAGATGTAATCCAGTCCTGTAGGTCCTTTTACAGCTATTTAGCAGTAAGTAATGGAGATTTTGCATACTACTGTTAGATTTTTTTTAGCCTGGTCTTTTAATGGAATTAAGCCTATGTAATTGTACTGCCAGTCAGTCCCTACTCAGAGCTTGTGAACTTTTTTTTTTAAACAAGTTTTAAACATATTTGATTAAAGCCTTGAAGAAGACACTGTATTTCATCAGGCTGTGTAGAAATGAATGACTGGATGCAAGAGAAAACTCATCATTCGTACTGCATCTGTGAATCTGACCTCTTCAGATATCAGAGGATGTAGTTTGAGAGTGATGCTTTGAATGCTAAGACTCTCAAATGAACATTATTTGGACCCTGCCTAATCAGGAACTAAAAAAAATTAGCAAAAATCAAAAAAAGGAGAAAAAAAGCAGGCTTCCATGCTTGTGCTTATGAAACTGCTCATTTCTTCCCATATTTCTACTCCCCTCCCCAAGCAGAATGCTTTAACGTAGATGTCCCTAGCAGAAGCAAAAGGCTGRGTCTGTCTKCCTCCATTTTCCAACGTGTGAAAGCGAGATCTTTTCTAATCTTCAAGGCTTAGTCTTTGTCAAGAAGGCTGTTGTGAGGTAAGCAGATTTGGGGAAACTGGACTTCAGTATTTCCCTTGACTAACTGAGCTATGGCCAACTTGCTCTTKTCTGGAGATTAATGCGTCGTAACCTGGCCCATTCTGCTTTTCCCATGCAGGAACCTTGACAGTAAAGACGCTTCAAACTCTTTAGTGTCGTTCCTCTGCTTTAGACTTATGTCCCACTCTTCACCTTGACTTGGCTTTTTCTCCTTGGAGCTTGCTTCGATGCTAGCTTGTGGCACTGAACTGTAAGTGGTAGGTTTGCAGTAGTTACAGAGCTGCAGCTGTCATTGCACTGTTCAAAAAAAAATAGGTAAAGCTGGGGAAAATTATGCTGCTGTAATGAGGAAAGAGGCAGTGCAGTAGGCTGTACAGACAGTAGGTGGTAAAAAGCAAAAGCTGATGGTAGGGGAGGGAGGAGATCGCCTTGTTCTTCTGAACTGCTCTGCCCTTTGAAATCCAGGAGATGTTGTTTTTATTCTGTAAATAAATGGTTGCTCAAAGCATGTTTCTTCTCAAGATGTGAAATGGAAAAGAGCGGCAGACTTGCTCTTTTTTTTTTCCTAAGGTGAGAGGAGAAAGCAATTATAACTTCCTTTTTCTTTTGAAGATGCTGATAAAAGGAAGTGGGAGGATCACAGGGTCCCTGTGCCAAGAGAGGAACAACTCCTAAGGTGATAGAAATACATGTTTTTATTTTAAACAAAGTAACTCAACTTTTGCTGTGTGCTGACTTTTGAATCTGACCTAATTGTGAGTAAAACTGTTTGGGGGAAATAGTAGAAAAAGAGCTACTTTTTTTTTTCTTTTTTTAAAATCTTCAAATATGTGACCTCCTTGTGATGCTGGGTGGCCCTGCTGTCGTCATGCTTCAGGGACAGCAGGGTGCTGTGTGGCCAGTTGCAGAATAAGCCCAAACACAGGGGCAGGCAGGTTGTGGGGACAGTTGAACAGCTTCTCTAGGCTCTCTAGTGCTGTTTTCTTTTAAAAAAACCATTGACCACAGATCTCAACCTGCAGTCACTGTGCTGCGCGCCTGGTACCACCAAGGTACCTCTCTGCTAAAGCCTGGGCTGAGGACTGAAGAGATTTGACACTTTATTCCATGCCTGCTGGTTTTTTACAGGTACCTCTTGCTTGTGTGAAAATAGCCTGTTCTCTGCTGACTCTTAAAACTTGTATCCCATGGTGTGTGCACATTTGTACACTGTATTTTTCAGGTAAAAAGGAATGCTGATCCAGGCTGCTCGGGAGCACCATTTTTTAAGGTAATTAACTGGTCATACAAAACAAAACAAAAAAGCCCTTAAAAACATTTGCTTTCTGCTACTACTTATAAAATAATCAAAACCAGGAGTATACCAAATTCCCTTTAGTGGAATAAGTATTATTCGATGTAAGAGCGATAAGAAAGGCTTGAAATAATGACCATTAAAATGTAAAGCATTAGTTGGTGTGGCATGACATAAGGCTAGGAGGGCTGAGATTTATTCTTTCATTATGCAGGGAAAGACATTAACATACAAAATCCTTTATTTCAAGGGCTCTGGTAGGGAAACACTGAAAAGCAATTATGCGGAAAGTTCAGCCCTGAAATACATTAGCGCTCGTCAGTATGCATCACGCAAAACGAACGCGGCCTTTTCCTGGGAGGTGCCGCATCCTGCCAGCTGCTGCAGCTAAGGGCACAGACCTTCTGGCGTGATCAGCCCCGAGGCGTTTATGTTTTCCTCGTGGATGAGGCCAAAAGAACCAAGTCAAAGACGCTGCAGTGAAGGTGCTGCGTATGCTGAATAAGGCCTTCACGTCACATCGGGCTTTGAACGTGTGAGCACTGCATTTAATGGAATATGATGCTCTCTCCCAGAAGGGGAATAAATGCTACGTAGCGAGGACGTGGTGGCAGTTCAACTAGAGCCAGACATACATGTGCAGACTACTGTGGTCCYGTGTGAACTCTGTTGCTGAAGGCTCAAGAGGCAACTTACAGCTTTGGTGGTTAGGTATTTTTTGAGAGTCGAATCCTATTTGACTGCAAAGGGAATTGATGCTTAGCTTCCAAAGCAAGTGCTCCAGTCATCTGGGATCCTTCTAACGTGCTTCTGAGTGGCAGGGATGTCCGTGGATCTGTTTCATCCTGGATTCTGCTGTCTTCATGCATTAGGCGTGATCTGAATGCGTGTACTGCRTCAGGGTTCCCTCTGGGCTGAGGAGGAGGTTGGGTATATCTACCTTCTCCTTTCATGAGATAGAAGCATAACCAGGAACTGAGGAGTACTTCCAAAAGGTGGTGCATCTCTAGGGGATGTCTTTTACTTGTGCACAGATCTTATTTAAGACTTTTGGGAAATTTTGAGGTCACTCAAAACAGGAATTCTTGGTGCTTGAGACATCTCAAGRTTTAGGCAATCCCTGCAGTATAGTCAGACTGGATCACTGTTTTGGACTCACAAGCCAAAATTCCCCTGATGTTGGTGCTGAAGTTGGCTCTTCATTTAGCCCATGGCTSCCTAAGTCATAATGTAATTTTTCTCCCCTTTGCTTCGAAGCTTTTTGCTGAAGCTGGTTCGCTCTGTGGCTGCAGTGCACGGGATCAGAGGGATCAGGGGAGAAGCGGAAAAGCTCTGTGTCCTAATGCACTGAATGTCCTAATATACTAAACTGAGCAGGGAGTCACCTTGCTTGATTTTTCTTTTCCCRGGAATCTTGTGTTTGTGGCTATGTTTGCATACAGGATTTCCAGATCTTCCACAAGAAAGGGAAGGGCCAAAATAAGAAGTATTTTGATTTGAAATGATCTTCAGCGTTACTTACCGAGTTTGTTCTGCGTATCTCTCTCGCAAGCACTGGGAGGCACTAGCGTACAAGCTAATGCTGTTCTCGGGCTGGGAGGGAAGCCAAGCAGCTGACTCAGGGAACCTGCCAATTTTCCTACCTGCTTGTGCGAATGCTGTGGTTTCCCAGTAGATTTTGCTGTGGGATTGATGAAACTGAGATTAAAATAACCTGGAGACAGTAGGAGGATCACTTCAGGAGTGCAAATCCACTTACCTAGCGAGGCTGGAACCAATTTGTCAAAAGTAAAGTTAATGTAGCTTCTTTTTGCCTCTCTAGTTTTTTTGAATGAACAAGGGATGCTTCTTTGTGCTAAATGTTGGCTCTCTTGTTCTGAGCATCGGGGCTTTGTTCACAGCCTGAAGGATTCAGGAAGGGAATAGAGTGTTTCTGGGAAATGAAACCAGTGGCTTAATTAGCAAGAAGTCTGGAGGCATACATGCATACATTTCTGTTACTTGATCCATGTGCAATGACTGCTAGAAAAGCTAAGTCAAACAGAAAGGGATTTGAGGCAAAACCTTGTTTCTGAAGCTTTGCTGATAAATTGTCGAACTGTGATCCTCCACCTTGCTACCAGGAAGAGGGGGAAGGTCAACGCAGTCTGTCTCCAGGTGCCTGGATGGCAATGGGCAGCTCTCGTGTTGGTGGGGATGGTGTTCAGCAAGCATACAGGACACACAGGGCTGCTTCCAGGCAGAGTCTCCAAAGTTGCTGTCTATCCTTTGATGCATCCCTTAAATTAATGCTGGGCAGAGATGGCTGAGTCAGAGCTGATTGAAGGTCCCAGGCTGCTTCCTGTATCCAAGCATCCAGAACGTGTTTGAGACGTGTTTTGCCTGAGCTGAAAGGGACCTCACTGGGGGCATTAGTCTTCCTCCTCTGCAGCAGGCTGCTGATACGCCCTTAGATTAACTTTTTTTTCTAATTATTATTATTTTWAAATACCACTTTTTCATCCCATCTTTTAGTTGCTAGTGATGCTAATTTCTGTTTTCCCTCCTCTGCAGTTGTTTGTGGGATTGCAGGGGAAATTGGATGGCTGTGAAGATAAGAGTGGATCTACTTCGCTGCAAGTACCAGCACACCTTAGAGGGCAGTTCAGAGGGAAAAAGGAGCAAATGGAGGAGGAGGAGGTAGGGAAGAGCAGCAACCAGGAWGTGTGGGACTGCAGGAAAGGCAGGATGTGTTTGTGATTGTGTCCGTTCCAGTGTCATCCTAATCTACAAGATGCTTATACTTCCTAGCAGGACATAGAGGGAGAAGTGGGACTAGATATGTCCTCCTGGAGAAACCTATGCAATGGCAGCTGATGTAATAGGAAGCAAGGGGAGATGAGGAAGCTGTGTGGTGAAACCAGGCTGGGTAAAGAGGACAAACTTAGCTCTGTTTAATCCTGCAGTAAATTTGCTGTTGTTGAAAGGTGAATGGAAACTGCCCAGCTGTGGAGGAGAGTCATGCTGGGAGCTCATAAAAGTCAAAACAGTTTCTTTTGTCACTTTGGGTGTCTCTGGCCTAAGATATCCATATTATTTGTGTCTGTGTTTGGGAGCTGCTTAATCTTGACAGGTCTGGATGTTTTAGTACTTGCCTTTTTCCTAAGCCTTATTGAAACTTAGGAATTAGCCACTGTGCGTGCTTTCTGAGAGCACGGTCTGGGGCATTCACGGAGCATCCTACAGCACTGAGTTTTGCATGAACAGCTGGGATGGYTACTGTTTTCCACCACAGCTGAGAATGCCTGTTCCTGTAGGATCAGAGAGGACCCTGGTTCCAGTCCTAGTTTTGGAAATAACTCTCGGGGAGGCTGTCTGGGAGCCAGGAATACTGGCCACATAGTGATTAAATGCAACCGGTGCCCTTCTGACTACTGCTTAGTTTTGAGGATCGCTATYGAGGGGTTAGTGAGCAGACTTGGTWCTGGTATAAGAGATGAGTCAGGGAGGCAGCAAGGAGCTGTTTTTTGGTAATGACACTGTTGAAAGGCCCTAACAGAGTGGTGAGTCCCTGGGGCCAGGCTCTGTACGTGCTCCCYGGGCTCTGTACCAAGGATTTAATGATCTTGACAGATAAACAGACACCTCCACTCTCTCAGGGAAGAACTGAGCTACGAAGGGGTTGGGTGACTTGTCTCTGATCCACTCCAGTGGGCATCACGACAACAGTTGAATGGAACTCCTGATTCWGTGACTTAATGAGACCATGTGCCTTCAAGAGACAGCACAAAGACCTCCCAGCTGTAAAGCAGGAAAAAACAGATTTACCAGCTGATGTCTAAACGAGAGCACAGCCTCTGGAAAGGCATTCAACATAAATTGAAATAAATGCCGTCGATACTGTCACCTCCCAAAGACGTATTGGAGATGCATGTTTTCTACTCATCTGATACCTCAGGCCTTTGGAAGAGTGAGTTAACTGGAGGGCTGTTACCTTTCTTTGACAAACCTCTCCATCGTTGCTGTTTGGAAATCAGGTGCTTGWTCATTAGAGGCTGATTTTAACCTCTTCTACATTGCCTTCACCGCATCACTTTGGCATCAGCCCTACCACTGAAAATCCTCTCTTCTCCCAGACCCTTTTTCCTCTCAGCTTCRCAGCTGTGATTTGTATCATGTCACTTGCAAAAGATCTGAAGAGAAAATGGGAAGCGGGYGCACCCCCAGGAGGCCTTGGCTTGTACAAGGAAGAGAATGGCTCGAGGATGAGGGAGTAAGAGAAAATACTTAGCCTTGGACTGCTGTATCTTAAAGTCCAGCAGTTCTGGCCCAAAAGCATGGAGTGTGGGATAAAATCCAACTGGCCTGTAGTGGTCCTTTTTCATGCTCCTTTGACAGTGCAGATGGGTATTATGGCAAGAGTGAATGTTTTTCAGTTCTGTCAAGTGTTACACCTTTTCACCTCAGCTTTCTGAGGTCTGACCAAGGTGGTCAGAGCTGAATAGAGTGGAAGGGTTATGCCACATGTTTATCAAGGTGGGCAAATCAGAAAATAACCTTTTCCTGCAGCGCCAGGACATGACATTGTTATAATCAATGTGCAATTCAAATCCTGCTCTGCCCACCTGCCACCTCAAATGTCATTCTCATATCACGTATTTGTGAAGCTGATTACTTCTACTCAATTTAGATGTTTTATGCTTTACTGGATTTTATACATTCCTTATTGAATGACATCTTGTTTATTGCAGGCCTCTCCTCCCATTTGTCATGCTCATATATCAGTCCCCCACATGCAATACCTTATGTTCAGTAGATATAACACTGGTAGTGTATATAGCATCATTTCAACATCGTTGCCTAATTCATGTTTCAGTGAAGTTGTGTACTTACTGTGTACTCAGTGGCTGAAAATTGAAGGCTCTGTTGAAAACTTGCAGTGTGAATAGCTGACAGAAATAATCATCATTTGAATCAGTGTGGATTCAGTAATGTTACTGTCTAACTACAGTTTTGTGGGATCTCTTTCTGTTTTGAAATCTGGCAATTAATTACAGCTGGGATGAAATATGAGGCAGAGTTTCTTCACTGAGTCTTAATGAACACACCCAACCAAGTTCAGGAGTTTTGACTGCATTTCCCAGTGTTTATGGCTCCTCTAGGTCTTTGCACCAGATAGTGAGTGTTCTTGTTGTCTTTCAGTTTGTCTCCTCAAATAGTCACACAGAGCAGATGTGGCCTTGCAGCTTTAAAAGTTTACTGAGGGAAAATTAGGACTTGAAATCCAAAGAGTAAGTCAGTATTACTTTGAGGTAACTATATTTAAAAATTCATCAGTATATTTCCACTAAACAAAGTAATACTTTTCTCAGCCATCAAAGAGCTGTGAAGCACATTTCCAGAATCACYTGTGCTATTTTTCTATAAAATCTTAAGTTGGTAGTATTTTAGGTGCTTGGATTTGAAGCTGTTCACACAAGTCACAGCAGTGTCCTTGCATGTGCCATTTTGAAGGGATGTCCAGTCACTCCTTCCCGTTCAGTAGTTCAGCAATCGCGAACAATATTTGTTCCTTAAAACTCAGCTATCAGTTAAAGGATACTATTTAGGTTAATAGGATCACAAGGTAATTTATGTTGGAAAGGACCCCAGGAGGTTGCTAGTCCAACCCCCTGCTGGGTCAGCTATGAGGATGTTGCTCAGGATTGTATTCAGTCRAATTTTGAAACTGGCTTGAAACTCATGGATGGAGACTGTAAAATTTCTCTGGGCAAGATGCTCCAAGGCTTGACTTTCTTCAAGGAAGAAAAGAAATTCATTGTATCCAGTTGAAATCTCTCTTATTTATTTTTATTTTTTTTGCCCATTGCCTTTTGTCAAGGGCAGCTTTTGATTCAGTGCTAAAATGTGTGTGTGTGTGTGTGTGTGTGTGTGTGTGTGTGTGTGTGTGTATGTTTAATTTCTCTCCACAAAGCACACATTTAAGGGTTAAGACCCTACCAGATTTGGAAGCAGAGGATGGAGTAGGATGGCAAGTCCCTCAGTACTGACTGGGAAATGACTGGATGAATAGCTGCCAGCTGGAAAGGACGTGGGGATTGCAATGAATGCCAGGCTGAGTGTAAGCCAACRGTGCCATCTCTGTGAAAAGAATAAACCCTATACTGGACTATATTAGTATGGACTGAAGGAAATCATTATCTCCTTCTACTTGCTTGCACCTAAAATACAGAGCCCAGTAAGTTCAAAAGGAATGTGGAGAAACTGGAGAGGATCCAGTGAAAGGACATCAGGATGGTCAGGGGCAAAAGCATATGATCCACAGGGAGAGGCTTGGGAAGCTGAGCTTGTTTAGTCTTGAGAGTAAGAGGCTAAAGGATGGTCTAATAAAGCCTTCAGCTGCCTTCAGGGGAGTTACAGAGATGATGGATCCAAACTCTTCTTGTTAGTGACAAATGGTATAACAAGTGGCAATAGGCACGAGTTGCAGGTTGGACACTAGGTAAAAATCCCATTAGGATGGTAGTGCGTAGGTTGTGATTTCTCCATCCCTGAAGGCTGTTGTGTCTTGGCTGGACAAAGCCATAGCTAACATGAACTGGTGTTGATCTTAATCCTGCTTCAAGCAGAAAGTTGGACTAGACATCCTCTAGATGTCCCCTCTAACCAACATCTCTGTGATTTTTATGATTCTAGGACATACTGTTGGTTTAGGATTCTGGCCACTGCTTAGCTACTTCACAACAATTGGCTCATAAATTAACACAATATTAAAAAAAACCCCAACGAACAACCCTAAATCAAATTGACGGTCCTGAGGGCTCCCTTGCTCTAAATTGAACATTGACATTATTTAGAAGGAGAAGGAGGGCTTCACAAAGTAATTTGAACATGCTCACTGTTACCATTTAACATRCTTATCGCCTGGCTTCCTGTGGTTACGAAACATATGACCTTACGCATGCAAAGCAGTCTGCGTTACAGCAACGGGGAGCAAATTAACCTTGTGTTGGAACGATGCTGAATTACGGCCCATCAGATTTATGACTTATGATACAATTTGAGGGGATTACTTTTGGTTTAATGATCTTGCTTTCCATTTAGAAAGGTGACCTTAGGGCCTGCTGTTAATGAAGCAGCATAATGACACACAGATTATTATTTAAAGCTGCCTCGACTGGTTTAACGCAAGATAGCATTTTTCTGAGCGTTGTCCCTACATCATTTTTCCAGGTATTGGGAAACTGACTTTATGAACCTCCMGTCTGGGTATTTGTAATATGATTCTGTGAATGTCACAACAACGGAGCAACAACAGTATTTTTCCCAGACGAGATTCAGGTTTGTTTTGACTTATGCCTGGGAGAAGTATATTGTTATTTCTGTGTCCTAAGGCAATTATTTTTCATTTATGTTTGAAATGCATCAGCATCCAAAAAAATTAATGTGCTTTGTACGAGATCTGCTTCACTRTATAGCCGTGTAAGGATATGACGTATAATTAGGAACACTGGGTGTTATTAGTCTTACTCTCATCCTTATTGTTAGTAACTCCTACTCTAGAGGACTACCAGGTGCTTTTAATCATTAATTGTGACAGGAAAATAAGAGGCTCAGTCATCTTGAAAAGAGGTGGCCTGTGTTTGAGGAACASACATCGTGTTGCTATGTCTCAGTTTTATTGTGAGACTTGTCATTTAGGACATCATGTTCTCAAAGCACCAGCTCCTCAAGGCRGGTGATGGAGTGAAAGCCTCATCCTTCTGTGCTGCTCATGCTGTAAATTCCCTTTGTTGCAGGGAAAAGCATTAAAATAACACCTGGATCTATATCAGAGGCTCTAAAACCAGTGGCCAAAGAAATTCAGATATTTATGCTGTGGTTTCTTGGAGAAAGACAAGTGATGGCTGAATGTCTGGGGATGACAACACTCATCTGTTTGGCGCACCTCTGGTTGTCAGACCTTTGAGGCCTGCTCCAGTGTAACAAATCACTTCTGGCTTTCGTGAGCTGCCTTACCCTGAAACATCGCAGCAGTGCAGAGAAATGCACTTTCTGGAAAGCAAGAGGAAAATCTAAGGTGGTCTTCCCCTCTGTGCCTTGCATTAGCACTTCCGAGASACGTGCTCCCAGCCATCCAGGTGTGGACGTAACTGAGTAGCTGCCATCACTCTCCACCCRCTGTGTGCTTGTGCAGCCCTGTGTCACCACCAGCAACTGCTGCTTCAACACAGTGACACTCACACCAGGCGACTATGTGATTTCAGGTTATTCTTTAAACCCCGCTGTTTTCCCARCTCCCGTGGAGTCTTGTTAGCTTGCTGCCATGCTGACTCGTTCTTGACATCTATGTAGATTTTTCCCATCTTTTCATTGCCTATAAGTTGAGTGAGTCAGATTATGACAGCAATGAGGTCTTTATTTGAACCTCTCTGGTCATTTGGAAGCTCAGTGAATTGTTTCTGATTGCTAACACATTACTGAGCTGATCTGATGGCAGAGGCTGATGCCCATTAGAGGGGGGGACTGATAAACACAGACTATCTGTCAGTCATAAAATGCGTGCATGCATTGTTGTTTTTTTTTTTTTTTTTTAGTTCTTTCTCAGTGTTCTCTGTGGTGAATATTTGAAAATGTTAGGACCAAGCAAAATACTTACGGTGAATATTTCATTCAGCAAGAACAGAACACGAAAAGGGAGATTTTTAAACAGGAACAGAATTCATTCTGTTGTTTCGGTCACAAACTTAAAAATATCCAAAGCTAATCTTTTTTTAACATGAAAAGTTGCAGTTTTCATTCTAAATGAAACCTTAGTTCACTGTAGGCTGCAATCTCATTAGAAGTCAAAAGGAAAACATCCTGAATATCAAACATTTTGTTCTACTCCACACTCTTTGTCCTGGAACGCCTAGAGACAGTAGAATTAAGTCATAACTGAAGAATTTGATCACATGGGATTTTAAAGACAGGATTATGTCTGGTCTTAGCACCAGTTTTGACAATCTCAAGAAGTTAAAATTCAGGGTTCAGCCTTGCCTGGACCCCACTGTCTTTTTAGGACTGGCTTAAGGTTTGAAATTCTTAATATAGTAGTGGATGTAACTGAACTGATCCATTACTGGCTGGTTGGCTGAATTGGGTCCCAAATCCACTGATGTATTGAGTAATTATGGGGCTCAGCTGGTTAATCGTGGGACCTAGTGCTGCTTCAGATACTACTGAGTATCTGAGACATGCACGTGGAGCTGAYAGATATGACAGAGGACTTGCAGAAGACCTATCCTCTTCTGGAGGATGAGCAGATAACCCCCAACATCTAAAATGATTCTTGGTGACTCTGTTTTGGCTTGTGAATCCTGCTCCAGTTCTCCACTGTCTGCAAAGTTAGCTCAGATTCTTAATTGCTTTTAGCTCCCTTTTCTTTTGTCCCTGTCACTATTAAATATGAGCTAGGCACTGTTTGCCAAATCCAAAGATTTTAAATCTCTCAGAATTTAAGAGGAGGAGGAGGGTTTTTTTTTTCTATTTTTTTCTTTTTTTTCTTTTTTTTCCGTGCAAGTTGGATACTGACCCTCCAGGAATCAGTCTTAGATACTTCTCTGGGAACTTCTGTCGAAAATACAGCACTGTGGTCCATCAGAATCACTTGACTGCCAGGGCTGGGGCTTGAGGGGTGCTGCCTGATACCATAGGTCATACAGGAGACCTGCTTCAGTCTCTGGGAAGTATGAGACTGTGGGGCAGAAGAGAGGCCATAGTACTCACTTGCACTAATGCAGCTGTTGAGGGATGTGAGGCAAAAGCTATATTCTTTGTTATGACAGTCATCACCTGAAACTTGACAGGCTTGTACCACCTTTGGGTTTAAAAAATGGTTTAAGGGCCAATTACTGCTAGTTTGAAGGCCAGATCTGAGCCTTGGATTTTGCCTTTTAGCTGTATTGCCGGCACCTTTTATGAATGGGCTATGCAGTACTGATCTGTCTGATGAAGTTCTAGCATCTCAGATCTGAACATTTTCTTCAGCAGGTGACCTGGGCTGCCTTGTAGAATGTACTGATGAGAACTGTTCCCAAAATACCATTTCTGAAAACTCAAAAAGAAAGAAAGGGGCTTTGAGAACATCTTTGACCCAGGTTAATAAGTAGCTATTCCACCTGGATTAYGTCTATCTATTCGTGACTATCTGGAAAGAAAATCAATCATTTTTGTAGCAATGGGCATACTCAATAATGCAGAAGATCTTGGTTTTATGCACAATACTGTGGTGTCTTAAATGAGTGATGGGCTATGGCTTTGCCTTAAAAAAAAAAATTGCACATTTGTAGTTCTCTGGGAAACCTGCCTGTCGCTGTCACCTTCCTCAGCATGTTCTTTTGTCCAGGAAACCTCAAGTGCAAGAATCTCTTTCCCATTTTAGAGTCTGCTCTGCTTATGCGTATTGAGRACTGTCTTGGCCAGGTGGGACTGATTTTCTAGCTAGCAGAGTATTGGTCAGTGTTTGTAATGGAATAAGCAGYAACCTATAGCATGACAGAAGCAGATTCTCAAGCTATCATCTCTGGTTATTGCACCATTTTGGGGCACAACATGGATGGYTGAAGTCTTACAAAAATAAATACGTATTTTTTTGCAAGGGCTATGATGTATCCAGACTCCATGGCAAAGGAGATCATTTTAATACCAAACATTCCCAGATTGTGGATTTATTTCCACTTTGGTTTACACAGACACATCTGAAGCAGGGATTAATCTGGCTAGTTTAGAGAGTTGATGCTGTCGTGGCAAGGAAACGCAGGCATGATCTTCTTGGATATTTGGGATTTAAGTTCATGCTGAACTCTGTATTGATTTCTATACCTGAATTCCACACCAGCTGGCCGGGAAGCAGCTTTACAAAAMAAAGCTTAGTTGTTCTGGTGAACAAGACGTTGAAACATAAATCAGCAAGGAGCGCTTGCAGTGATGAAGGGCAGCAGCGTCCTGGACTGTATCACTAAGGGTGTGGCCAACAGCTCCAAGAAAAGGGTAGATTCCCCTCACTCTGTCATTCGTGAAATTGCATCTGGAGTGCTGTGTTCGCTTTTGAACACCCCAGAACAAGACGGATATCAACACACTGGGGTGAGTCCGGTGGAAGCAGGTTGATTTGGGGGTTGGAGGACATGACATAGGAAGAGAAGCTGAGAGGACTGGGTTTGTTCAGCCTGAATAAGAGAAGGATAGAGGGAATCTAATTAGTTTTCAACTATCTAATGAGTAGTTATAGAGAAGACAAAGCCATATTCTCCTTGGAGATGCCCAGCAAAAGGATGAGAAGCCAGAAACACAGGTTGCAGCAAGGGAAATTCCAATGAGATATAAAAAAAAAAAAAAAAAATTTTTTGTCCTGAGAGTGAACAACACTGTAACAGGAGCCTGGAGAGGTTATGGAATCTCCGTCATTGCAGATATTCAAAACTTGACTGGACAAGACCCTGGGCATCCTGGTAAATGTTGAAGTTGGGCCTACTTTGAGCGGGGTTCCTTCCAACCTAAAGTATTCTGTGATTCTATAACACTGGTTGCTTTAAAGTGGCTGAAATGTAGAAATACTTTGGGACAGAGAGTAGACTCAATATAAGGGGAAGAGAGGCAAAAGTGGGAGCTGTGTGTGATAGGTGCCGAGATTTATGCACTGTTGAAAGACCAAATTGCTGTCAGGAGTCCATGCGACTAGCTACTTAGATTCCTGATTATTACAAATGACTCCATAAAAGGGAGCTCAGCTCTAAAACTGTGACGCTTTATGAGGTTAGAAACAAAGGGAAACGTGTAAGCCAGGCAAGTTCCATACAATTTAATTGTCCAGTGCCGCTGAATGCATCAGACTGGAAGCAGCAGTAACTGGTCTCCAGAACATTTCTTCCAAGGATCACTAAACACTGTTTTATGAGAACATTTGAGAGTCCAGTGAAGGGTCACAGAGAGAAGATAAATGRTCTCAGGTCCCATGTGGGCTTTGGCTGATTGGGAGTGTTGGCCCCGGGAACAGCTGAGGGTTTGTCAGCATCATTAAGAGAGGCCTGAGTGTTTAAATGAGGTAAAAATTGAAGGAAAGCCASAGTTTGAGGAACACAACAAGAGGACCTTAAGTCCAAGCAGTAGGACCAATTTCAGAGCACCTTTGAGAACTCAGTCCCTTTCTTTAGGCATATAGGTTGGATTTAGGGCCGGATTTGTGAGACTCATCTTACTGAAGCTAGCTTGCAATGTTTGCTCAGTTTTATCACTTTTCCAGTTTGAAGACTTAGACAGTTCCTGGGCTAGAGTGACAATTGAAGTCTCAGCAAGGAAACCCATCAGGCAAAGAGATGGAGAACTTTGGCAACATGCAGCTTAAGCCCTATGTTCAATTCCTCTTCTCTAAAAATTCTGTATATGATTCTGGGCAGGTCATTTTGAGCTGTGCTGAGGCTGAAGCAGGTAGGCACTGAAATCAGCTGTCATGACTAGCAGAGTGTCTTGAGTTCAAGGCCATCAGCTATCCAGATCTGTAAGGCCTGGGGCTTCTTAAAACCTTTGGATGAAGGCAGATTTGACACCAACCTGAAGCACATGTGGAATACAAAGAAGTCTTTTCTCTGTTCGTGTTTTTTTTTTCTTTTTTTTCTTTTTCTTTCTTTTTTTTTTTTTTTTTTTTTTTTTTTTTTTTTTTTTTTTTTTTTTTTTTTTTTTTTTTTTTGCATAAAACAGCTGCAAACGTTTTCTTGGGAATATTTTCTGTCAAAGAAAAATTCATGGGAGTGTGCCTATTCTGAAGAAATTTCATTAAAAAACCCTAAACAGAGCATTTTGACTCCACTTTGAAGTATTTTCTTCTGTCCTATTTTGACAATCAAATAAAATAGGAGTTCAAGTCTTGATGAGACTGTCAGTTTTATCAGTGTGGGAACGTTTGAATGAGTCTAAATAGAACTTATTTTTTTTTTTTTTAAAAAAACAACCCTTTTTGCTTCTATTGTAGAATAGCAATACTTTTGTGGACACATTTAAACAAAAATGAATAATCTAATTTCCATCCAGCTATTTTTTTCTCTTGTCCTTTGTTTTGTCTTTCCTTAAATGCAGGATTTTCAAGAGCGCCTTTGAACTGAAGTTGGGTCAATGACATCTTTATTATATATATCATATCTGCTCAGACAGAGGCCACATTTTATGATTACAGCCTGTAATCTGCTAACAACTGATTAGAGAAGAGATAGGCACGATATCAGTGCTCCAGTACTCGAGGGCAAAATCCACAGCCATTGTGTCAGCAAACGTGGTGTGCACAGCACCTTGTGCTGTGGGATCCCACTCTCAGCTGAGCTTCCAGTCGCTGCTGTATTAAAAGGACTGTTACTTCCATGACCAACCTGTTCCCACAAGGAGAAATCCTAGTTGTGGAGTGTGTAGAGCTGCTGGAGGAAATTCTGTCTGTATCTGAAGGAGCTAAATGCTGATTTCCACCAGGTTCAGATCGGAGCAGTAGTCATCTTTAACCAAAAGAGTTGAGTTAAACAAAATTTCTGGAGAAAAGCCCCCTTGTTTAATTTCTTCTCTCTCTTTTATTGTTTAATATAAAATGTTGCTGGGCTGCATTTGCCACAAGCCTCCCCAGCAGAGGAGTAATTACATTTATTGAAAATGCTTCCTGATCACATATTCATTTACCAGCTGCTAAAGTAAAATGAACTGGGCAAAGTGCCATTGGAGAGTTGGATTCATAAGCTGGAGAAAGCAAATGAAACAACTGCTCAGTGTGCAATTGCTTTCCCTCTCCAGCAATTCATTATCCTCCTGCTCGGCTGATTTAGGAAGTTAAAAGACAGTCAGACCAGCAGCATCTGATACTTTTAGTGTGAGCTTAGCTTTGAAGTTGCCAAATTTAGCTTAGTTTGCACTATAAAGGACACACCAGCTACCCCAACTTTAATTCTTACATGTGATGTAACAAGTAATAAAGCTAAGAAAAGACCTTACTCTTATTTTTCAGTTACTCTCAATCATTCTTGTTAGTGCTGAGTTATCACTGATACATTTTCATTCTCTCCATACTACCTTCTCCCTTCCACTATCCCAGTATCAGCTTTCAGGACACCAGAATCAGCATGAAAAATGGCCACCTCCACGTCACCCCAAACAGAAAACCTCCACGGGACATAGAGATAGCACTGACATCTTCAAAACCACCCACTAACCATCCAAAATGCACTGAAGAGTGATGATATATTGCTGAGGCTGTATGACCACTGGAGGCCACTCCAGTCCTTTTCTCAGACAGAATTTGTGACACATGTGCCTCTAGTCAGTAGGGGACCTTCACTCGGGAACTTATCTGGGCAAATAGATGCCACTTTCAAAATGAAYTGCCTGAATTTCAAAGCAGCTTTCACTGCAATGCAAGCCAGACAGTCTCAGCATCAGTAGGCCCTTACCTTCCTATGTATGGGTATGTTTGTGGTTTAGCATATCAAACTATACCAGAAATTAAGCAGAAAACCTTTAGAGAATTGTACTCGAAGAGGAACATATCCTGAAAGGTTTCACAGAATGATCTACAAGCCCTCAAATTGTTCCTCTATTCCTCTTGGCTCAGTTTAGAGACTTCAAATGATCCAATGTAGGCTCAGGAGCCTGATGGTGGTAAATGCAAAGCTTATCTAAGTGTTCCTATGAATACCCATAGAACCATACACCAGAACTGGACTGTCAAAATCCACCTAAACCCACACAAGCACACCTACAGGATGTATTTCATCCAGTGCACCAAATACTACCAGAAACCCTGTGTGGATGAAAACAAACAGCCAGAATGAGCTCAGATGGGCATCGTCGTACAGACCAGAACACTCTGGTGCCAGTGGGAGAATATTCTTCATGGTACAATTGTTCCATATTTGATCAATCAGCCTTCATCCCTAAGGAAGACCTACAAATCTCTTAAAAGATGATCCTATCAGCTAAAATATATGAATGTGCTAGATGTGAAAAATGAATAGACACATTGATTTTATAGTATATTACAATTTTTTGTATACTCTACCTCATTATCCCTTGAAGTGACAAGCAATAAATAATTAATTAATCATACACCTCCTCTCTCCCTGCCCATCCCATCATTCCGGGTCTCAGGAAGGCTAATAAACTTATTTCCTTGCCTATGGCTAACAGCCGCATGAGGTGTGCAGCTATGAACTATTTGTTTCTTTCAACTTACCTAAATGTCCAACACAACTAAATTCTGAGATTTTCCTTTCATCCTATATTTGTCTTCAATATTTATGTTCTGATTTTAATCTGAAGAAGAAAATGTGTGTTCAAAAATTTCTCTTTTTTTTTCCAGATATGTTGCTGATATAATAAAAGATAGGAACTCACAGACATCTGCTCTTTAGGCCAGTTTCATACATGAAGGCAAGGAGCTGGAAGGCACATCTTCAAAGGCTAAGGGAGATTTCTCATATTTTAAATTTAAAAGTTGGTTGACAGTCTTTTTTATCATCTTGCATCTTGGGCGATCTCTGACAATGTGGATGTATTGCTTTCTATCAAAGTTTAGTCAATACCTGTCAGTATCAAGATAGCTTAATAGACCAATAAAATCCGTGCAGTGGATGATAGTACATGTCCTAGGTGAGCAATCACTGGAACTGGGCTGATAAGGGCTTGAGTAACATGAAGAGAGTTTAACAAGATTGTTGGTTTTCTTCTGCAAAGAGATTTCTACAAAGCATATTAAAGTGGTGCTTAAACAGTACTTAAAAATGATACGTAGCATAAGTGGTATGATAAACATCTGAATATTAATGTGATTCTGAGAAAGAGCCAAAATTTGTCTTTGAGCATTTTTTCCCTAGTTTAGACATAGTGAGATTCAGTTGTCTGAACACAGATGCCTAGTACCATTAGAGGTGCTGCCAGTCGCAGAGGGTTTGGGTTTTCCAGATTCTTGGGCCTTCTGGCACTTTTACCAGTCCTGTGTAGACATCTCAATGTCCAAATGTTTCTCAGACTTCACCAGATGTCTATGTTTAGGCAGCAAATTGAGCCCAGTGTATCAAATCCTAACTCATCCTTTTTTCTGCAGTTTGAGCTTTAGATGATATCATCAAGAAATTATTTCTACTGAAATCTTAGACGCTCTCCTCTTGGGCGGTGGATGGGGAAATGAGCTGTCTCACCTGGAGTCAGGTGGAACTGACTTTCCGTTTCTGAACAGGAGAGAAAGGATGTTTCAAACAACTTCAGCCCCCCCCCCCAATGTTCTCAAAGTCCTTTACAACCCACTGGCAGGGTGATCTATTCCTGGTGACATTTTCTGCATCGTGAACGCACAGTGAGATTTTTTTTTAATGCTCAGCTCATAGAGGTCGGAGCAGGAATAAGCCAGCTACATTGTCCACTCCACTTCTGTGGCAAAACAGGAATCTGCTTTCGTGTTGGTTCTGTTACTATACTTAGACCAATTTAAACCATTTTAGGCAATGTTTAAAACTTATTCTTTGGCCACTCACCTTGACAGATGCCTGCTTCATGGCGATTACAGTCTTTATTGTGCATGTAAGTCAAGGACATCAAACGGCTGGGGAACTGTCATAGCTCCAATAGCAGCTCCAGCAGTGARAGACTTTCTGCCTATTTCTGTAAATGGTCAATTTATTTTTTTGCATACCAAAGTCCTTTTTTAAAGGTTCCTGCAGCAGTCAACGTCAGCACTTTTGAAGTGTCCGTTCATCTTATYTGTTTGGATGTCTGCTTTATTACCAAATGAATTTTGATTTTGACCGTATTCAATAGACATCCGCTGGGTACAGGAGAAGCCCAGGGTGACTACAGAGACATGTAAGCTCAGTCAGTGGTAACATACGCTGCGGGGTGTATGAATACCTACTTGGGGACAGTACCTTTACCTGCATGCACACACGTGTCTGCAGCCTTGTAGGTATGTGTAGGTATGTCACGGTGCAGAGCTGTGYGTCTGTGAAGGGGTGAGCTTGTGTGAACCTGCAGAAGTTTTGTGCGTAGGTATTTCACAGCTGCTCCTGTGTCCCTTCCTGGCTCTGCAGACCCATCATCTCGCAAACCTGATGTGGCCAACATAAACTTGCTCTTTCTGCACCCCAGACAAGAGAATATCTCCGTATTCATTCACATCTTGRCAGTAGCTAGGCACGTGATTGTATTGGGGGAAGTTGATTCAGCTCTGTCTTTTTTCTTGAGCTGGAGCCAATTTGAAGACATGTTTATTTGACAAACCTCTCTCTCGAAGCCTGGTTATTTTTCCAGCATCCTTTGCCATCTTTTCACTTCTCTATATCTATAAATATGTGTTAGCTCAAGTCACCTCTTGTTTTCATGCATCTAAGTTTAAAATAAAGSGCTATATTCTTAGCTGGTATAAACCAGTGTCACACTCTTAAAGTGAAAGGGTTTTACACCTGCTGAGGATCTAGTCTGGGGTTTCCTAGTTATGGACTGATTGTTGCTGGGGAGTGCTTACTTCTTTTCCACACAGTSGTTCTCTTTTCCAACAACCTTATTTGTTTCAAGACCACTAAGCTGCAGTAAGTCAGATGTACAGACAGACAGGATCATTTGCAGTGTSCTGTGGCAAATGAAGTCTCTTGGTGGAGACTTTCTCATCACAAACAACTCAACATTGAAGAGAGTCAGAAGTAGTGCAGCCACTTTTCATTGCTCAGTGACTGCACGTCCTGAGAAGATTGGCTGCGACATGTTATCTCTAGCCAGATATTCCTGTAACTTCGTCTCCTCCCATTGATTTGAATACTTTGATGTCTTGGAGGATGACATTTCTTCTAAGGATCTTTCCCTCTGCAAGGCCAAGAGATGCTCCAGGGGTGATGACAGGAAGGTAGGTGGCTGGGCAATTCTCGTTTCTCCATCATCCATCCTCATCATGTGTGCTGTGATTAGGAGAACTCACCTGTGTTGCATGGGAGCAGGGTTTTGCTTTCTTTTGCCTATTAAGTCCTTGGCTTTTCTGTTCAGGCTAACAAGAAACTCCACATAGGCTCTATCTGAAGTAAAGTCCATGTCACAAAAACTTTGTTCCTTTCCTTATTGAGTCTGCTGCCTTGTGCTTGCTTCCTTCAGGACCATGGCCAAAACTTGTGTGAGTTTCCCAGAATATCCCCTGCTTTGCGTCCCATGAGTTCCTGAAACATTTCCTCCAACCTAAACCAAACTCACTTTGTTCCTGTGCCAAGCTGAGCAACTGCAAAGCTGCTTGTAAAAGGCRCTTTGATGATGTTCTCTTTCTCATAACTAGTGCTGAGATCAGTGTGTTTATGACAGGTATGGATGGAAGGACAGGCTACCACCCAGAGCCTAACCCAACTGTACTGTCTGAYTGAGGTAATAGTGACATTACAGAGCAGATAATTCTGGTCAAACATCTCATGATCACAGAAAAAGTGAAAAAAATAATGTTACATCCTTCATGGCCTTGTGTTAGTCTCATCTTCAAATACTGTTTGTGCAGCTTTGCCAGATTTTGGCTTCTGCCAAGAGAAACTGAGAAACTCAGAGAAGCAATTAGTTAGTTAATGCTGAGCGACGATCACTGATGAGAGAATCCTTTAGTCAACAGAAAAGAACTTCAGACGGATTTTTATTAAAGGAAGCATCAACAAATTACAAAACAGAACCATCTTCCTTTGGCTTGTACAGCTACGTCAGTCCCAGCCGGTGGCTAGTGTTGTAACTGTCATTTTGCATTGCTCTGTGGGATGAGAAGGACATCTGAAGAGATTCAACCGGCATTTTGCTACTCCTYAAATCACCGAGTGCAAAAATGCACCTCACTCAAAATACAGAGCCTTCAAATAGATGTTTCAAAGAAATTACTGAGCACCCATGCACCTGGTGGGATCAGCAGCTGGGTCGATGCTGCCCAGTTCCGCTGGGATTTGGTGAATGGTTGCTCTTCCATTCAATTGGTTTCCAATTTTATATAGAGATTTTAGTCAGTCTGTCAGCACATGTAAAACCAGTCTGTCAGCGCAGTGTAAAACAAGYCCAGACCAATCATATGGTTTGGCCTCCATAAAAGAAGGCATTTCTTTACCTGTTACCTATTGCTAATGCTGCTGGGCCTTGCCTTTGGTTTTATTTTGCTAGAGTCAAGTTACCATTCTATATGTCAAAACATTTGTTAGAGGCAGCTGCAGTCCTAGTTTGAAAGCGAGGACTGGACAACATGAGACCACTTGCCACACTATCAGTAGTCCCAAACAAAAGTAGAAGAATGAGATAAAGYTTTCTTGCCCTTGGCCTGCTAAATCTGCACCTATTTATGTTAAATATAATTATGASCATAATTTCCTGTGTACAAGAAAGGAGATGATGTGCCTTCTTTCCTCTTTGCTTATTGGAAAAATTCTTTCTGACGGGAGTTTTCTGGAATATTGTTGAATGGATGTTCACATGCAAAAGCAACTTTCATTGACCTGAAGCAAACAACACCTGCCCCAAGCACACTGAATTTGATTTAAAAATAATGAGCTTCTTAGTTCAAGTATTTCAAATCTTTCTATTTAACTGTGGGAAGGGGAGCAGGAGATCACGATGTGGTTGCCTGAGATGCAGGAGCCTGGTTTGCTAGTTATCTGCTATTTTCTGAGACTTTCTCATTTGTTGCTCCAATGTTTTGTCCTCATCCAGGAAAATCATCTACTTCCCTTTAGTTGGAAGCAGAGGTTTCCATGTTCTCTCATGATTTCAAGATCTGGAGTTTTAGAAAAATCTCAGCTACAAGACTGACACATATTCATGAACTGGCAGAAGTGTGAAGGTATGTTTTACAATTTGGCAATTCTTTACTTTACTTTACTTTACTCTGGGTTTGTGTTAGGGAATGTCCTCCTTAACCAAGTTGAATTTTCTTCCAAATTCCCAATTTTACCTTCAGAACTTGGATGAATCCTTTAAAAAACAGCGATAAAACACGTTTGTCTTTCCAAAGGGAGATTTGTCTTGGGCAGGGCTGCATTGTCTTTCACAAGGCGTGTTTACTGGTTTGTTTTGTTTTCAGTTATATCTGCTATCATTTTAAGAGATTTGTTGTAGATTGGAAATTGATTGTAGAAAACAACACTAGTCATGTTGTAATGAAGTATCTTACACTCGGGAGAAAATGTATTCACTCTAAGGTATCCTGTCACCTATTAAGAATTGATTTGAGGGAATACATTTAACAAAAGTGCCAACTGGTTCTGATCTGTTTGACCAGCATAAAATCAGAGTGGCTCCTTAAATCAATGAAATGGATTAATTCAGAAATGCTGGAATTAATTGAGCTAATAGGTGAGGACTCAGTGAAAGTGAAATGAGAGAGATCGAATCAAACTGGCAAACTAAGAAAAAAGATGGACTCAGCAACGTCATGTTTCTTGAGTGGGCAAGAATGTGCTTGAGTATGCATTTGTTCAGGTGTGTTTGCTTGTTGCTTCTCGAAATTGGTATGTGGGAGGCTGTTTGTACAAGAGGTATGTACAAGTAYGTGTAACCACGTGGGTGTAGATGTGAACCCACAGAGAAGATTGCTGTGTTAAGAAGAAACATGGAGATGAGTTGATCTGAAAAAACTTCCCGTTGTGGCAAACATGATGGTACTTCTAGACCACAAAATAAGAGGACCAGGGAGTGAGCACAACTGCTAGAGGCCTGATTGTCCTTCCTTCATAACTGCTTGCACATTCCCTGACTGTGTTTTGGACCTTTCCACCTACAGCACGAAGCATGGGCATGATTTGGGGGATAATTCACTCCCRGGGCTGTTTCCGACTGGACGGAGAGGATGAGATTGCATCAGCTCTGTCTCCCTGCCTCTACACTGTCCTCCGGCAGTGTCTAAGCAGACTTGACACTCTCAAACACCCCTGCATGTCCTCGTGTCTCACCCCGGGGCATGCAGAGGCATGTCTTCCAGTCCTATAAACCCCCCTTTGCTGGGAGGCAGCACAGCCTACTGCATTATTTTAGATGCTCTAGACAGCAGAAACAAACAGTAACAGCCCTCTTTTTGTATCACAGGAGACCAAGACCAAGTGCTTTGAAGTGTGAATGCAGCCAGAGGGAGGAAGCACTAAGGAAAGCAAAACTGAATGCCTGTAAAGCATTGCTGATATATCTTGCATATTGGGAATAGCCTTGGACTGAGCTTGGAAACTGTCTGGGTGAGCACTAATCAGTCTAGGCCAAAACTTGGCCAGGGATGATTGTACCAATTTACAGTGCAGGCAAACCTCTGTGCCCAGAAACATTCCCCAATATTGTTTATTTTGCTAGAATGGGTGTAGTTCTAGAAGCCCGACTCAAATGTGACAAAAGGCCATATCCAAATAGCTGTCAAGCCCTTGAATTTAAGAGGTGTGTCTTATGCCATAGAACTGGCTAACCTAGTAGTAAATCATTCCCCTCTGATCCTTCAGGTGTGTAGATATATAAGGACAACCGAAGTACCCCTAGACTCTCCCYGATTTGTGAAATAATTCTTTCAGAGATACTGCTTGTAATAGCTCAAGTAAAAAGTATTTAGTGTTTGAAGCCTATGAAAGATGTGTGTCTCTTTGTACGCCCCTGAAGAAGTGAATTGTGCGTGAAGGGGACTCACAAGGTTAGATATGTCAAAGAACAGATCCTTAAGATACTGAGGCGACAAGGAAAGGTCCTGTGAATGAGACCTAATCAGATGAAGGCCAGTTTTTGAGAGCTGGTGGAAGTAAGAGTGTCAGAGTACTATATAACCTCTTGTCATATGGGAGAAAAGGACTTGTTCAGCATTGTGGGAAGAGAGCTGAAGAGAGCTGAAGAGATGTTAACAGTCTTCAAGAAGGTAATAGGGAACTGTAAAAGCGAAGGGAATAAAATGTTTCTATATCCAAGGGGAAAAGGATAGAAATCATGGGCTTAAACCACAACAGGGAGGTTTAGTTAAATGTTAGGAAAAGCTTTTTGATGGTGAGGGTGGTTCAAAATGTGAAGAGATTTTGGGGAAGGGCTCCYATCCCTGGAGGTCTTTAGGAGGAGKTTAAAAATGTATTATCAGGATGAGTTTGGTAGAACTAATGAAGCCTTAAGGCAGAATGTGGACAAATGGCTTCCTGATGTCCTTTTCAGTCTTATTTTCTGTGTTTTTTTCCAATGCTGGGGGCCCTGAGTACATCTGTATCTGAACATCACTGAGTCTTGCACTCATCCTTCTCTCTAACATCAAAGACAGTTAAAAACAACCTGAGGGAAGGCAAGCCATTAAGAAAGGGTGATCAAAGCAGCAGCAGAGCCAGCACCAACCCCTCCTACTCCCTGGAGTGTCCTTCTGCCGGGAGTTGCTTGCTGACTTGAGGCGCTGTGTTACTTTGAGGAAAAAGCTGCTCAAGTCAGACACTGTGATCCAAGTCTCAGCCCTCTGGTCAGAGCAGAGGATCCCAGCAGGGAGGAAGTCTAGTGTGGTTAGCTGGTGCTTGACCCCTGGGATTGAATTATTCTCCTCCCCTCATGCTGTGAATTTAGGACAGAGCTCTGATAAAAACTCTCATAATGAAAAAGTGTTCTGTACATTTTCCAACAGAGATGAAAACTACTGCTTGATGCTGAGCAAGGCTCTGCTGATATCAGCGTTGGCCTATTCAGTTATTTCTTCATGAACAGAAATCATGATGAGGGTGAGAGGGGCAGAGAGAAATCCTGATTCTAAGAAGAAGGTGTAAAAGAAGGTGATTTTTTTAAAAAATYGTATCTGTGCTTAATATTCCTTACTCTGCTATAGATTTCCTGAGTTGTCTCCACAAGTTGCTTGTCCTCGCCTTGCCTTCACTCTCCATCTTAGAAGTATTTTTATAGATTCACAGAACACTGTAAAGATACAATTGTTAAAGAAGCTGGGACACTCGACCTAGGACAGGCAGGTACCATTGCTGAGTGAACAGCGACATTGTGAGCAGTATCATGCTGTTGATGGGCACTATCCAGAAGAAAATTTGTCTAGCACTGAATATCTCATTAAGCTTGGAGAAAAGAGTTGAATAAAGCCCTTTCTGTGCAACTTCCCTTTTCTTGATATTACCTCGTTGCACAAGAATCCTGGATTTCTCACATCCTCTTGTTTGCTATTCACATCCTCCTTAATCACATTCTTTGCCTTATCGTTGGTAGGAGCCTGCTAGTGGACAGAGAAGACTTGATGGGATGAGGATGATTAGAAAGGGCTTCATAACACTCTATTTAGTTTTCTTAAGTAGATTGTCAATGAAGCATTGAACTCTCTCAAGCTAGGACCTGCATTACTTCATTTGTCTGGCCTCTTTCTTCATCCGAAATGTTGCTAGATGAATTGGAAGACTTTAGATATTTGCCGAAGATCTCTGGCCATCCTGTAGAAATGACTGGGATGCACAGAGTCATGTAATAGATGAAGTTGGAAGGGATCTCTGGAAGTCTCTAGTACAAACCCCCTGCCCACACCAGGGTCAATGAGAGGAGGCATTGTCCAGTAGGGCTTTGAATGTCTCCAAGGATGGAGACTCCACAAACTCTCTGAGCAKCCTGTTCCAGTGTTGGTGATCCTCACAGTGAAAAAGTTTTTCCTTATGTTCGAGTGGCAATTCCTCTATTTCAGTTTATGCCCATTGCCTCATGTCCTCACTGGGTGCTGCTGAGAAAGGTCTGGCTCTGTCTTCTTTACATCCTCATATCCTCACATGAACAAGATCATCCCCTGAGTTCTCTCTTCTTGAAGCTAAACAGTGCCAGCTCTCTCAGTAGAGGATTAATCTTTCCTAAYATGTAAAAATTAGACCTTAAGTCTAAACCACATCACCCCAGGTTCTTTTTACAGGCCRTGGGGAAAAACAGACACCACTGACACATTCTTCAGCTCCCATATTCTACAAATTTAGGATGTGATTCAGATGCCTGTGCATATCTGTCAAGTAGCATTTGAGATGGTCTGTTACATCTAAGACTTTTGCATTGTACTGGCCTGGTATGACACTGGCCTGGTATGACACTGGCCTGGTATGACACAGGATTTACATCCTGAAATGGTAGCCAGAGGTTGGGTAGGATATCTTGGTTTCACATGGCTTTACACCTGAGTGATGGCAACTGATTACACTTTAAAGGTAGGAGGCATTTAGCGGATGAAGACACCTTCATCTGGATGTGCACATGTAGATATACACCTGTGAGCTAAAAGCAGGATTCAGCTGTTAYGCATTGGCAGTTGGAGCCATTTTTAGAGAGATGCCCCAGGACTGGCCTCCAGCTCTTTGTGCCAGAGGGCAGGAGGTCCTGAGAAAAAGCACGGCAACTCTGTATCGAGCCAGGGTTAAAGCTGATCTCTGAATCCAATCCTAGATGTCAGAAGGGTTGTTCAGGTGTATGAAGACACTAGCAGTAGAAGCAGGGAAAATGAAAATGCTGGTTATGGAAACTGAACTTCTACATGAAAAAGTATTATTGAGTTTTATTACTTGGGCCTGGAGAACTTGTGTTCCATTTGTGTTCTAGCAAGGGCTTTATCTCTTGATGTTATCTATCAATAGTTATCCTGATAATGAAAAAGTCCCTTTGCTCCCTCTGAAATGGGTGAGAAGGAGCAGCAAGGTAGCTTCAGGAACACCTTCTATGTGTCTACTGACGTTGGTTTTGGGAAGACACAGCYGGCCCTAGGGATCAAGGTTCAGGAGATTTATGTAGGGGAAGGGGATAGCAACGTGCACTCATTTGGACTTCACATACAGGGTTGGCTTTGCTGTGAGTGGATGGGAACTCTTATGGCTCACCTACCTAAGGATCTGCTTGCCATTATGATCTCCTTATGAAGAATAGGAATTTCCAGACAAAACCTTTGCCCCATCCATCTCAAAAGGAGTTTTTCATCACCAAGGTTGTGTGGCTGCATGGCTTAGGGATATGCTGACCTCCAGAAACCACTAGCCACAGCAGCCTCTTGGGGAGCTTTGCAGATAGCAAAAAATCAAAACAGCTCTATAAACTAGCTTGAATTATCCCAGAAGCTGCACCAAACAACTTTTAGCATCAGAAATTAAAATTTACCCTATAACATTACAGAGCTGAGCCCCAGGAACATGGTTCCTGAGGTCATTGATGATCCAGAAGGTATATGGACTGCCCTATATTTTCACTATTAGCTCTGTCTGTGCAAAGTGATTTTAAAATCTCTGCTGTCATTGTGCTGATACTTTGTCTTCTCTTTGCTCCATGGCAGGGGAGAAAGAGGCTRTTTTTTATTTGACCATGGTGAACATGTTGCTTGTTTTCTTCTGCATTTCCAACAAATGAGGAACAAATACCCATGTCAGACATGACTAAGCAGGGAAAAYGCACTTCTTCTCTGCCTGGGAAGTGCAGTGACTTGTAATTCAAACTGTTTTTGAAAAAGCAACTAGAGCTGTGAAATTAGGTGTTAGGAAAAAGCAAATTTATCCCCATTCATGCACCCCTCTGCCTTTACCAAGCATGATGYAAAGCATCATAGATATTTTTAGTGAATAAACAAGAGAAAAGTGATCTCATTGAAGATGCAGGGAGAATGGAGTAAAAGCAGGTGCCTGCTCTTATAAGAATACCAAATGGAGCCAAATATGCCCCCAAACGCTGATGATTTCTTCCTTGCTGTAGCAGCAGCATCAGCCAGGGGGTCCTGCACCACGGGAGGGGACTGACCCAAGGTCTTAATGGCACTTGTTAACCCTTTTCACTTTCATCAAGTGTTGAGTGCTTGATGGTGGGTCAACTGAGTGAAACTGTGTCTCCGAGATGGGTATCAAACCATYTTTTTCTTTCCCATGACACCTTCCTTTCACTGGCCCCTTCCAACTTTTCTCTGGGGTAGTGAAATATTACTGGGAAACTAAGGCAAGTGAGGAATCAAAAATCTATCCGAAGTGACTCAGGAAGCCTGAGGCAAAGCCAGTGAGCCRGTCCAGATCTCCTACATCCCCATGGTATGCTCTGTCCCGTCGACGTGCTATGGCAATACCCCGTGGGGAGCTCTGAYTCCTGTTAGTCGTTACTGTAATGATGGGTCCTGAAAGATGGGAAGGGGGTCCTTTCTCTTGCGGACTGRGAAGGCTGTGGAGCACTGCACAGTGTTTTGATTGCCTGTCGGGGGGTATTAACTCTCTTCACCGAAGAGTAACAGGGTCAGACTTTCTAGGAAGGAAGAGTTACTTCCTTGGAGGCCTGGTGAGCACTGCTTAGGACTCTGCATGAGGTTTAGCTAAAGCAAAGCAAGCCCTCTCYCTGCTTTCTGTCCTTCAAGGGACAAGACATCCCTGACATGCCACATATCCTGTCTCTTCCTGATGCTGCCAATGACTTTCAGCTCTGGTAGACCTGTCAGAATCTCTTTTTATTGTGCCTGTCAGTGCCAAATGATGCTTTTATTCTTCCTAATCCAGAGGAATGTTTAAGCCTGGGTGATCTCCTGAGGGCAGATTCTCTAATTAGCTGCCATTCATGGTGGGAAGGAAGGCTGGGCTGGCAGAAGACAGCATTTTGTTACCTCTCAAAAGAGCAAGTCCGAGCTGCTGATCAGGCATGGCTCTCCCTGTGCCTGTTGAACGATTTCTGTTCAGAGCAAGACCCCAACAGGCACCCCAGCAAGGCGCTGCTGTCAGGACACTCGGTGAAAGCACGGCCTGACCCAACACGGGCCAGCACCCCAGGGAGACAATCTGTCCCACGGCTCGCCCAGCCACCCTGGGCTTACACAGGGAGCCCAGGCTTGTGTCTGAGTTCCCCATGCAATGAATGTGAGCAGAGACACTTTAGAAAACAGGACAGAGCTAACACATTTGTGGAAGAAACCTTAGCACATGCAAGTTTTCCAGCTGGCATAAACAGAGAGCTTATCCGTCAGACCATCGGCAGGATGGTGGGACGTCAGAAGGGAGTGAATTCCCTCCAGACGAATATCCCTTTTCCCGAGGGAAGTGCATGTTGCAGTGCTGAGTTAGAGAAGCGATGGTCAGATTTGCCCAGGAGCGGCCAAATACAGCTGCAGCGCTGGTGTGCTTTGCAAGCAGTTCAGGCATAGCTCCCGTGCTGCAGCCACCTCCTGCCACTGGCAGAAAGTCTGGGCTGCTCCAGGGACTTTTGGAAAACCGTCATCTCGGAGAAGATGAGAGCTGAAAACGGCTGCTGTGGGCAACATCACCCGATCATGCAGGAACTGAACTGTGTACCCACTGAGTCCTGGTCTGCAATGGGATTTAGACCCTTGAGGAGACCAGCATTGCTCTCTGCCTGGGAACTGCCCCAGACCCCCCTCAGCTCCCCAAGAAGCGTAACATATGTGGGCCCTGGCTGTCTGCAGGTTTGAAGTACATTTTTTTAGCAAGAGAAGTGGGTCACTCCTATGTTAGGTTAAACTTTCATCTTTCATCTCTCTCTAAAAAAAAAAAAAAAAAAAAATCACAAGGAAAACAGTCTGATAGAAATGCTAATAATGCTAGTAAGGATAAAGTACAAAAAAAAAAAAAAAAAAAAAAAAAAAAAAAAAAAACCCCACTTTCTTACATCGATTTGTGGAGAAAGGGCTCAGGTAGCTTTTAACTTTGTATTTCTCAATGACATAAGCACTCTTGTCTCCTCTTGAGATAAAACCTATGGGGCCTGTTTTTGTATGTACCTGACTCTGCTGAGGTCAAGTGCCACTTCTTTATTAGCATTTTATCGCTAATCTAGTCAGACATCGTGATGTTAAACTTGCGCTCTGATTTTTTATGAAAGAGTACTCTTAGAACGTGACACACTAAATGCCTCCTGGATAACTGGCAAAAATCCCTACTGAGTGAACACACAAGATTTACTGATACATTCCGTGTTAGAGACCATGTAAAACACAGGATCACATTTACTTGCGGGAATGTCAGGAAAGCTACTTTAAATGTTTCTTGAGTGGGGCATGTGGTGTGGCTAGAAACAATGCAAAAGGAAGGAATATTTTGGAGAAAGAAAGGATTTCATTCTTTTTTGCAAAACTAAAGCTTTTTTTTTAAATTCACACATGAACAATTCAGGTAGGATTTGTCTCACCTCACATTAGGCACCTGGAAAAACAGCGTCTAATTCCAAGCAAGTTATGCTAATCCCCTGCATTGCCAGTGGAGARTAACAGTCCTCCCCATCTTTGACACCCAAGGCAGGGTGAGATGAGGTGGCCTCATTTCCTTCTTTGTCTGTAGAGGTGGTGTAGTTCAACCAGCTCAGGCATAGACGCCTTGCTTTTGGATAGCTATGGTAGGACAGATAAATCCCACTCTTTACGACTTTCTCCAGTGGTACGAGGTGAAGACTTATATAAAAAAGGGAAGATACTGGTGTATTTGCCCTTGTTGTAAATGGAAGACAGTAGATCTTCCCCCTCACCCGGAGGTCCTTACCTCACTTAATGTCTGTGCAAGTCTGGCTGTGCTCAGCAGTCTGGTCTGGCACTTGCCCTCAGCAGTCAGGTACATGCATAAACATTGTGAGCAGGACAGGAGCTATTCACATTTTGCTGTGAAAAGTCGAAGGTTTGCGCTTCTGCAATGACTAAGACCCTGGCCAGGAGCTCAAGGTTCAATTCCTTCCCACACCAGAGTGCCTCCATGGCTTTGATGAAGGTCATTTTACCGTTCTAGGTCTCTGTTCCCTATAGTAGAGTGGAAATAATAACTTTTTAGTGTGTGTCTTGTGTCCTTGTGAAAGAGTCTGCCCTGTCTGTGGAAAGGAGAGGAAGAGAAGGTTCGAAGCTTGATGTTCTAGCAGGAGTRTGTGGTGGACTCTGGTCACCTGTGTAAATCCTTGGCTACAGAACTGTTAGCACAGCCTCCTATACATAACTCTTTATCTCTGTAGCAATCTAGTCTTATAAAAATCATCATACAGAGTTTAGCCAGGTCTGACTGCTGTTTTCTTATCTGCCGTTAGGTGGTGGTGGAGGAAGTAGGACCGACACAAGCACAGTCAGCAGARTTTCAAGCAGTAAAACTCAGAGAATTCCTTAAACTTTTCATAGATGAAATAGTCTTTTGTCAGCTCCTCAAAGCAAACAAAAAACTGAGAGAGGTCCATGACGCTGTGTGCGTGTTAAAGAGGAGAACGCAGGGAGCAAGCTGACACATTTGTGTTGGGAACAACAACGCCGTGGTTCCCATGTTCTTGCAGAAGACAGCATGCATCTGCTAGGGAGAACGTAAAGAGCTGCTTTTCTAGATATGGGAATTACAGAGGGAGGAAGGAGGGAAGAAAAGAGATGAAAACACTGCAAATTTTCTCCATGGCATTGCTGACACACCAGTCAGGAGAGGAGGAGTATGAGGGGGTGGAAGGCTGCCAGAGCAAGATGAAAGGAAGCGTGTGAACGAAGTAGTGCCTCTGTGGCTTGATCCTGGGAACAAAACCTTCCTAGCTGCTTAAGATCTTTTAAGGGCTTATGTGAAAAGTCAGAGTTTGAGAAGAGTAAGAACACYACCTCCCTCCAAATAAATCTCAGCYCTGCTTTAATCTCCTTAGCTTTAATTTGCCATGTCAGGCCCGTCTGGAAAATGATGTGTCTTGTCTTTTCCTGCCTCATGGTACCAGTTCTGGCTGTCACATCACCCACCAAGAAAATGTGATGGGTACCATGAATACCCTGCAGGGAGCGTGGCCACCCCTGGCCAGATAGTGCAGCAGTGTGGGTGGAGGAGCTGCACAGCTACATCATCTTGCAGCATATCACATTTGCATCCTTCCAGGTAACATTAGGGAGGAGACTGCAACCCCCTCAGTTTCCTCAACACCTTTCTTTTGCCACTAATCCTATTCCAGTGAACTGCCTGAAATTTGTATCACTTTTTACTTTTTTTTTTTTTTTTTTTTTTTTTTTTGAGCAGAACTGTATATCCAGCAGGGTTAGATTTCACTGTCTTGCTAAACAGAATACATCATGGGGTTTGCAGGTACTTACAAGGATAAGGAGTTCCAGTTCTATGGAATTTGGGCATCTGCTCCTTCAGGCTTTTTGCAAAACCCTAGCCTCAGAAAACAATTTTAATGCTAAATTGATGACAGAGGTATTGTCACCTCAGCAGCAGGATAGCACATACAGATAGTGTGTTTCCAAGAAGAGCCAACACCAGGACCTGAAAGGTAAGGAACTGCTGCCATTTGTTTTGGTGTAACATCTCCTTTTCCTGAACCTTTAACAATTAGAAATTGATTTTAAATCCCCAAAGTTCAAATGATTTAACCTGAGAAACTTCTGATACTCATGAGGAAAAGTTTGGCTTTTTTCAGTGTCTGGAAGGAAATATCCTGTCCTTTTCTGGAGCTAGCCATGTTTTTAGCCTCCCAGCTTTCGTGGGTGTTTCTCTGTCTCCAGAGGTTACCACTTGGCACACCATTGATTGGACCATCTAAGCCTCTGAAAGGTTTGTCTCACTTCCAAGCTCCAGTCCCAACCCCAAAGAGGTGATTTTTAATAGAGTTTGAGAAAGAAATCAAACCTTTCAGGCAGCTGAAACATAATCACCTTCTTGTTTTTAACTTGTGCCCTGAATGCTGGTGTGCTGCATTTTTCACTTTTTTCCTTTTTCTTCCTCACTCAGAGCATTTATTTCTGGGTGAAGGAACAACAGCTCTTCTCTGCTTGAGGAGCATGTCTGGTTTCAAGCCTGCATTGTGGTGTTCAAAGTTACTCGGTATGAAAGTGAAGTGCCTTTGGAGTTCTACTTGAATCCCAGAGAGAGGCAAAACTTAGCTAATGGGTTAGGTGCTGGGAATTACAAGGAATAAAAGACATTGAGGATGAGGTGTTGAAAACAACAGGGATAGACTCCAGGTGCCAGAACTGGAGATAATGCTGGCTTCAAGCTACTCTGAACCCATAAATTACCTTTATTGTTTCATTTAACCTGATCCACTTAAAGCTCTGTTTAATTACAAAGCCTCTTTTGTCAAAGTTGGCTCTTGGGTCTCAGAGATGTGGAAGCTACTTTTTGAACTGGGTTGGCTCTTTCTCCCATAGAGATATAAAAGCTTTTCAGAGAGTRACAGAGGCAACAGAGGTCGCACCAAATTGCACTCGGTAGATCTAAAGCCCGTTGCAGCAGTAACTGGGCACAGGTTTCCTGAATTGCCTCAGAGCATGGGAGTGCGCCTTCAGAAACGTGCAGCAGAAAGCCCAGGTACTGCAGGTTTTTCTGGGCTGCCACTGAGTTAACTGGTGGTTTGTTTGCACCTTGAATACATGGGGCAATTTTGGTGCTTGCCTCTGGAGAAAGGATATAACAGAGCTGGAGAAGAGAAGGGGTGATCAAGGGTGTAGAATAGCGACTGGTTAAAGAYAGGCTGCATAAGGTGGCGATCTTCAGCCTGGGAAGACATGCTTGAGGGGGACAGGACCTGACAGAAGTGTATAAAACAAGGAGCGCAGGGAAGGTGAATAAGGAATAATCACTTAATATAAGAAATAGGGAGTGTTGAATAAACTATTAGATGCAGGTTCAAAATGAGGAAAAGGAGATGTTGCTTTTGAGGAATTTGTGGAATTTATTGCCCCAGGATGCTGTGGCAGCCAAAAATTCACGCCAGCTCAAGAAACAATGGGACAACTTCATAAAATAATTAAAAAATCTGGGGCTAATACATGGACAGACATCATTTCTGACTCACCTAGTCATTGAGCCACAAATCAGTGCAGGGGAGAGCTGTAGATTTCCCCTATTCTCCCTTGGGCAGGCTCTGTTGAACCTTGTTGGAGACAGTATATTGGGCTAGCTGGGCGGCCGATTAAATACGGGATGGATCAGCACTAAATATATTCACTCTTCATTTTTTTTTTGACTGTTTTGTAGGCAGTCGCTGCATCATGGTGAAATTCTTCTCTTGAGAAGAATTAAATAGGAATGTAGGCTACTTGGAATCACTAAAAAGCCAGCGTTGTGTTTTCATAGCATTAGCAACACTGCTCTGGACCAATCTGTATTCTGCTAGAGACATTCTTCACGATCAGGAGCAAAGCTCTTTCAGCTAAGGGTAGGATGTTTAAAAAAGAAGTAAATGCTCAGATACTTTAGTAATGACACCCACGTAAATATTTGGATAGATAGAAGCCTGCCTTTGCAGAGGGAGTATGTGAGGAATGCTGAATACTGAGTGAAGATTATAAATGGATGATGGAGTAGCTCACCAGGTTATTCCTGATATAAACACAGAAATGTTAAGGGACCAAGACTGCCCTCCTGGCTATATTTTGCCTCCATTCAATAGTTGTTAGATTTAAAAAAAGAGAAGAAATGGAAAAGAAAAGGAGGAATACTTCTCTTCAAAATGTTCAGGTCAACTTTTGAAGCAATATTACCCAACTTGAGTTGTTGCCTTGAAGAGAAAAAGCAAACACAGCAACTATGAGAAGACTGAAGATATTTCCAGAAAGTTTGATCCCAACTCTATGGAGCCTCCTGTGAGACCTGAAGCAAGCTCTGGGCATATTTGGCAGTGGGCAGTGGTACCTGGTCAAGTAGCGTGGCTGGTTTCCAGATGAAATTTGTCTGGCTTTACTTTCTACTCTTCAATTCTTGTCCGGCGTTCTCTACTCATGAGCTTTCTGGTACCCAGGATTACCTCCCCTTGAGGTATTTACACACCTCGGTCAAGTCTCCTTTTCATTTTTCTGTGTGATAAACTCAACAGATTCAGATCCTATTGTAAAGAATTTAGTCCTGTCCATGAATTATTTTTATGGTTATCTTCTATATCTGCTCTTTTTCTTTTTTTTCCCCTTTTTCCCAGTAGTCTTTTAAAAATAGCTGTGTCACTGTCCTCTGGCTGCAAATTGCAACCTTTTGGCCGTGTGAAAGACTTCATAGAGAGATCCGTGTTTTCATTTCCATTTTCCTGTCATTTTTTCCCCTCTCTCAATCAAAATGAAAAGTTGTCAAGACTGCTAATATGTATCTGTGATTACTGCCTTCTTCCTGACTGAACTGAGACCTTCCCAACTTAAAAACACAGACTCTGGCACACTGATTTAAAAAGCCGGGATGCTCTGGAAGTTGGGGAGAAGCTGAAGCAATGCAGTTCAGAGGCTCTCCTTTGTCTTTTTGTTGATGTCTTAGATGAAACTTACCCTGAAGAAGGAATCCARTGATTTCACAAATCTGAAATATATTGAAAATGTGTAGGAATTTATACACTACCTGACAAACGGTTGTCATTTTGCTTTGCTCTCTTACCACAACCTACCAAAGCCCATCTAATAGGTATTGAAAAACCAGAGTAATTTATTAATGATGTATGTCAGTGACGGGAATTATAGCAAACTCTGGCCTGAGCAGGAGCTGTGCGTGCATCACTTGTTACTGCTGACGTGGAGGTGTGTGTGTAAGCACGTGTGTGCGTGAGCATCCCAGCTTCCTTCACCCTCTGAGCAAAACCAAAGCTGTCGCTTGTACGCAGCCTGCAAGGGAGAAAAAAAAAGAATTAGATCTCTAAAACCTCACATTGATTGACTGTAGCTTATAGTTTATTTCTAGCGTAATGTAGCTTAGAGGCATTTATTGCTGTAAGGTAAAAAGCAATTGTGCTCAACGTTTTAAGAGATGATTTATCCTGTCAGACTTTGCTGGAGACTGCATGAGCTGCTCTAGAGCCAAGGAGAATTTGCCTTGTTTTATAGCCCTGGAGAGAAACCTGGAATTAAGGGGGCTGCGATCGGGAATACCGGAAAATGGCAACTGGCTGACAAATGGCTCTCTGCAGGGTTCTATAAATAATATTAAATTACCATGGCCAAGGACTAATTCTTCATTTTTTTACTTTCTGGAAAACCTTGTGACCTACATCACAACCAAGAGCAGCACCAAGATTTGATATCAGATTTCTTCACTGGGATGAAGGGACGTGGAGGGTAGAGCCATTGCTCCAAAATGTAGCTGTTGTCACCAGTGATCCTTTATATCTGTGTCCTGTATTTTTGGATAGTATCTTTTGCATCTACAGAGTGAAGAGAGCTTTGAAAGGAAGCAGRGTTGTGATGTAGTTGGAGGACAGCAAGATGCTCCCCTATTGCACCCATCACTTCAGCTACCTGCCTGATCAATCTTCAGAGCGTGCTTTCTTTAGGATTGTACTCTATTCAGAAGTTAAGCCTTTAAGGTCAACATGGTCAGTGGCTTATCTGATGTGGGATATAACTAGGTCTAGATGCGGCCTGAGGGGACTGATGGGACTCAAGTTCCTCCATATGGCTGCATGTCCTACCATTCCCCCCTGTCCCTGGAGAGGTGGTGTGGAGAGAGATGCTCAGTGCCTCTCCAGGCCTTGTCTGTCTTTTGTCGGTAGGACAAGGGCCTGCATGGCTCAGTGTAGGTGTCTTGGCCGAAACATTTGGTGGATTTTGGGTAAAAATTTCTCTTGTTTTTTTACTGTGTCCAGGCCAAGCCAGACTTGCTCACACCATGGGACAAAGAAGGATAGGAGCAGACTCTGGTGTGAAACTACCTGCTGCTTCTGCTCCCAGAGCCCGCTCTGCCTTAGTCAGTCAGAGAAGAAGCATCGCTATCGAGGGGCTCAGGAGGAGAGCCAAGCACTCTTTGCATTTCCTGTGGCTACTCCCAGCAAGGAGGAGYGATAGATGGTGAGTAGGGTTTGCCTTTTCCCAAGAATTCAGGAAGTGGTGACTCAGGTCCTTGTGGTGTCACAGATTTCCTGAGCGAATGGCCAGTCTGCGTCGCTTCCCCCTCTTCAGAAACAGGAAAAGCCATGCTTATCTCTGTCAGCTAAACTATTTAAAAGCTCTGCGGTGATCAAACGCTACTGTCACGAAGGAGTAAATAAACGCTGGGGGCAGCAGGAAGACCTCGCGCTGAGCTCGGTTCTTGCGTCCTTACCTTGTACTCCCACGCTTGTGGGACTAAACCGGGGACATCCTCCCAGTGGGCTGCTGGAGAGCTGTCATTTCTGAACGCAGAGAGTGGCCACCCTAACTCCCCCTCAGGAAAAGGGGGAGTCTGGTTTTYCTGAGGTTTGACTCAGTCTTAGGAATAACGAGATGAGTGGGTGTTARCACAGTTAGCACAGTCACTGTTCACAAGCTGCTTCGTATCTCAGACAGCGCCAAATCTGGCCAGCTGCACTTTTGCAATTCTTTTTTTTACCCCCCAAATCTTTAAGATTATAATGTCGGTTCTCGATTGCAAGAGGATGTCTGCTTTCTATTTTAAAGTTGTGGTCAGAAAACAAGGCAGGGGGAAGTGTTGATTTGAAACAGTGTGGCTGTGTTCTTTGGCTGCTGTGCTTGAGTCTCAGTTAGGTCTTTTTATCCTGAAGTTCCCTCTGCTTCAGAACATTGTTTCCTTTGTGGTCAGATACCTCCCCTGACCAGGAAGATACTTCTTGCATAACACTAACAGCTGACCCAAGGAGAACATCATATAACTTATCTCTGAACGAGGAACAGCGTTTAGATGGGTAGATAAGAGCGTGGGTGTTTCAAGCTTTTGTTATACTCGTGTACATGTGCTCAGAAGCCACGATCCTGAAACATATAGTATATCCTTACTACTGCTGTGAGCTTGCTCAGTGCTTTCAAAGGGGCAGTGCAAATGCATCAAGCTGACGTCTCTGAGAAGGAYAAGAGCTGCCCTTCCCTTCATTTGTGGAAAATTACTGTCCATTCTCTCCACCTTTTTGTCCAGCGCTGCAGAAAATAGCTTCTTMATTTGGGTTCAGACTGGCTCTATCTCCACCGTGCCATGTTTATTATCAATAGTCTCTGAAAATCCCTCTACCTGGCAACAGACCACGTTAGCATGCGATTGATCACTGGAAAATATGCATGCCTTGACTCTATTTACTTACTAATATAGACATGACTTATCTGGAGATGTCATTTAAACTCAGTTTTCTATCTGCCAAGTGAATACATTTCTGCTTTTAGGACGGAGTTGTAAAAATAAAGCTTGGAACTTGGTGGAGCCCTAGGATATAAGGAGTATAAGGATGTCAAGTGCATTTTACTGTCATGTGTCAACCTTGGTCAAATTTCTCATATCATTACATTTTTCAACGCCTCCTCTGYGACAACCTGCTGTTACTCCTCCTACTATGAAACCTAAGACCCAAAAGCACTGAGAGATTTCTTGACTGTGGCTTCTTGAATATCCTGAAATGATTGAGTGACGCACAGGAAATAAAATAGCATCAGTGTTACGATAACCTACTGGTGAGACTATCCTCTCAAAGAGAGGTGAGTAAGTCTTCAGTGAGAGGAGATGTTTACAAGTAGGGCAAAAAATATTTGATTGTACTGAAGAAAACAAGATCAGTGTGACTAAGTTAATTTTATAGAATGTTATAGATGAAAATCAAAGCAAGAACATCAGTGTGTGTAGGAAATCCCAACCTGTTCAGGTGCATGTTGAATGCTGGTCTCACAAGAGTCCTTTGAAGATATGAAGACAGTTCAAGGGTGACAGTGTGATGCAGTACTAACAGCTACAGCAGACAGACAAGCCAACTCAGTAGATCAGACAGATACTTCTGTAAAAGGAGACTGGATGGATGTTTCTGCCAGATCTTACTGGGGCAAGGAAAAAGTCCCTCTCCTAGCTAATTTATTCTGCCTTCTTGGCAGAGAGTTGAGGCTGCTCCAGTTTAGCAGTGTGTTTTCCTTAATCTTCTTACTAAATCAACTGAGCTGAAGTGATTTAAGTATCTGGTCTGAACTAATCTGTCTGATTTTGCCTGCAGAGATTTGGGAGAGCTTGGGCAAGCAGCTCGGCCAGAATATCAGTGCAATCACCCAAAGTGTGTGTGTGTGGGGGGGGACGGGACACAGTGAGGTAGCTCATGTCATCTCTGACCAACACAGCTGGATCTGGAAGAGCAGATTTACCTGTAGCCCAAGGTTTTACMTGCCATCACTGGAGCTCTGCATGCAGCAGAAACTGTGTAAATCCACAGGTGGTAAAACAACTTTAACTGCACCCACGTGAAGGGCTGTACTGGTGTAACAGTACTGGTTGAATAAAAGTGTGTTGAACAACCAGAATAGATATAATATCAGTGGCTGAAATGGGGTTTTGTGCACACTTTGCCRTACTATCCCCTCTCCTAGCGCCAAACTGGCCATGCTGGTCAAATTGGCACCATACTGGTCCTTTGCACAACATGGGCCTCTAGAGGACAAAATTTCATAGCAGGACACACCCATTTCCATCACCAATTGAACTATTGCTGTRTTGACTAGGTCTTATAATACATTCCAATAGATATATTTTTTTTAGTTGCATTTGAAAGAAAAGAGATTTTCAGCTTCTACAAACTGAGCTGAATAATCACTCCTCTTTACTTATGTAACTGCAGATATTTCTTATTATGGCCTTTCCATATCCTTCATCCTGTAACAAACTGTTCGCCATGCTATCTTAAGCAAAGGTGGACCACAGCCTGGCATCAGCAGTAACCTACGGCGTAAAGTTAGAGGAAAAGGGCTTGACATGCTTGAAAGATGGAACAAAGATGTTGCAGTGACAAATAAGAAATGTTCTAGGAAACCCTTTTAATCAAACCTTTGCCTCTTAGAGCTGATGGAAGTAGACAGGACCTATAGATGAGGCTGACCTGCTTCAACAACAAGAAAGTGAGAAGTCATGTCTGAGAAGACAGAGATTGTGAATGGAGAGCCAGGAGGATAATTACGTGAGAGAGGTGTGGAGAAGCTGTCAATCTGGRTGAAGGTTGAAGGCTGGGGAAAATGTAGTCTGTTCCTCATCAGACCTGGGATTTGCTAGGGAAATGAGAGTTTTGGTAGAAAGAAAACTGATCCTGTTCATGTGCAGATCTGGCTGGGGATAGATAATAAGTAAAAGGTTGAATTTTCATGACTTCCTTCCTTCCTCCACCCCACCGCATGGATAGGCATTCCTAGATCCACCAACCTAACTGTTCTTCCCTGGGGTGTGCTGWCTGTATTAATCCCTGTGAAGGATCTGTGAAGGACTGTGAAGGATCTCAGAGTGAAGAGCTATCAGATGAATCTTCCCTTAGTGGTTTGGACATGACAATCTATATGAACCATCTAGCTCTCTCTGTAGTGTCAAGGGAGACAGGAACCTCCAGATGTAAGAGAGGTGAGATGGCACCCTCTAGAAAAACTCTCTCTGTTGGTTCTGTCTGTGTGTTCGTATGGGCTGTGAGCAATCAGCAGGTTGGAGGTGGATACCATGGCTTGTGAGGGGAGGGAGAAGGCAGTTTAGGTCCTTGAATGCTAGCTTACTGGCTCCCAGGCCAAAGACCAGGACTCAGCATGTTTTCCTTACTATTACAGGCATAATAGCATCTAGAAAGTAGGCATTTCTATAACCCTCTGGGTCACTGCAAGGACCAGCACACTATAGCCTAGGGACTGATCACACACCCCAGTGATGGGACCACCTATGACTTGCCCCAAAGTAAAAGCCAATGTGACAAAGAAATGAGAGACTGAGCTCTAGCTTCAAGAGTTTCTCACCTGAAATAATGGTGGGTCAGAAATGGAAATGTTATTGCTGCCCTGAAGTCAACCAAAATCATATGGCTCCCCTGCAGTTTACTCCCTCTATTTAGAGATGTTCTGACATACATTCATAGAGGCTGCAGTTATATTAGCAACAGCTTCTCAGTTATTAGAAGCTCTCTAAAGGGTCTTTGTGTGCCAAGCAACCATGCTTTTTATTAGCATCAATGGTATGTGTCAACTGTTGGCCTCTGTTTATGATGGCATTAACAAGCGTTGGGAGGAAAATTGTGTTGTTAAGTACGAGTCAGGCAGAAATAATGACACTTGAATTCAGTCTCTGCATCTATAAAGTGATGGCATTTCTGGTCTTTAGCATCTGTTTTATGTTTGTGTGTCACAGCAAAAATCTTGCCTTACAATCTCCCAATTTCCCTAGGATGAGTTTAATTTTATTTTCTCTAAAAATGTTATTCTTTTGGGGGTTAAGAGCTGCTTGTTTGTAACCCTTGTATCAACTCTGAATGCAGTCTCTTACACAATAAGCAAAATCTAACTTCCAAGTCATCTCTGCACTACAAAGCTGCTATATGAACTTCTGCCAGTCTGCTCTTTCCAGGGATGTCCCACTCTGTTAAGCTTAGTGGATGTGCAGCTGAATTTTCAAAGCATGAATGTCTGCCCATGTTACTTCTCTGTGCCATGTCCGAGAAGAAGGGCAGGTTTCAGTAATGTAGCATGTCTCAGGGTGTTTGGATTTACTCCTGTCTTCTGACAGTGACTCCCCAAGTGATKTTGGAGAAGTCACACAAAGGGTCTCATTTTCCCGACTATAAAGAACCCAGCCGTATGATTTTTTTTCCTATCTTATATTTGGATTAGGATATTTTTGCAGCAGGAATTGTCTGGCACAGTTTGTGCCTGGATCAGCAAGGCCTTGGTCTATACCAGGGTCTGCGAGTATGTGTCTAATGCACCAGCACTCTCTCTAGAGCAGTGTGGCAGTCTGTGCTGAGTTTCACCAAGGTGTTGGTGGCATTTAGGCATGCTCCTGACAAAAGGGCACATGTCAGTATAGCAGAATCCCTGCAGCCAGTACATGAAAACATCTGTCAGGTGAAAACTTCCATAGTTTTGCTAGGGCATCTACTTGCCAAGTACTGTATGGGTAGAGCACATGCTGTCTCCTTAATGATCTCAATGTTAGACCTTCCCAGGGCTTAGTGATGAGGCAGCACATTGACAGAAGAGCTGTGAAGAGCATGGGTCAGTGATATGAGGAACCCAGGCAACCACAAAACAGTCTGGGTAGATGTCGGAGGGTGTCTGCTGTGCATCCTCCCCGATGCCGGTTCACGATCAGCGTGTATTCAGAAGCATGATGTTATCTACTTCAGAGAAATGTACTCCAAAAGCTGTTCAAAACCTGGCTTCAAAAGCAGGATAGACCAATGCCTCTTTCTGCCTTCACAAAGGATCTATTGCATACAGAAGCCATAAATRCCCACAGTCCCCTTCTTTCCTTAATGAATAACCCTGAGGAACACATAATTTTCAATTCTTTTATTTTTTTGTTGGCTACTTACTTAGCCTGAAAACTGAGATGTATCCAAAGCTCTCTTCAATTATTCAGCAAGGGCCTCATCCATTTCTGTTATTCACTGGAGAATGAAGTGTATCTGGAGACTAGTATATCCCCTCATCTCAGTTCTGAACATATACTTGAAATTCATCATGAACTAGTTCTTTAAGTCCTTTTTCTTCAACTCCCTGCCCGTGAGAATGCCCAGACAGCATGTACCTCCTAATGTATTTACTTGATAAATTTAATGGACCTCAGTGTAATTGATTTTTCACTGCTAATATTAGTCCAGGAAATCAGAACTCCTGTCTATCCTGCCAAATGGGGAGAATTTATTGTTGAGGTAGAAGCTGCACTGCCTACTTTAAAATTATTCCTGACTTTGCAGAGGTGTTTCCCCCCCTGCACTGTCAGCACACTCAATTTCTTTGCAAGACCTGAATGCTGAATGCTGAGCTGTGGCATGTCCTAATGACTGACTCTGGAGTGATAGATAGTGTGTTCATATAATGACGTGTGCTAAACCCAGTGGGGAGGGAGGCCAAGGTTTCTTTATAATCTCGTTCTCCTCTGCAAGGAGAGCATGTGTGTCCTTCACATGAAGCTCTGTGCTGTGCCATGCTTGTCTGTGCACAGCAGGTGACATCCCTGCCTTGCTGATGTCTGTTGAGACTGCTGTGGCCCACTGAAGACCATTCCCCAGCACTACATGGAATTATGCAGGGGAATCTCCTCCTTCATCTAGAAACAGTAGGATGCATGAAGTTTGGGCCAGGTCCTCACATAGCATTTTGTACTTGTGAAACCACTTGGATTAGCAGGCAATGTTTTTTAAAATATCCCAGTTTTGTAGCATTAGATACAAAAGTTCATGTGCTGGCAGAAGGACTGTCTATCCCCTTTTCTCTCCAATCTATCAATAATGACGGTCTTTCCAAATCATTACATTTCTATGGCCTAGAGGTTAATGACAACTCCTTGTTTTGTATCCATGGACTAGCGAGAATGATCTAAGATATGAGTGGAGTGACTGGTCCTAAGGGTGTTTAATAGCTTTAATTGCAGTGATATGAAATAGTGCAACCTTTGATCTGAACCCATAGACACGTTACCATCAGCTGAGCAATGGTGGCTTGTCATAGGTGAGCTTTCAGTGGGGAGCAGATATGAAGCAATGAAAGAGGTTACGACAGCTCACTTTGGCACAGATCAAGTGCACATCCGTTAACTGGAGACTGGTACTTTGTTCCATAACTTGTCACCCTCTAAAATCTTGTACTGGCTTRGCTTGTGCTGTCCTTCAAAACCCTATGACAAGATAGCCAGAGTAGCAGAGTATGCAGATCCCTTCTACCAACCAAGACCCAGGTGGAGGAAGGTTAAATTACAGCCCGACCCTGGTGCTGCAGGGCTTTGAGTGGCTGTGCAGGCTGGCAGGAGGAGAGCTGGTAGGTTACACCAAGTCACCCTCAGCTGAARCAGATGATGTTGATGTGGTGTCTGCTGCGAAGAGATGATCTGGGAACAGTTGATTCCCAGTCCTCCTTTGGATCCCAGTTGTCAGGAAGCTCTTGAAAAAAGGAGGAGCAGGAGACTGTTGAAAACCACCTGCCTTTGTGCTCTGGAGAGAAGTGGTCTGACCCCTCASTCCCTTCATAAGCAGATGGGAGGACAGGGAAGAGCTGTCTGATGAGGGAAGACTTTACTGGGCCCATTGCTGGCCTGAGCGCAGAATCTGAAGCTACTCCCCTAAATCTTTACTATTTCATTAAAACAAAACAAGCACAAAATCAAATAGTTAGAAAATCTAACGATTTCCAAGTCTCAATCTGATAAAATACTGCTAAACTCAGGTAGACCAAGTTTCCTCTATTTTACTGAGTCATTTTTTTCTCTGAACAACTGTCCATCCTGTCCTTTCTACTGAAATAAGAGGAGTGTTACCTAACTTTAGATGTTTTAAAGATAGGTGCTTATTTTAAATTAGCCATCCAGACTCTTCCTACATCTATCAAAAGAAAGAGACACCTCTAAAGTGTGCTTCGTTCTCTGGTGATGTATCTCAGGCTGTTGAGTTGGAATCAATTGTATGTCAGCAGGACTATGTCCCTGAGATAAAATCTGTGCCGTTGGACTTATGGGCTGCGTGTGTAGYGCAGGTTCCTGCCCAGACACTCTACAGTTCTTATCTTTCTAGGTTTCTCTTTTTTTTGGAGAAGCAGTAACTGCTTGCACTTCTGTTCCTGAGATTGCTGGTTCAATTTCCTTGTTCAGTCACAAGGACATTTGTCACCTGTGCCCCGCTAAAATATGCTTTGATGTATTGCATGAGCTAATTCCCCTGACTCTGCCTCACAAATCTCTGTTTGTCTTGTTCATTAGCATAATTACTTCCTTGCATTAGCTGATGACTGTAATAAATGTCTCCGTTCCTCCTGTTGAAAGCTGTAGAGGTTGATAGCATGCTAATAAAAATCAATGGTATGGTGACTTAACAGATGACTTTTCTTTCACCGTTTGGCTGGCTTCAGTAAAGCTCCCTTCCCCCACACCTTAGCATCAAGGAAATTCAGGAGTTTGCATGCTAGCACTCTCGTCCAGTGTAGAAGGCACTAGAAATTCCTTAGGAGAGCTCACCTTGGTCGTTTGCCTCTTGATAGCTAAGAGCAATAGYGAGGTAAGAGGACTATACTTGCATTGCGTGGAGCACGGCTAATTCTTGAATGCAAGAATGACATTCTGCGCTAGAAATGATACTATGAAGGAACAAGAATCGGCTTTTAAGAAGACTTTAAAGCAGTTCTTAGTCCTGTGGATTATATGCACCAGCTGGGAATTAATTCCCATTAGGTGCCAGTTTCCAATCAAACATTATTTTTGCCTGTCTATTACTTTGTCTATTCCACTACCCATGGAAGAGATTTCAGAACTGGAAAATAGATCTTGCTGTAAGAGACCTCACAAACTCTGTCTACCCTGCTCCAGGCAATAGGGGAATTGATTACTGTCTTTAAAAGTGCATCACTGAGAAGAAAATACTGGATGCTAATGGACTCTTTAATCTAGGCAAGAACAACAAAACACAGCAAGGAGCAAAGAATTAACCAGGAGGGTGATTCACTTACTAGAGCAAACTCCTAAGGGAATTGTTGGTTTCTCAGACTCTCATGTCTGCAGTCAGCTCTGTTCAGTTGACTAGATGTGCTTAATGCCTTTTGACATGACGGTGGGACATTGGCATGGGGCTGGCAGAACCTGCAAAATATTTGAAATCTTCTGAAGTGGCAGCTAGATGCTAAGTGAGAGAACCCTATCGGTCTCAAATGATGCTAGATGCAACTAACTTATACCCCTAGGCTCTGGTTAGAGTTTAAGGAGAAAAGTTACTCCCTATATGTAGGGAACAAGATATTTCACCTATATATTCCCCTTAGGAGGTGATGAGTTGCTCCCTTGACTGATTTCATTTGGGGTAATGAGCTCAGCTGGAGGTATCTATGTCTACTCAAATGAATGCCACCTACAAAACCTACGGGAGGAACTGGAATTGTGCCCTGTCTCTCCTGTCCCTGTCCATTTTCTCTCTCACGAGATCGGCCTTTACAGAGCTGCATGCTGCTTTTATCCTGGTAGAGAGGTGATGGTGACCTCTGAGGTGGTCTCAGCTCTGAGTCCTGAGAGCAAAAGGGCCCTCTGATACCTTCTGTAATGAGCCTGCAAATTACCCTGCCTCTGCAATTAGAGTAATTAGGGAAAATGATGTTTTGAGGTGCTAGCAACTCTAAGAATAAAACATTTCATTTCAATCAAAGTGTTCTGATCAAAGTTTAAGCATTAAGATAACAATAGAGCAATTAAGAGAAATTTCAAAATGAAAAGCTGATGTGGGTGGAAATAGTTTCTTTCAAAAATGTCATCAAAACATCTGAACTCTTTAAGAATGTTTCTTTTCCTTTTGTTTTAGAATTTCTCATTTAGGAGAACAACATAGTAACATGTGTGTGTCACAGGTTAGTATCACCTMTTCTCCTCCTCTTTTCTCCCTTTTCCAGGACATTTTACCATACTCTGTATGATGTGGGAAAGACTGTTTCCCAGACGTGGGCCGGAGACCTATAGCTGCTGAAATTTCCATATCTAAGGCACGTTTGTACAACGAGTAGTCCAATGAAGGCTATTCTGTTAGGCTCTCATTCCGTTCTAAAGATAATAAATAAATAAATAAATAAATAAATAAATAAATAAATAAAAGTGTGGAAAAACTCACAGGGGCTGAAAAGTTATCAAATGGACTCCAATAATATGCAAATTGTTCCGGTCTGCAGTGATGGTTTGTGAAAGAACGAACCTGGGGGTGAAAAATGAAGGGAACTGTGCCTAGAAGATAGTGCGGATTGCACCTTGCTTCAGGCAGCAAGGTGGTTAGTGTAAGGCATCCTGTGTGAGGTTGATCAAAAAGGCTCTGTCTTGCTGACAAGTGAAATGATTTCCTTGCACTGGGAAAAGAGACGAACCGTCAGTGAGTGCGTCTGAGCATAAATGACTGCAGAGCACAAGAGCTGCTCTGGTTCTTTAATGAATCCAGCTCAGGCTGAAATCGTCTCTCAACCCGGATAGGAATTCAGACTTGCCATCACTGCGATCATGCAGTATATGACGGAGCACTCCCTCGGTGGGGCATGATTCAGCCAATATCAGGCTCTTAAGCAATTGARGGGATCTTATAAGCCTTTTCCCGTGAGAAAGTAGACAGAAACAAAACCCAAACTCTCTAGGAAACAGGATTTCGTCATACATTCTGTGAGTGGTGAATGAAGGCTTTCGMTGTAACCTAAACACACATGGTCTAAACTGGTGAAATTTCAGTTGCTTCAGTGGAGTGATCCAGTGTGATTTTTTTCAGGCTCATATTTAGCAGGAAGATCATTAGCTTCTCATTATCCTCCAATTTATGCTTCTATTGCTATGGCTGAGAATCCACCTGTCCTTCATGCAGATATGTAGGTTGCTTCCTCATCTCCAAATGCTAGGGGTGGAAAGAGTCTGTTGTTCCCTTTAGAGGTGAAAAAAGTGGTACCTCTCAGCCCATCCTTAGCCCTGTGATGTGGAGACACACCTAGATGGAAAAGAAAGGTCTGCTCTTTTCATGTGGCAAGGTGGGAAGGGACAGGGAGGAGATTCAGGGTGAGATTCCTATCTGCTGATTTTAGGCATCCAAAAGTTAGACGACCCCTTCAAGCAGGGCTTCCCCTGTAACTAGCAGCTGGAAATAAGCCATTCTAAAGGATCCTATTGAGATTGACCTTGGACTCTTATTTTAGGGTGAAGTGAGTGAATGTGCTCATTTTTCTCCATTGACTATAGAAGGAGCCTGGAGGGAGAAGTTCAGACTCAAATATCTGCATTTTGAACATATCAGACCCAGAGGAAGGGTTCCCATCCTCATCTTCCCCACTGTCCTCAGAGCTGCATCTACCCCAGGTCCTCAGGAGAGCAATAGTTACAGAAAAACTGGCCTATAGCCACACCGCAGCATCCAAAAAATTCACAGTATCTTTAATCCTTTGGAAGCTGTGCATTCACACAGAGGTATACAGATCATGGCAGCTTCTAATAAGGGAGAGCTGTATCAATGAAAAGGTGCTATATACCAGTATACCGGTATAACTCCTTCTCCATCTCCTGTAGGAATATGGAGAATATGGGCAGAACTGGCATTCTCTGAACCAACTTTCAGTATTCATGGAAGAGATCCTTTCCTTTATCAGCTGCACTAGCTATACCCAAAGTCAGCATGAACTGAAGTGGCGCATGGAGAYGTGGCAGTGCATATTCTGGAGACAGTGTTAAGGCTACTGTGGTTATATTCACTGAAATATCTTTATTATCATGTTATCTCCATCAGCAACATGAAGAAACCTGGCATACCCAGCATCTTGAGCTAAACCATGTTAGCTCATGTTCAAATATGGCAAAACATCTATGTGCCAGTATTAAAATAGAAAAAATGTCATTAGGGGAGATCTTTGCAACTTACAATTTTGAAGATATTAAATGGAGAACAAATGAATCTCCCAAGAGGTTACTGGATGTGACCACTGGAAGATTTCTTCACCAAGTCCATACAGAATCAACAAAAAGGTGTTGTCATCTTAGAATTCATGTTGGTACATAACAAAGATAYGGCTGGAGAAAGTAGTCTGTGGTCAAGTGATCACGGATTGTTTCCCTTTTTATTAGGCTAAAAGAGAAAGAAAAAAGGTCTGGAACACATTTAGTTTTCAAATGGACAACCTCTGTTAAATCTGACTTTTAACCAAAGTTACCAAAGGCATTAGTGAGGTCAGCTGGTCTGGGGAGCTTAGGGACCTGAATGAGGGGGGTCTGGAATCTCCTGAAATCTGAGTAACAAAACCTGAGCCATAAACAGCTTGTAGGAAAGGAATAGAAATCTGTCTGGCTGAACAGCCATTTCTGAAATGGTAAWAAACTGCCCTTGCTCCAGGGTACATAGAGGGTAAAAGAGAATAAGTGAGTCAGGGGAGAATTACATGATCTATGAGATGAATTTTAGCATGTAAATGGAAAAGGAGCAAGGTGCCTGAGAGTTCAGCTGAGAGGACTCCTGCCTAACTTTAATGGCCAGAAGAATATCAACTGGCATTCAATTCCTAAGTGTGACTTGGTGCTCTCAGGGGTGCCTGGGAARCCTCCTTCTTCCTGCCTCTTCTACTTTAGTAGGTTGAGCTTGGTGACCAAAATGTCATCACAAATCCGTAGCTGTAACCCTCTGGACTGGCACAACTGTGAACCACCATCTATCTTGGGTCTGAGCTAGTGAAGGATCCTCTGCTGAGCTGACCASACTGCACCTGAGCTTTTACTGAGAAGATCAGCTTCCTAGTGGTCATCTAAAAAYGTGGAAAGCACATGAATATCAATGAGAACAGGAGGATTTGGTTTCTGGTGAAGGCTGCTTGAATTTTCAACTGCAGGTGCACAACCTATCTTAAGAAGAGTCCACTATATTAGGTGGGAGGCTCATCTGGCTCGAAAGAGTGCTCCACAGTGATGAAGTCTACCCTTACATATGTCAGCTCAGATTCATGCTGTAGTTCCTGGAGATCAGTCATGGCAGTCAATATGATCAGCCATGCATCTCAGCCTGTCAAAAAGGAGCCATCTAACTTAGGTCAGAAGAACCACTCAATAAAAGTGCCCACTTGTCTCAACTGACTGTAAAGGTGGCCTGCAGTGATTAGCCCAGCTGGAGATGTCCACACTAGAGATGTCCACTGTTGAGTGAACTGAATCCTACACAGTATAAACATCTGTGGATCTCTGCCTCTCCCAGCCAGACCACAACTGGGAAATGTGGCAGAAGGTCTCAAATGCTGATGTCACGATGCTGTGCTTTGTACTGCTAAGAGGACATCAGACGATGGAGATTAGCTGCTCTGTCTTTCCCTTTTCTCACCTGTAAACTCTTGAGTTTTAGTAATTGAACTTGTGGTGCACTGAGTTTCCTTTCTCCGCCAGTTTTGAGCAAACGATGTAGCATCCCTGCTGATATGGAGCTTAGCTCACGATTTTTAGACTTAATTTTGTGTTTCAGTTGTATCATGGCATAAGTCAATTCCTTTCAGTACTTGCACTGACTATTGYTATAGCTAAATAAATTGCACTGGGTTGTTTATTTACACCAGCATAACTGCAAAAACTCTGTGGATATATATGAGGCAATTTGGAGCACCATTTGGACAGATTACATTCTTGTTTATGCTTAAATGTGACACTTGGCTCAGGCTGGATTGTAATCCAGACACAGGAGAAAAATAGCTTTTTGAACTTTCATATCTAGCTTGATAAAAGCAAGATAATGTCTTCCATGAATGATGATAGTAAGTGGCCAACATGAAAAACRGAGAGTCTGTCTTGTTCCCTCACTTTTCTTGATCACTAATAGCGGGTCTACACAACTGACATGCACAAAACATAAAGGTCAAGTAACCAAAACTTAATGAATGCTATAATTAAGGCTGTCTGCACAGCTTAYGCGTCCTGGGGTAGAGGCTCAGGAGTCATATTCCTTTGGTCATCTCTTCTTTTTTTTGCTTATTTTCTCATTAGTTATGATAAAACTGGAAAATAAAAAAAGTGAACTCCAGGAGAGGGGAAAACAAACCTCTGAAATGATGAATGCTGAATAAGCAGCAACCAGTTCCTTACTGAGACCTGCCATAGGTAAATGGTTTAAATCCTCTCCTTGCCTGCTGCTTGGCTCTATTTAAAGTGCATTTAGTTACATGGTGTAAGTTGTGATTATACCACCAGAGGCACACCTACCAAATGCACATCAATCTTAAAATGCCCTTCTCTGCTAGGAATATGAGATAGGTTTATCCATCTCAATCAAGATAAATCAAGAGCCTTTGTATAAAAGATTTTCAGCTATAGGTACAAGTAGCCCTTAAGCTGCAATTTGGGAAGAAAAATGTGATTAAACTTCTGGCAGTTTCTGATATGGRAGGTGTGTGAAGGAAGAGTGTTTAAACCAGCAGATTTACACATGGCCTCAATAGGCCTTGAAGCATTTTYGTATGGCCCTGATGAGACACAATAAAGATGATTCTGTTACTCCCTTCTTAATTGTATTAGAATTTGGGCCTTGCTGAACCAATGTTGTTAACAGCGATCAGAGACTTTTCAGCAGTGTCACCCAGAAGCTAGGAAAACATCCTGTGCTATTTCTTTGATTGCAGCAGGCCAAGATGACAGGAAACTCAGGGCAAATACTGAGCTGAAGGAATAGTATATATCATAGCTTCTGATACATTATTCAGATGCTACAATATTGRAGCTGAAGTTATACAGAGAAAATGAGACTCCCTTCTAAAAGGGCATCTGTTTCTAGCAGTTGTTTGAGCACCACTGAGAAAAATAACAAGTTCCTACAGGCCACCATGGAGACTGGGACAAAGCAGAGGAGRCTCCAGAGATGTGCTTGCCTGAGAAGAGAGTGAGAATCTGGCTGTTGCCTCTTCACCAAAGTCTTCGGTACTGAATTGGCGTGCTAAGATCCAAAACATTGTTCTTTCAAAATCCAGCAAGCACTTCTTGATGCTGACAACTCACTCTGTGCAAAATTATTGTATTCAGAAAGATAGACCTAAGGGCCGATGGCCTCCCTYCCTGCCTAGCCTGAGAGACAGAGGCTAAGCTAGCACTGAATCTGGGAAAACTTCCATGGAAGGGTTCTGGAGAGGTCATTTAACCCATTTCCTTGCTCCCAGTGCTCAGAACCACTTATATCCCTGCTTCAGGTTACTGGAGCTCAGACACTCCAATTGCCTCTGCTTAGAAATTGCCCTGGGTTGGATGAGCCCGTGTTCACAGACTTTGGGGGAGATGTGTGCAGAACGATCTGGGATGGGTTAAATGTGTTTTCTAGAKGCCTAGTGAGTCCAGTGACCTTACATTTGCCATGGTTAAAGGCAAGTGCTTGGGCAGACACTACTGCTCAGCAGTTGTGTGGTAACTTTTGGAGGTGCCATAGCTCTGCCGTTGTCTCCATGGGCAAAATTGTTGCTGCAAAGTGCAGGATGCTGGGGATCATAGGGGTTGTCATGAAGGCCTCCAAAGTCTTTAGTCGTGGTGGAAGGACTGGTGCTGTCCCTCAACATATTGTTCTTCCTTGCTGCTCATGACTCAGTCCAGCACTGGGGAWGGTGGAGGTGGCTCTTCTCTCAGATTTGCACCATTTGGGACCAAATCAAGGTCACAAAGCCCTGATGCTCTGTCAACAACAGAGAACCACCTTTCCGAAAAAATTATACTTCAGTTTTAATTCCAGGGCTTAACTAATATTTGTATAGCTGTATTTTGCCTCCGTCGCTGTCTAGCACTCTGGTTTCCTTTATAGAGTATATTAATCTCTGTTTACCACAGAGGGGGTGGAGGAATATGTTTAGACACCACGCTGAGGAGTGTACTGCAAGTTCTGTGGACAGAGACTATGATAAATGCATAAAATTTCCTCCGATGAAAGTGCTGTCTGTACGGATACTGTCAGGAAGATGGATTAGTTCGTTGGCTTATTCTCTTTCCCATTTGCTGTTGAGGGTCAGGCCTGGAAGGGTTTCCTAGMACAGTCAGAATATGCTCCCAATCTCATGTCTTTGGCTTTGCTAATACTTTTCTGTAGCAGCCTCTGGCTTTTGTCTGATGTAGCAACTGTGGAGCCCCTCCTTATTTGCAAACATTTCTAGTAGTTCCAAGTCAAAAATCTCAGYGTTATTCCACCTATGATTTTGGTATCCACTGCACAATGTAAGTAGTTCTGACAAATGAATGTGTTAGGTTATRTCAGAGAGGCAAAGCCTGCCCACCTTCCTGGAAATTGTCTCCGAGAAAAAAATACGCTGTTAGGTATTTATCATCAGATATAGGGAGAATTCAGCAGCTGGAGAGGGGTGGACTTTTTGCAGCAGCAAAGGGAGGTCATGCACCCCTGGTCGAGAGGGCAGTTACTGTGTACCTGTGGTCAACCTCTGGCAGCAGAGGTTGTACTGCACCTCATCTCCCCTTTCCTGGGGCAGTATACATATACACAGCCATTTTGTGCTGGTAGCCACTATGTTATATTGACATGTTTTCATTTTTAGTTCATTTCCACCTGCTTTCAGCAAGTTTGAGCAATGGAGCTGCTCATGTCTAACACAGCTGACCACTTACAGCTCTCCAGGTCCACCACAAGATAGTCTAAGGTGGCAATTTCTTAATTGCTCTGAGCTGATCTAAGTAACTGTGCTATGATGTGCTTGAAAAAATAATGAAACTGCATCCCAAGTTCAACCATTTTGGGCTTAATTGCTGTTAAAATGCCAGGGAAACAGTAGACATTGTGGATTTTTAAGSCTTCAAGATCTTGCAGCACTCCCCCAGACTTTATATAGCAACACGGAGAGTTCAAGGAACTCCTCAGAGAAAATAGGCTCTCATACAAATAGAAATGGAAGGAATGTTTGCTTAAAATGTTAAGCACATTCTAATTAGTAAATAAAGAAAAGCGCAATTCAAATAAGGCACAAAGAATTCCTACRTGACACTATTATGCCACTTGTGAAATTCCTATGTGTAATACAGGAGAAAAAAAACAGATGCAAAAGAAAATAATACTTTAGTTTCATAACAGAGTTTTGAATTTTACTTTGAAGGTCACTTACCATCAGCCAGTCTAGTGGAGAAGAAACCTTCCCTAACCTACTCAAATGCCACAGCACAAGCATCTTAGTGTCCGCTTTTAATTATAAAAAACATAAAAAAGTCTGAATCTGTGGAAGACAACTGGATATTGCTAACACTAGATAACCTTCACCTCTGCAAAGTACCTTGATATTACTCTTTATAGCATCAAGTTATCTTATTCTTTGGAAGGCCAACTGTTAATCATTTAATTAAGTCTGCTTTCTGACCTATGACTGAGGAAAGTCCCTGGCTCAGTTTTACTCCTGAACCTCCTTACCYTTGTCAGACAGTTCTCTACTGGCAWKATTAAGGCAAGGTAGGAATCTATTATCTCTTACTTTTATTCTGTTATCTATTACTTTTTTTTCATACTCTCCTAAGTTGCCGTTTATGTTACTATCTGGGGCTATGCTGTACTATTAAATATACCAAGAGCTAATGAACTAGTGAAGGTTGAACAACAGGACTCCTGTGGAAGTGGAGCCAGCAATCCTTGGGTCAGTGCAGCCRTGGTGGTTATGGAGGGGACCACAGCCTTATGAGATGGCCTCCTCTCCAGAGAGCAGGAAGGGGGGTTACATCCATCCTAAATTTTCCCCAGGTAAATCTTTGCTCTTCATGCCAACTAAGAAAACAAGAATCCAGTTTKTTTGTAGAAAGAGCCATAACGGAGGAGGTGGGACATGATAAGGGCGGAGATACAAGACTTCTGGGTTSTGATCCCAGCAAAACTTCTTGCCTTCCCTTGGGAAACCATTTCATTTTCCTTCTACTGCCCATTTTCTGTCTTGTCTCTGTCTTCGTTAAATACACATTTGTCCCTCAAGGATCTATATGCTGCTTAATTCTATGGGTTTCCAAGGCCTTTAGGTGTGATTTAGGTCACCTCTTCCCAGCTGGTCACTGATTTCCCACGTGATGTTCAGCACCTTGATAGCACTAGGTTAGTGCTTCTTGCAGGTACCTGACTGCTGTAAGAAGGGGATGAAGCAAAGCAGAGCACTGGACAAGCAACAGGAGCTTCTCAATTAGCTTCTCCCACCTCATTTTCAAAGAATTTTTCCTACTGTTTCTGACACTGAAAAAATCTTTTCACTTTGGACTCCACATCTTGTAACTGTATTATTTATGAGTCTCTATCAGCTGAAGAGACACAGATCATGTTTTATTGATGTTCTTCTTTCAGATTAATCACATGCTATATGGCAATCAGAGCATTTCCACTTCTCCTTTTCATCAAAGATTGCAAGGGTTGAAACAGCCCTCCCCCTCTGCAGAATGCTGTAGACTTCCAACGAGGTTTTGGTGGAGGAATAGCCAAGACGTTCATACGTCCTTTAAGAAACATCTCCCCTCCCCCCAAGCACACACACACACMCCTTTCCTCCCTCATTCTCTGATAACTATCACGACCCAGAAGAAATATATTAACACGMATAAAATAAAAAGAAAGAAGAAAAGGAGCAAGCTCATTTTGTCACAAATCCCTTTTCCTCCCYCAGTGTATGTGCAGGTGCTACTGTGCTACACCTGATCTTTGATTTTATAGATGTTGAAGGGGATACTCCATTACCTTTAATCAAATAAGCAGCTGGCAGAATCAGGGGTGCACGACATTGGGAAGAATCCAGAAGCACTTTGGAATTTAAGAACGTTTTGTGAAAGGAGTCGTAACGTCAGGCTTCCCTTGTACCTGGTTGCCTATAGCAGCGGGGCTGCTGCCCTGGCAGTTTTAGGTAACAAATGGGGAAGCCTATAAGAAATCACAGCTCTATATTCAAAGCACTTTAGTTTATTAGAGACTGCTGTATGCCCAATAAGCAGAATTAATATGCATATCGTATGTATATGCATTGTGCTTATTAATATTCAGACAGCAGCAGCGTATACTTCTTACTCTAGAGTCATGCTCTCAAAAAAAACTGCAAGTGGCACGTGACTGCAGTGTGCGGCTAGCTCCAGGAATGTGACCTGCATGGGCAAGAATAGCAGTGAGGAGCTGACACTACGTGGGGTGCTCGTGAGCTGCAGCCCCTGTGCTCACTCCTGGTCCTCATTACAGACACTGACGGCAGGACCACAGCCATAAAGAGGAAAAGGTGCACCTGACTTTCCTGGGAAATTAGCAGTGCTGGGAGCTGCTCTCCTGGTATTGCTCTTGTAGACTCATATCAGAAATTATACACACGTAATGTGCTTGCAGCTGTCCTAGCTTTTGGCAGGATCAGACAAATCTGGATGAGGGAGGGGCAGCAGTCTACCGTGCCTCGTTCTACCCTGCTCTTTGCCCACAGGAGGTGAAGGGGGTTAAAGAGTGGGGTTGCTAAGCCTCAGCTGAGCTGTACCTAGGTGCCTTGAGTTCTCCACAGGTGTGTGCCGTGGAGCTGAGAATCCTRCCCCAGGTGCCTCTGTGAGGAAATGTCAAAATTGTGGCAGGTCCCACCAGCCCTTGCTAGCTGTTCAGGAAGCAGGACTGGGGCAGCAGTGGAAGGGTGAGTGAGAAGGTGCAGGTAGCTGAGGTGGGAGGGGGACAACCAGAGCTTGAACTTTCTTGCTGAGACTTTTCCTGTTCTACTCACAGCAGCTTTGACCATTGCTCATTTAAGGCAGGTGGAAGGTCCCTATGCAGAGCCAGGCCATGAGCTCTGGACCATTGCTCCAAAAGAAGAAAGCTCTCCTGAGAGCTGAGAATATCTGTCCTGAGGACCACTACACCTAACCCTAGGCTGCTTCTCCTCACTTTTCATCTGAAGGGGAAAGCTTTCAGGTAACATCCAGTCTTGGGAAAGGTTTCTAGAAAGGCTCTTCAATGGCTGTTACTGACTCATGCCAAGTCTTGCAGGTCTGTCAAGTCTCATATGTCAAATGTGAGATGACCCACGTGCTGACCCACAGTGCATTGTACACATGCAGTGGTGGCCCCTCACTTGGTCCCTGGCCAGCAAACCAGGTGCAGCTGAGCTGCAATCTGTTGCTAGTAGTGCTGAGGAGAACAGAGGACCTTGAGGAGGCAGTACTGAAACCGTGACRTGGTACGGCTTCTGTTGGGCCCTCTGGTCACTGGTATCTCTCCCTGTGCTTCATCCTAGACATCTGCGTATTTGAAAGCTACAGACCATGACAGCAGTGATTTAGGGATCTTTGCAGCTCAGGTCAGAAGCAATGTGAGGAGGCTGGAGGTTGCCAGTGCCACTGTTCACTGCTGAGACACTAGTTCTGTCCAAGCTGCTTGCTGGTCTGAGCACGGGAAAGTTAACCAGCCCGAACAACTAAACTGTTTCTGTGGTCCTTGGCTTTGCGTGCCTCTAGGAGGCTCCTTCATAGAAGGGCTTTGCAGTTTAGGCCTGACACTCCTTTCTGTCCTCACATGGCACRGAAGGTTGTTTCCCCTGGAGAGGAGCTGCCTTAATGCTAAACTGTGTGTAAAATCACCATGGATCCTTTGCTTTGTTAAGAAAGGGAGTGTGCATGAAGTTAACCGGGCTCTGTGATTTTTTCCTAGGTCTACCCTGTGCAGGTTTTTGATCAGCAAAAACTAGTCATTTCAGGAGGCCACTTATTGGCTAGTGAAGGAATCTCTTTGGTGGGCATCTTCAAAAGCTGTGCTTGCCCYGACTGCTGTGCAAATAATGATGAGTTGCCCTTTGAAGGGATCAGCATGCCTGACAGGTCAAGCCTTCGCAGCATTGAAGATCTGTGCTTTGGGATCAAGAGTTCCTCTGCCTTAGTTAAATTATATGCTAGGCACAGAACTACAYCCTTCTTAAACTGGAAGCAATAAAGAGTATAACCATCCTGCTGAGTGGTGTGGAATAGCTAAATGCAAGGAGCAAAAGAGGAAAGTGAGTCACCCCCTTGTCTAGCCAAAACTAGGCTCTCAGCACAGTAAAGGGGGGAACTCTGTTAGCATCTTTTGCAGGAAGTGCTTTGGTGTCTCCCTGGTGTGGGATGTCTGGTTGAGTTGCTGGTAATGTCTCTGAAAAGCTTGTGTATCCTATTTACCARCTGAAGGGTTTTAAGGTTCTGCTGAACTATTACTAAGAGCAGATGCCATTTGCTTCTCAGCCTCTCCTATCAAAAGAGGTCCTCTGGAACCCTTTGAAAACTCATTTGCTTATAGTCAKCATTTTTTCATGCTTCTTTCCTCAGATGGAGCTTGGCTAGAGGAAAAGCATCTCATGGAACCCCTCTGTCCATGATAATATCGACCATCTCCCTGTCCTCACTGAACTCCTCCAAYTCATCCTGTAGAAGTATTGCAGCAAGCACAGTATGGTGGGATAGTACTGTGAAGTACTTCCAGCTGAATTCTCATGACGACTTTGTATCTGACARGAAGGAAAAGTACCAGCATCGTATGACTGACCAGGTTTTCAAGACTGGCCAACAGAAATGTCCGTCAACCCAGTTTGAAARTGCTCTAACTGTAAATATCCAGATTCAAATCTCAGCAGATGTAAATCAGCATATCTGCACAGGCTTCGGCAGGGCAACACCAGCTCCACTAACACCTCTGACTTTCCCTAACTGAGGATCTTTGGTTGCAAAGGAACTGAATCCATTTATCTTGGTGAAGAACTGATATGGTTTCCATTTAGCTACTCTAATATACACCATAGTGACCTTGGTGGGTGAAGAGCTGTATTAGCTCAGGATCTGGCCTTTCTGAGGGTCTCGTGCTTCCCAACTCACCAACAAGTAATTAACCAGCTGCTGAGCTCAACCTCAGCTTGTAGCTGGTGAGGGAATTCACAGCTTTCAGACCGCGTAAGCACTATCACACTACAGACCACCGCTTTCTCGACGTGAACTGCCAGCAGCAGTTACATTTACTGTGGCTGTTCCGGTGGCATGCATGCCAAGTAGGGGTGATGCTGCAAATATCTTACTGCAGAAATGTGAAGCTCTTAATGATGCCATCCTATATTTCACTGAAGTACATGCTTTAATTCTGAATTTGGAGAACAGGAAAGCTGTGAAATGTGGATGGATGCGGCAGAGGAGATAATCTGTGTGAGGTTAATAACATATTTGTGATCCTTCAGCCTGATGTTTTTTCTATAAAGACAAAATGATTTTTTTTTTTCAGTCAGATACTGGTAGTTGTAAAAATCCTCATAAATGTTTAATACTAGTAAAGAGCTCTAGTCAAGCATCCTTAAAGCAGTCAAGCTTCAAGTAACTGTGTTGGGTCCTCCTTTAATGTGAAATTTGCCGTTCTTCCTCCAACAGAGCTGCAGGCAAAAACACGATGCTTTGGTTATTCTGAGCATCTGTGCATTTGACCCAATTACTGTACAGTATCTGTCAGCTGAAAGCAGCATATAATACAGAAAAYGCCTGATGCTGGAAGCTAATTACTGTTTCCTTTGTAACTGATTTAGAAGRGGGGAAGAGGAGGAGGTGGGAAGAGGAGGCTCTATTGGAGAAAGTATTTCAGGGGCTTGTGGTAATTTTTATTTCAGACATGTCATTCTGGGGTCGTTTCTGCCGTTGGTTTGATGCTGAACTTAAAAACATCATATATATGTATATATGCGTGTATATTTGTGTGTATGTATCAAAAGAAAGAARTATGTCTGGAAAATCTGTGATGTATTTGGAATGACAGCAGCTGTAGCATGTAATTAAAGAAACAATCAATTTGTAGGGTAATATACTTAGCTGCTCTTACTGTTAGCAAAGAGCTATTTAACCTTTTGTGGACCAGGGAAGTCCTTCCTTGCCTGTGACAGTGGTGTAACTCATCAACATCTGCCTGATTTGCACCAGCTGAGGAACTTGCTTTTAACTCTAGGCTTGAGAAATCAGTTCTGGGAATAGCCAGCATGCGAATGTTCCCGTAATTTCCAGTGGCCTTTTCCATGAACAGGTGGTTTGACAAGTTGGAGGATATGGAGCACCCATCACACACTCAGTATTCAAACCAGCTCCTGCAGAACAAGTGGGTCGTAATGCAGATGAATTCCTAGGATAGGGGGTGGAATGAGAGGTGGCATTTTTAGACCTGCCATGTGAACAGCTCTGAAAACAGGAGGGGTAACRTATCGGAAATATCAACCCCCTTGGTTCGATATTGCAAAATTGATTTGCACGCGCAGAGCAAACGCGATGTGCCCTGGAGCACCAGTCGCGCTCTCGAGGTCTGGTGGACTCTGTGCCACACGGACAATGAATCTGACGTGTCCAGGACGCACTAAAACGCGCTGTGCCTATGGTACGGGCACAACGTGGGTGACCTGTACTGGAGATCTTCTCTACGCTGAGAAGAGACAGTACTGCAAACACCTTATCGCAGGAATGCCGAGATCTTAGCAGTGCCRCTAGACGTATGACTGAAGTGCATTCATGTTCCAGTTCTGGAYCATTCTTTTTTTTGCTTAATATACCTGCTCTCCAGCAGGTCTGGATGCTGTGCAGTTTGTTAATGGTCTCTTCTCTGAAAATCRTCCTAGTTAGAGAACAGTGCAGTGAATTATTAAGTAAATCAGGACAATGTTTTATGATCAAAATTCTTTCCCAGGACAGACGTTTGGATTTAAAGGCACAATGCTAAAAGTTCTAGTGTCATCAGCCTGACAAGACAGAATGTGAAAATTGCCCCTTTGCCTGTTTTTTTCAGAATGAAAACTTTTGGATTTTTTTATTCGAAGGGATTTTTAAGCTTTTACAATGACATTTTCCTAAAAAGCCCTTTACTAAAGATTCCTAGAAGAAAACATTTGAAGGTTGAATTGAGAGTTTCATATAGTTTCAAACAATGCTTTTGAACCATTCATTAACTGGAGTTTTATTTGGGGGAAAAAGAAGAATTTGATTATCCTGAAATGACTTTTTTTTTTTCTATTTGTACAATGGGCAAGCTGAAAAAGCAATATTCTCAGAGGTCTATTAAAAAACTTTAGAAGAAGCTGTGAGTTGCAGTTGATGAGAAGCTACTGCATAAGTAACACCACATTATTCTATAAAATTATGAACTGTAAGGTTTTTTTTTCCCTCTCCCCTTTGACTTCTGCTATTGCATTTGTATGGGAGAATTGCATATTTTGCTCTAGATGCTAGAAACTTATTTTGGAGACATGCCAGTAAACATCCCTTTCCTGCTGTTCAAATTAGAAGGAAAAATTCTGTGGGGTTTTGCCTGTCAAAGCAGGGCTGTCTGGTTTGGCAGAGATTCATGTAAACTTTTTCCGAGGTGTTGAATTCCATGGCTGTATCCCCTGGAGTCTCCAATCTGGATGCACTCTAGATCTTAAAATGCAATTGAGTTGACGTTACTGGCTACATCTCTATCATAAAAAGATTAGGCCTGGAATGGGTTTCTGACTATGAAGCCAACATGGACATAGCCCTTGCACATGCAGCTGAATGTTTTTATTCTCCAGATGGGGACAAAGGGAATCAAATGGGCTGCTGCAAATGGTCCCTGACACGTGGCAACTCCTAACCGTGCCTGGGTAATGACCAGGAGGGTGATGGTTGGGCTAGCTGGCCTGGGCCAAAACTGTGCTGGAACCTTTTTAAGGGTTTAACAGCATGGATGAGCTTGTGCTAGTTTTTGATTACTGGCATGGACATTGCTGGAGAATTTATCCTGTTTTTTCTCAGGTCAGACTTCTCCAGTACACAAAACTGCTCTGGGTTCATGTTTCTATCTTGAGAAGAAAGAAGGACTCTCTTCTACTAACAGCACAGGGTGTTAGCTGGAGTGATTTGCTGTTAATATCTATTTCTTTCAGAAATAAAGTCCACATTTAATGTAATTGCCAGTTTGTCATTCCTCCTTCTGTAAATTATGAGAATAATATTTTTCCTTTCTCATCCTCTGAGACCTTCAGAATAGGCATCCAAGGGCATCTAAGACATCCGTAGGAGGCTGGCAGTTATGGTACTGATGCAGTGAGAGACTTGTGTCCTCTTGGAGCAATATTTGGAGGCTGGTGAGGTACCAGAGCATCTCAGATGTCACTATTTGACCCTTTTGTGTGGACAGCTGGACTAAGTCTGTTTCAGAAAAGCTGTGATGATATCCACAAGYGTGTGGTTTACAAGTGAGATTCATGCGCAAATTAACATACTTCAAGGCTTTCCAAGACTAAGTGAGAAGCTGGGCTGCCACTCTATCATTAATTCAGTGGATTTCTTTTTTAATATGGTTGACTTTCTGAATACGAGAAGCAAGGGATTGCTACACCTTTTTTTTTTCTGAAAAAGAAGTCATTTGCAAAATTCAGCTTTATTTCAGAGAAATTCAGACTGATGATTTAATTACAAAATAGCCATGGCAGAAGAGGAGCATAATCATTGACCTGAATATACCTATATATATATGAATGCACAAAAGATTCAACCTTTTCTAGGGAAGAAGAGAGGACATAGATGCATTCCAAATTATTTTGCTTTTTTCTATRTTTGAGCTTAAAAGAATCATCTTTATCCCAGCTCCTTTAGGATTTGATTTCACGAGGGAATCAGGGTTTTGCCCAGGTTGCTTGAATAGTGAGCTTTTTCCAGCACTTGCATATTTATGCCTACGGCATTGCAGATTTAATGTATGCACCTCATTTATATGAATCATTTAAGAGCATAGCTCCATAGGGGAACATCTAAAGATTAGCCTCTACATTTGATCCAAATCCAAATGAGGCCAATGGAGASAATCTTTCAGGCATTCCTCCCAGTTCACGCCTGGCTTATAACTGAACGGATAATACGARTTATTACCTAGTGACTGCTCTGTTTTTGGACTAAGGTGTGGAAGGTGTGGTGTTTATTGCTTGCTTTGACCACTGGGTAAATTCCAACTAGTTATGCTGCTGCATCTGTAAAATGAGAGAAATATTAGGGAGTTCCTTGGAAAATGATTTGGGATAGATCCCTAAGTGATCAGGTTGATTAGCTCAACCTAAAACTGAGGTCATCAGAATTAATACTCATCTGGAGCTTAACTCCTGCTGGGTGTAATCAGACGCTGATCCAACACAAAGCCGTTCCAGGCAGAGGTGTTCTAGCTACTCTATTCAAAGTTAGCTTAATTATCTGTGTGATACGGTATTTCAGTGTAGAAACCTGCATGAAATTCCATGMAGAAAGTCTTCCTTAAAGCACTCGCTCTTCTACTGATGGCTGCATGTACAACCTCAYGAGCCAACATAGTCATCCTGGATTCAATAAAGTAGGTGTTCAGTTATCTACTGTTCCTGCACAGCCTGATCAATTTGGCATGCTGGGAAACCATCTGCTGGCTTGGGGTTCACACAAAAATACACACAGGAGGCTGTGCAGTTTTCCAGTGGTTAAAGCTGTCACTTAAGCTGTGTGAGGCCAAGAGCTTCATTCCGGTCTAAATATTGCAGACCAGAGATGTGAATGCCCTGGCCTGGCTTAGCTATCAGACTTACAGCTGGATGCTTGACAGTTAGGTGGAAATTGATTCATTATTATAAATATTGGAGTAAAAATACCAAGGGAGATTTTAGACTTTTTGGAGAGAGCRCTTTCATGTGCTATCTCTTGATGCGAGCTCACTAATCACCCAAGGAAAAAGTAATTGCTATTAATTCAATGATTGAAACCGTAAATAGAGTAGGCAGTGTCAGTGCTAAATTTGGTATCTGCATTATCTTCCAAAGCATAACTTCTGCTAATTGAGCTAGATGGGAGTTCTCATTATCTGGGAACAKTAATAAAGATACTGTTCTCTTTTGCTGTTAAAGAGAATAAGAAAGATTCTGGGCACTAGGTACAAAACAGAGTTCACAAAGTGATATYGGAATTAGTGATGGGTCCAAGCCAGGAATCACAGAATCACAAAATTGCTGAAGCTGGAAGGGACCTCTGGAGATCATCTAGTCCAACCTCCCTGCTCAAGCAGGGTCACCTAGAACATGTTAGACAGGGTTGTATTCAGGTGGATTTTAAATATCTCCAGAGAAAGAGACTCCACAACCTCTCTGGGCAACCTGTTCCAGTGCTCCATCACTCTCACAGCGAAGAAATTCCCCCTGATATTCAGATGAAATGGAAGAAACTAGTGTGACAGTTTTCACAAAGCTGAGTACCCTCTCTCCAGTGCCAGAGYGGCTCTGATCTGGCATCTTTCCTTGCTAGGAAAAATGTCTGTTCAGGGCAAGGCATCAATCTTCACACTGAATCTTGCAGYATAGCAAGTGATTTTTTCCTGCTTGTGAGTCCCCTATATTATTCTTGAGATACTGAGCCCTCAAGAACTATACGTTCACACATTTCACTTGGCAAAATACAATTGGCAAGTTTATTTGATGCTCAAAAATCTCATGTCAAGATCATACGAGATTTATTCAAATAAAACATAGGATGATATCTCATCTTGCTATCATGAAGAGAAAAATAAACCCAAGAGATATCTAACTAACAGTCAATTAAAAGATCCTTCTCAGGAAGCCTGTGGCACCTCCCAAAACCTTGTTGCTGCAGCTCAGATCTTGCAGCCTGGAAAACAACACATTTAAGCATATTTGACTTCCCAAACCATGCTCYGCAGGGCTGAATCTGGGATGCAGATCAAATAGGGCATTTCAGGAGTGGATAGACAAAAGGGAGTAGGTTTGTTATTTTTGGGTGGAATTCATCYGTATTTGTCAAACAGCCTGTTGTGCAGCCCCACTTAATTTGCTGGAGCTCTAAGCTCTTTCTAGAGCCCACGGAGGGAGGCGGGTGCCTCTGGAGAACAGTTCAGACAACCCATCTGAGACCTGGTAGGACCTGTAGTGAGTTGGCTGGTGGGCAGCTCACTCCACTGGTCCAAAGATGGCCTGGGAAGTTGGTAGACTTCACGTCTCTCTTTTAGAACAGTGCAGTCAGGAGGGATGAATCCTCGTTTTAAGGAATTTAATCTCTTGCGTTGAGAGTGCAATCAGAGCGAAGTACTGGGGCTCCGAAGAGCTTTGCAAGGTCTTAGCTCCTTCCTGAATCAGGCCTGTGCTCAGAAAACCACCTGCTCTCCCTTGAGGAAGAGCGCATTTGATTTCCTATCTGCCTGTAGAAGCTGTAGAAGCTGCCCTGTGGATAATCTCATTTACATTCCTTCCCTGTTTCTTCACAAATGATACTTCATAAAACCCCCATGCGTTGTGACGGATGCAAACAGCAGACTGGCTCAAGGAGCAATAACCGTTTCCGCTGCTTAAATGGAAGCAAAGAGGATTTCCAAACTCGGCAATAAAAGCACAATTACCTCGGCTGCAGGTCTGGCTGCCGAATGACTTGCGGAGCTGCAGCTGCTTCCAACTTTTAGCAACAGTGCAGGAACGAGTCAGTGGCAATAGCCTTTTCCATGTGATTAGCAACAGTGGGGAAGAAACGCGTGAACAAAGCTGAGTCTTTATCCGAAGGAAGCCAGGTAYGGGAAAGCAGGGAGTTCTGCAGGGCGGTCAGCTGGGATTTTGGGGTGGTAGTGTTATTCCATAATTCTTCCATGTATGCCTTGGGGCTGAAGGAAGATGCTCTACCCAAATAGATTTGGTATGGAGTGTTCTCAGCTCTATGGTTCAACACAGCTTGATCTTATTTAGCACGACAATAGAGTACAAAGCCATTTTCCCCTGGATTTTTCTAAAGAGTGGAGTTATCAGGAAGAATTGTAGACCAGGAGCTAAATCTCAGGTAGTGGAAATAAGCCAAAGTTCCCTACCACCTGATACAGCATATAGTTTTGGACAATTTCTACCTTTGTCCTCCTTGCAAAACATGGAAGGTTCTTCCTTACTAAATGCATTGGCCTGAAATCTTTCAGCAGGAGCTCAGATATTGACTGCCAGATCTGTGAGGTGGCTGTGGCAGGTGAGAAGGAGGTAGGAGCTGTGTGCGTTCGTTGCTGTACTGGGTTATTTTTCACTTGAACTTTCAAACATGGTGCACACAGAATTTTTTGCCTTGTAAAACCAGCAAATACATTCACTGGCTTTGGGGCATGGCTACAGGGTTGCGTATGTGTGTATACATATATATATATATATATATACATATTTTTTTTCTCTCTCACAGCAACAAGGCTSTGTTTGTCTTTGCGCTCCCCAGGGAGGTGAGTGATCACGGCTGTGACAAGGAACACGCACGTGGCAGGACTCCGTTTGTGCATAATAGGAATTAAAACACATCGCAAGAGACGTTTCCTCACCGCAGCCGGGCCGAGCTAGAAGCTGTAGCACATTAATATGCAGCAGAGCCTTCTCTCTCCTTGGTGAAGAGGTGCAGTACATTGGCTAAAAGCCCACAGTRAAGAGGAGGGTCTGGCAGCTGTTAGAGGCACTTGAGAGCTGATGCTATTAAAAAAAAGAGATCAAAGCATATTAATTCATTGTCCTCTTCTCTTTCTCTTTTTTTCCACAGCATCCCAGACTGAAGAGAAACTTTTTTCCCCTGTGAACAATGCAGCAAGCAGCTGTTCCTAACTGCAGGAAATACTCTTTTCAGGGTGAGTTCTTTCACTTGGTTYTTCACTGAGATGTGCTGGAGACACAACATGATAAGAGGATTTGGATGACTTAGGGGAGCTCATGCCTAGYTCCTTCACTAATTTGCTGTATGACTTTTGCCTGTGCCTCAGTTTCCCTATGTGTAAGGTAGAGGACTGCAGTCCTGGCCTGCTTTRAAGAGCACTTTGAGATTTCTGGCTTAGATGATCTACGCTGCTGTTAAACCTGATGAGGATCTTAGCACTGGCAGAGAGGAAGCACTAGGATGAATCTGCACCAGCTTCCCAATCAAAGCTCATTTTGGGCATCACATTCCTAGTTCACATCAGTGTTTTTAGTGAAGCCCTGCAGCTTGTTCTCCAAAGCACATCCTGTCACTCTAGCAAAAGAAATATCTTTCTGTCCAAGCACACTTGTCTGGAGGTTTGTCTCCATTTTTCCAGACACAYGTACGCTGCAAAGACCACAGTGACATTGATGTGTTGACTAGTGCCCTAACTCCAGTAAAATGAGATCTGCAGATAGGATTTAACCACCTAGATAGTCCTGCTAATGTTTGAGGCTATTTCTACAAAGTATTAGCATGAAAATTTCCAGACATTGGAACCGATTGTTTATATTGTAAATTATAATGATATTCCTTGGTGTGCTTTGTGCGAGGGCTAATTAGGCCCTTTTCAAAGAAATTCTGGAGCTGGCTCTGCTGWGAGCTAGTGTGTCTCCAATGCCATTCCTGATGAGCACTTTGGACGGAGCCTCATATTTTTTAAACTAAGAGTTTAATAAAATAGCTTTCCACGCCAGCTGGCCTTAGTGCCAGCGAATGATCCCAAACTCATTTCATTTCTTGCAATAGTGATAGTCTTATTGCTTGCTCCAAGTGCTTTCYGGGGCCCCATTATACTGTCAGACCACACAAGGTATAAGGATATGTAGCATATTGCTTAGACTGCTTGACGGCATGAGCAGCATCCCGCAGCCATCTTTGCAGTGTTTGCGATGCCACCAGAAGTAAGTCATGATGAAGAAGTCTAACCTTGCATGAGGCAGGGCACCTCCTGCTCTTCATAGATTAAGTCTTTATTCYCTGCCCAAATTTCTTGGCAATAGGCAGGGTCAAACTTAATGTGCAGCTACATATAGGCTTGATGAATTTCCTCCTGGGTAAATGTGTAGCTTTGACCTTTTTTGAAAAAAAAATATTTATGTCTGCTTTTAGTAGTGAATAGTTCAGAGTCAGAGATCTTGGCTTGTTTAGATCTGGCACCTGGCTAAAATGGACCTTTGGACTTGTGGAAACCAAGGTTACATACATATTTGCCAGTTGGTGCCTCAAACTTTCCTGGGCACTAGCACTGAAATACCTGTATGGTTAATTATTAGAAAGGTCTATCATGATTTGGGACCACGCCAATAGTCTTTCTCCCAGACAACTTTTGGACATGATTCAGGAATTGGCACAGCCTAAGAAGCAGTGGCTATGCAACGATCCTGTTCTGGAAGGAAGACTAGATTAATAGTAGGGCTTTGAGCCATCTCACACCCATTGGTCTATAGCTTGATATCGAACACATTGAATTTACCATTGCAGCCATAAGCCAGCATGCAGGAAGGGACTGCTGCTCCTCGGGGACTTTTCCCAAAACAGAAGTTGTAATTTGCCACAACTGAGTGGGCATGATGGGAAGCACTCTTGCATTGCTCAAGCTGAATATATATTTTTTGAATTCCCAAGGTGTTATTTAACCTTGCCTGGACTTAAAATTATGTTGAACCCCTTTGAGGGGAGCCCCAGGCAAGGACAAGTTTGTTGGAGGAAGAGGGCAGCAAATACGTTGCAGCACTTCCCCATGTTGCCTGAGCCCATCCATCCAGGGGAAAGTCACATGGGAGAAGTGGCTCTCTGGCCTTGTTACCATTCCCATCCAAATCCCAGCTTTTTCCAGCCTTGCAGCTAGTGCAGTGACTCACTCGTGTCTTCTGCAATGCCTCCTTTTTCCAAGGCTCTTCTCAGGGCACAAATTGTCTGTAAATAAACGAGTCTGTTTTGTAGTTTGTGTATTCAATTTTCAACTTGGAGGTAGCATGAGCAGTCAGATATGGGAGTATCGGTTCTGCATCCTTCTTGGGTTTGTCAAGCTCTGATGTTTTAATGCAGGATTAAGCTTAGCAAAAGAGGCTAGAACAGAGAGCTGAAGTGTTTATTCAGGTCCTCCAAGCAACATCCTTTAGGCTGCCTAGGCTTTTGAGTTTGGAAATATTGGCCATAACACTTCTATAATGAAGTTCCTCCTCGCCTATGCCTGCTTTATTTGTATTTATACCATGCTCCGAGCATCGCCGGGCAGCTGCTTGAATGTTTGCCTCCTTTTTGCACATATGAATGTGCAAAATGCCTGCTCTTATTTATTGCATGCTGGTCTGACAGAGGCAGGGAACCTGCTTATTCTGGCGTTCCTCAACTTCTGAGTTGACCTTGCAACTTGAAAAGTGTCTTTGAAATGCAATTATTTCAATGGGTAATATCCTTGCTTATAAAAAGAAGGAATTGGAAAAAATAGAACTACCAGCCAGTGGCATCAATCACCCTTCAAGGTCTAATCCCTCTTCTGAAGCAGGAGTAAGAATTTCTCATAGAAACAGATTGCAAGATTAGGAAAGAAAAAGCTACCCTCATTACTGAAGCCTGCTCAACCATTCCAGAAACATTCTGTCTCGAAAAAGTTATCTCAGGTGGAAAGCTAGAACAGAAAATAGTATCCAGCCTGAACTTTTAAGTATACAAGCAAAAGAAAAGAGATCACTTTCAGGGGAAAGCTAGGTGAGTGTAGTGTTAAGTAGTGTTACCTATTGTATTTTTATTAAAAGATATTGGGCATATTTGTAGGCTTAAATTTAGGCAGCTCTATTAGTGACTCTGTTAGGAGAAGAGTTTATTAGCTCCACATAATCAGTGGAGAGAAAGTCATGTGCAGATAGCAATTCAGAAGAAGGATGTAATTTAGGATCTCTGAGGTGCTTTCTGACCTGGTGCTTTTCTGCTCTAAGCTTGAGTTTCAGCCCAACCATGGAGAGGGGGACAAAGACTTGGAGTGACTATAGAAGAATCAAGGTAATGAGGCAATTTGATCATGACCAGGATTTTTAGACCTGTCTGCAAAATAATTTTTTGAGGGGGAAAGATGGCATAGGCAGCATGATAAAGTCAGCACCACAACTCAGATGACGTCGAGCTGTAGATCAGTACTGGAGAAGCAAGAGCAAAGAAAGGAAAARTTCTGGAGTTGGTTGCTGTCTGCTGGGGGAGAAAGTGTTAGAGGAGATATTTCATCAGCTAAATGACAGTTTACACAAAGTTAGGACACTGCCCTCCCCAGACAAGTGCCAGACACGTTTGCTCTCTGTTGAAGTGGGGAGTGAATGGGGTAAGCGTCTGAGGTTGTGATGAGGACTTCCTAATGAAATTTTTCTGCCCAATCTATCTGTTACAACTCCTTGGTCATGAGGCTGATGCCCCAAGGTGGTGGTGGAGGAGTCAGCCGTAACAGAAAGGAGATGATTGAAATCCTGGGTAGCTGCCATCTCTGACCTCCTACAGATTTACATTGTCTTGAGTCTATCTGTCTGGCAATAAACCACATCTTCCCTGTCTAAAATCTGTGGTACAGGCTGTTTATATCAGCCTGAAAACGTAAAGGAAAGGGAACATTTTCCTAACGTGGCTTCCTCGGCAGAAGGGRGTAGAAAGGCTCTACTTTGTTTCCTTTCACAGCCTAGGAGTGCAGATACCTTCAAGATGGGTCAGAGAAGAGATTCAACCCCCWCAGGAGCTTCTGGTCAGCACCTAGTCTTTAATATCCAGTACCCATGGGAGCTTTTGTACCCAGGCACTCAACCGGGCAACCTTGACCTCTCTCTCCTTCCTTATGTCTTTCAGCTGTATGTCCATATTMCCTTTGACTGCTTAGATGAATGCTCTCCCACTTTTTCCAGCTGCCTCTACTGTGGCTTCACCTGACATGGCCTACAAAGAATATAGATGTGTTTGCAGAGTGTCAAGATCAASCTAAGAAGCACGACTGGGTGTGAGGGCCTGCTGCATGCAACTGCTCAGWTGTCTCCACCCCACAGTCTTTATAACCCATGCAATCTCTCTCTCTCTCTCTCTTTTTTTAATACATAAACTAAACTGTCTGGGGCCCTCATCACATTAAGAGTAGAAAATCAGAGCTGGTGTGACAGGGCCTTTTCAATTACCACACAGCCTCTCTGGGGATGGCAGTCTAGTGGGAACCTGAGGTGGTTTCTGTGCTCAACATCAACTGATTTAACAAAGAAAGATGAAGCACCTTTTAGCTAAAATCTTTTCTAATGAAATCTTAGGTAGAAAACCAAATTTACAGACACTAAATTCTGGAAAAAAATCATAATTTCAAATAAGTTACCCTATCGTCCCTTTGTGGGAAATGAGAATTCAATAAAAGTTACAGTGTCTTCTATTTCACTTAGCAGGATATTGTGAAATGTCTCACCTTAAATCTAATCTTCCCCRTCTGTGATTTAAACACAGAAATTGTATCATTTGGTGGTTTTTCTACAGGCAGTAGCTAGTTTTCTTAACATGGGGGATATTTAGTCAATGATGTGGCGTACTGTGTGTCTAGGAAAAGAAACTGGGAACTCTCATTTTGTCTACTGCTTTAAAAAAGTAGTCTAATTTTAGGCTTGACTTTACTGCTGCTAAATAGTGTTGTGCTCTGTGAATGGCTCTGTTGATGATGATGAGATTTGCAGGTGGATTAGGTACTAATCAGCAATGAAGTAAAATTAAGCTAGCACCATCTGGTTTATAAATTACTCGAGTAAATGTTTTTATGAAATCACACTTYCCAATTCTTTTTCATGCACTTACCAGTTTGCCTTTTCTGATGAAACAAGCATTTTTCTCTTGACTCTTYAGCCATTTCTAAGCAATATGTATATAATTCCTTATTTGGTTCAGACTCATTCTTCCAAACCCAACAACTCTGTCACCCCAAGCATCCCTCGAGAATTCAAGTACACTGGCTTCTGTGTCAGGATTTTGGCTTTACAGCAATTCAGTTGGGATCAAAGTGTTGTACAGACCATTTCTTGGCCCATCTCAGAGCTTCAAAGGCTTCACCAATCCTGCTTCGGACGTGGGGTTCTGGGATAAGTGACATATCTTAAAGACTGTGTTAGTACCTTAAGAGCTTAATCCAGTAGCCAGAGAAATACATGGAAATACTTGCTTTGACATCATGAGGAGGTGTAGAAAGCCAGATGCAGTGAAGTTCAGCRTAGGTACAACCTAAAATTTCTTATTTCTCTCCTATCTATGAAGACAGCTTGAAGTGACTTGTTCAGATGTAGATCTCACCCTGTATTACATTCAGACAGATGAAATTTATCTCCCARCTCTGGTTAACTTCATTTTTTTCTCTCCATCCCCCCACCAGAAGTCCTGGTACCCTTTTCCTACAAAGAGGCCCAACTCACCTAGAACCAGKGGATTAAATCATGGACGTGTTATCGCACTTGGTTCCCAGTTCCCTATCCCTAAGGGAGCAGCTGGCCTTTGTGCCTCCCTGCAAGTCTCAGATAATCAAGACTATGCATGGGATTATGATAATGCCAATAATGTTAAAACATTTCAATCATCGTCAGCTATGAATTTGCCAAAGGATTACAATGAAGCTGTGGGGTCTGAAGCTTTGTRAAGTTCAGATAGGATGAAGGAAGCCTAAAGGTGGTATAAAGGTTCATGTGGGTCATTTTCTTCTTACCTCTTGCTGCAGCAGAGCCTGAGCAATCTCAAGTGATAACCTGAAATAGAATTTACTCCAYTGGGAGAAAACTCTTCCCACAACTAGCGAGCATTCCTAAACCACTTCATGCATCTACTGTCATTAAATCCTTAAGGTGCATAAATGGTGTGTCCTGATCACATGCTATGAATTGGAAGTGAGGAAAAGATGTTTCCCCTAGGTCGGATTGACAAAGATCACTGGAATTTTTCTTCTCATTGTGGTGTGGAGTATGACTGGCTTCCTAGGATCAACTGCCGTTTTTTAGAAAGAAATTCCCTGCTATTGTAAAGACCTCTCTTACTCTTTTCCTGTGCATATTATACTGGTATTTTACCTCTTACTAAAGGCYTTAAGTTTGTGATAGATTTCAGGAAGTGCCCTTGGTGGAACAGTGGACAGCATGTTGAACAGTGTTCTCTTGACCCTATGGAAAAGGATGTCCATAGGACAGCTGCCCATGGTTTTGGAAACTAGACACCAGCTTTCACATGGTCTTCACTTATTTTAAGTTTCTGTGCTCAAATGACCTCTCTGATTTTTTTTTTTAAACTAAGTAGTGAAGATCTCAGGCATATCTGTGCTCCTTGATTCTAGATCTTCCTGAAGGTGAAAGCCTGTCCCACCATGAGGTCAGGCAGGATGGGTGTGCAGCTGATGGTAAGCTTGTGTAGGTACTCCATGAGAAAGCATCTCCAAGAAGTGGCACTRGGCTGCCACTTCTATTGCAGTCAYTTCTATTTTTGGAGRGTCAAAGGCAATCCTATTAAATCTMAACAAAAGCAGCAGACAGCAGCCAATTAACTTGTACTTACTCATTAAAATGCTAGATCAGCAAAATCCACCCAAGGTTAAGCTTGAAATTTTTTGTTGGCAGCAGTTGAATGCATTGGGACCCTGCCACTAACTTGATCTTTAGACAATCAGGATCAAATGAATATTAATTGTGACAATGAATACAGGCCATTCTCCAGGGCATTTCACATTTATAATGAAATATGGCACTAAAGTTAATAAGATCAGACATACCAGGTGAGGTCAGAGACCACACCAGCCCAGCTGGGCCTTATTCTGGTATCAGATTTATCTCTGGATGTAAATCCTTCAAAGTGCAGGAGCATGACACTAATGATGAGCAGTATGTCATTCATAAAGCAGGGAGAGGAGATGATGGAGAGCAGCTGAAACATTACTGAAGTCCATATTGATACACAATTCTGTTGTAGGTTGAAAGGCTGGAAATGAGCAGAACAATCATCCAGTTCAAGCTCTTATATTTGCAGATAACTATCTATTAGTTTCCTAATTTAGAATGATTGCTGAATATTCTTAACTAAATATATATAGGGTTTTTTTTGCATAGTCCACAAAATAGCCTGCAGTGTCGTACAACACACTTGACATACTGTCATGCTGCTGTAAAATGCAGTGGGTTGATCTGTATATTTGAAAATGTTAATTATCCTTCTGGATGGTCACTCATATCTTGTAATAGAGGGATGGTTGAGCTGACTTCTCCAGATCCCGTCCAGTTCTGTTTTCAAAGATCCTAAAGCACAAACATGACCCAACTTGTTTAAGGCTTTTTTAAGGCAGGAAATTTTGTCTGAGTGCAGGCGATGCATAATTTAAGAATTATCTCAAGATTTCAGCAGATTTTTTTTGTTTATCATTCTTTTTGTAGACCTCCTGCAGAAAGTTATTTAAAAAGCAAAAGAAAAAGGAGTCAGACTTTATTGTTTGTTGGTTAATGCTGTGGTCATCCATGCCAGAATCTGGTTTCTGCCAAACCTGAGCAATTTGAGAATTACTGCTGACCTGTACCCTAATCCAGGATGGGTGTCCATCATAAGAAACATAAAACAAATCACAGCAGAATCAACTCAAAACACCGGCACTTCACTTTTCAAACCTGTCCTGCTTTTTTGTTATTTCTTGTTTYCCCCCCTCACTGCTTTAAAAGTCTGATTGTCTTTCTTTAAAGTTTTCCATGTGTCTGTGAGGAAACAGGTACAGAGAGAGGGAAAAATCACTTTGAAAGATTCAGGCTGTTTTTTCATCTATGGCAATATTTTTATTACTGTCATATACTGTTCAGGAGTCAGTGGAAAAAATCTGTTATATTAGGAAAGGAGGAAACTTCCAGCAACTAGAGAAAAGCCTAGACCTCAACAACCTTTAATCCAAAGGCCCAAAAAAATAATGTACATGTGTAATTACAGACTCTTTTTTTTTTGGTTTCTTTGTGACATGCTATGGCTCATGAATTTTAAATTATATTATAAAACTGCTCTAAATTCATTCTGCCACTTGCTGTCTGGGCCATGTCATTTTTCTCCCAAGTGAAAGACAGTGAAGGTTATAAAATGGTGATGGTTCCCCTACAACTGAAAGCCCCTTGTTTTGCTGGCCTAGGGATACCAGTCAAAGGAATATTGTCCAAAGGGACCAGAGCTTGGAGAATAGAAAATTCCTGAAAGGAAGTCAAATAWTTTTTTTTGTATTTGTATTCACTATTATTTCTGGGGTTTGTAAGTCAGGGAACCGAAGGATGACTTTAAGGTTAGGTCAGGATGACAGTTACCTAGCCTAGCAAGAAGCAGCATAAAAAAAATCTGCATATAAAAAAGTAAATGTGAAACAATACTTATCATCTGTTATACCTCTTTACTTGATGAAAGTGGTGAATTAGCAAGAATGATGAATTTAATTCAATGAGTATTTTGCTGAAGAAATAAGACATTGATGGCTTGGGTCTATGGTCAAAGGTACCTCTCCCTGCTCCAGAAAACAGGCAGATGTTGGTTCTGCCACAACTAGAGACATTCAAGAAGAACTAGAAAGCACTGTCACATGCAAGAGGCTTAAGGAGGAAACGGATGGAATTGGGACATCCTTTCAGAGCATTGGTCTTAACCGTAGGATAAGTTACAGCAAAAGGAAAATGGCYGTGAGAAGAATGAGAATGTCTCCTCCGTTGAGGAGGAAGAGATGATTTCTGCTGAAAGGTTTTCAGTGCCCAGAGGTGCTCACAGAAGCCCAAGGCTGAGGTGGTGAGGAATCGAAAGAAGACCATGAAATTTGTCTCAACTTGTGCGTTTCTAATGACATATAAATGCTGTTTTCTGGAACCCATAAGAAATTGGTGTGTCTGCTTTCTTTAAGAGAGTAAATCTTGAGTGTACATCCTTGGGAAGTACACAAGCCAGGAATATGGAGTGTAACGGGAGTATCTGTGCGCCTTCTGCTCAACATGAATGCTACGCAAAGTCATACGGCTGGTACAATCTCATACAGCCCTAGTGCGACTCACTTACCAATGTAGGGAGYGAACACTCCACTTGATTAAGTGCCATAAAATCGTATCTGGGTGGTAGAACCCGCAGCATCAGATATCTTCCTTTGCTTACTGAGTAATCTTAGCGAGATCTTCCTTCTCCAGCCTAACTGACCAGTCAGAGGAAAAGAAAATACCAAAAAAACCCTCTATAGAATACTTTTGCTTCAGTAAAACTGCATTCCAGTGAACTAAAAAGAGAGAGCTTTGCATGTCTAAACATGTCCAGATTATCCCAGTGTCTGAGGATGAGAATCTTTTATTATTAATGGATGTAAATTAGTTTATCAGTTATTAAATGGGGCTTTCAAATGCACCTTTCCAGTGGTCCCAGGAGTAAGAACACTGTGTTTTTCAGTCTGAGCAAGTTATTACATGGAATTCAGGGAAATTTGTAAAAAAAAAACCAAAGAAAAACAAAGCACACCACCATGACGTAGACAAATGGTGTCTCACTTGGTGTCAGATCGTTCACCCAGGAGAAGTCAGCCAGTCGAACTACTTACCATTTGTGGCTGGTGCAGATCAGACAGACRTAGCAGTCTACTGCAAAAAACAGACCACCTTGCTTATCTGAAAGATAAATGGTGATGTCTGCATGGCTCTGCATWTCCGTTGTTTCTCTGTCTTTTTTGCTTGACAGAGAAATGTCATCTCAGATTCCTAAAATMCATGAAATGATACGCTGGGGTAAATGAGGGATAATTGCAGCAAGGCCCCAGAGCAGGAGGGAAGGAATGAAAACAGAGGGATGAAAAGGTGGTGAAACAYGGTTAGCTCTTTACAATGCTGTCTGTGAGCTTGCTCTGTGCTTGGGGTGTCATTTATTTTTATTTTTTCCATTGGATGTCAAGCTTAGTGATGCAGCAGGCAGTACTAACAGCCGTGATCCAGCCACTGCTTGCTGCCGCTGGGGCAAGAATTTAACAGCAAYGTTCTCTGAATCTCCGTATGATCTGGAAGCTGCTCTAAATCGCACCAGTCACTGGGGAAACACACCGTGAAATAAAAATCTCAGGTGGTTGACTTTTAGCTGTTTCCTTTTGGAGGTGGTGGAGGGAAGGAAATATTCCCAGCAGGCAGTATGGAAAAGGAAGCCTTTTCTGCTTAAGGAGCAAGCTTATCAGTAAGGACACAAGCCGTACCAGGCCACTTCCCTCTAGGACAGAGAATGAACCGTTGCCCCTTTTATTTAGCAGCTCAGACATAAGCATGGCGATGAGGGTGTTAGCGAGGCTGTGTATCAGTAGCCACCCGTTTTCCTGRCGGTGTTGCCTGATGAGAAAGCCCGTAGCTTTGTGGACATCGTGCTGTGACATCCTGTGATGTTTCTGGAGTCCAGGGCTGGTTCAGATTAGATTAAGCAACTCTGATTTGTGTTGCTTCAAGGACAGTGAGATGAGATTGGGCCAGGGTCAGGCTACACTACCAATCAGGAGAGAGACATCAGGGTGTAAAGCAGATGGTTGGATGCGGGGGAGAGCTGTGAAGACCTAGGCTGGAAAAGGGACATCAAAGGACTATGGCTGTTTTTGCAGTCTAGAGACATCTGCTGCTGAAGGCAACTGACCTCATTGCATTTGTCAGGAGCTGCCACATTTGACCTACATCTTCCTAGACAGCATGAGGAATTCAGCCAGGAGAAAAGCTCTCAGCAACAAACCTCTCTTCTGCTGTAAGAAGTCCTCATCTGACTGTGGCATATTCAGTGTGTTRACTTGGATACGCAAGGTCGTCCTCTCCTGAGAGCAGCTGCTTCCATCCCCCTTGCACTGTCTCTTGTGGTTATAACCAGTGATGTAATGCGGAAGAGTGATTACATGCTACTTAAAAATAATGGTCTACTGGAAATAAAACATAGGAAAAAATGCAATTCTAGCACTATCACTTAAGTTCTTTGAGAATAAAAAGCAAGGAGGTAGAATTAACGCTCCCTGCTTAATCATTAGCTGCAGTTGTCACAGTTTAACTTGAACTGGGAGGAAGGGAATGAGAGAGGTTCTAAAAACCTGCTGAAAATGAAGGTGGCAGTGGCTTATCTGTTTGCCTTCACCTGTTCCATCAGAAGCAATCAGCATTTTTTACTAGTTGCCCTTTCTGGGCAGATTTCATGCAACAGGAGCAGGAACAAATGGTTTGAGTCTTGGTAAAGAAGTGAACAGCAGCACATTGGTGTTCAGGAAGACAGAGGCAGTGGAGAATGGGAAAAACGAAAGCAGGTGTGTGAACATCCTGGGATGGCTAGGATTCTTCAGCCATGGTCCTGTTTCTCCAACAGCTTTATCCAGAATTTGAAGAAAGTCATCTTTGTTCAGGAGCTTGGAAGTCATACTCTTGCTTGGACTGTACTAACTYGTACCTTGTCACTTATGGTTGTGACCAATGCATTATATTCTGAACCCATTGAAAAAGAGTCCTTGCTGTGAAGAGCTTACCAGCACAATAAATACAGATATGAAACAGAAAGTGTATTGGCCTTGCCTAGTCTTAGATGTCTCCAATGCTGACACCTCCAGCTGAGATAGTTCCAGCACTTCCCTTGTCTTCAAGGCAAGAAATAGACATTTTAGATGAGATTCATTTGCCTAAACAAAGGCTTCTAGTGTCACTGGATGCTGTGGAGTGTCATTTCGGGAGTACAACTACCATCTCAGAAAGATGTGTGTCCTCTCTGAGTTGTGTTACATCTTTCATTCCTGTGTAGATGTCTACAACATCTTGTGGGTGGGTGTGTGAGTCTGGCATGGCGTTAGACAGCTAAYTTTATACAACAAAGTCCTATCATCTAATGTGTGATTAATCTGATCTGCTTCAGATGGCTACCTGAGATGAAAAGATTTTATCGTTGGTACATTGCTTGAATTGACCAAATCTCCAGTGAAGATAAAGAGAGCTTAGCTATGAAAGTGCAACCCAAAAAACCAAAATGATGTGATTTCAGCTTCAATAGATTAATAGTAAAGTTGGAATKTGGGTCTGGGAAACTCACTAGTCTTAAATAGTTTTATAGACCATGAGTTATGTTGCTTCAATTTTTGGTGACCATGAAATTTATATGTGAAAAAGTCCCCCAAACGTAACTCTGCATTTGAGAGCAGACAGAACTGAGCAGAGGCAAATATGCATCTCTCATCACATGTGCAGAAGGAAAAAAGGAGCAAGCAAAGGTCTGATTTGTTGTTACTCCCATCTGGAGGGTAAACCTGACATTTCTATCTGCCAACAGCAATTTATTCTGATGCAGTCCTGCAGGGAAGATTTCTTCATGTTAAATCAACCAGGAAAAGAAATGAACTTTGTGTTACAACAAAATGAGAAACTTAGTCACAATCTACATGGCTGGATGCATAAATAATTTAAATATATGCTATTGCAATTCAGTATGTTAAACCAAAACCTCCCAAACAACCCCCTGAAAAAACAAAAAGTGCATGTTTACTCTCATTTGATCTTTAGGGAGAAAAGGAGCTTTTTATGGGAAAATTACTATGCTAATAATCATCTGGTGGGATGTTCTATGCCAGCTAATTTTCTCTTTACTGGAGCCGTGTTCGGATTCACTCTCTGCTGAAGTTGCCCAGAAACTTGCTCTGAAGAGTACTGTCGATGAACCAAGGTCAGGAGTTATTGGTATTGTAWTTGTAAGTGTTGGTACTACTAGAGGTAGCAAATGCTTTTTTTTTTTTTTTCCTTTTTGAATAACTCTGTATTTATATATTTTACTTAAACATGATGACCTTCACTTAGTGCTAATGTAGCAATAATTATGTCTTAACAATTGTCCTTTCTGGTCATGAGTATAATTTATATTATACTTAAGGTTTCCATATTCAGTGAACATACTCTTATGACAMGAATTTGTGTTGAATGTTTAAGTGTAGCAGAAACAACATTTTTTTAATGAAAGCATACTGGATGTACTGTGAGGCATGTAGGTGTAACTGCGTATTTCAGGCGACACCATAATTGTTGCTTCTTTCCTCCTTCTAATTTGAAGTGAAATGACTTTGCATAGCATCTTCCTTTTCATCATCATATCTTGACTGGTATTTCCTCACAGAATACACATTTATTGMTCATTAGAGCTTGTTACTAATTTTTTGTGTTCACCGGTTAGACAGGAACCAGACCTGTTTCATAAGGTCAAAGATAGCTTTGGGTGTTGGTGGTCCAGTCATGCATTGAATGTCCAGGTTCCTTTTGACAACATCTCTGTAGTCATCATAGACTTTTGCAGAGTGGCTTCATGTATGTCAGGCATCTCTTAAATCCCTTCTTGATGATTTATATGCAATGTATTCTGGAAGAGGAGGTCTTTGCATGGTGGCAGCCAGCTGGAGTTAATTTTATGCCTTTCAAACAGAGAAATTGATAATCTCATTTACTGATATTTTAGTGAAAGGTAGATGATGTGCAACTACCTACAATTTCTTCAAAACATTGTAAAGCTGAACTGTGCTTTTTCACAACTTTGAATCTTTTCAATAGGTMCTCAGCAAACTGGCTTTTCTCAACAGACTAATAAGATCTATCTGATCAGCCCTCACTAGATTTATCAAGTTCTCAAGCATTTCAAGCAAAAAGGTTCCCATGTTGGYGCTGTCTTTTAGTATCCAAAGTCCTAAATCAGATAACCTGGACCCTGTGGTTGAACAGGTCTCTCAGATCCGTTCTGCTGGCTGATGCTATGAATTTTTATTTATGATTTTATTTATCAACAAGAGATATGTTCTAGCTGAATATGTGTGATCTGCTTGGAACCTGTTTCAAAAACTCCCTAGAAATTTCTCCCTAACAGGTGTAATTGCTGTCTTGTTCTTTGACTTCATAACATCCACGGAGATGTCAAATTCTTTTATTTCATAGACTAATAAGTAAATCAGTTTCATCCAAATTTTCACAGTGGAAAATGACTCGAACTTGGATCTTGCAGATCCAGGTTGTCGCTTTAGCTATAGTTACTTACTTGGCTATCAGATATGTTAGTGGAAGGGAGGTAGTGCTGTCTTTTTTCCTTTTTGGTGAGAGTATTTGTGTTCGTTGTGTTAATTTATTTTCCTTTTTTTTTTAAATAATTCCAAATGACAGAAGTTAAAATGCGTAATTTCATATCACAAATGTTTCTTTTCAAATGAAATTTTTTTAGATTTCTCTGTTCAGGGAAAAACAAAACAAAACAAACTCATCTGTTTTAACATTTTGTCCAAAATAAACCACGTTTTTTCCTTCCGTCCCCTTCTCTCCTTGGCAGCCAAACAAATGCAATCAGTTCTTCACACAAGACATAATAATCAATCCAGCTCATGAACGCCAAAACCTTCCTCTGACATGTGGGAGCTGGTGAGAGCCCAGAACTGAGGACTACTCTCTAAATTTGATTCCAAGCTTTATTCTTGTCCAGCTCTGACCACGACGACAGTAATCCTCTCAAAAACTGCTCGTCTCCAGCCAGTAATGGAGGCCGGAAAGGAGAAAAACAGCCAGTCCTCCTCCCCAGATCAGATAAGTGACTATGATTATAAATAACCTTTTCATTTACAAACAGATCCTTGAAAATGTGACCGGTATGAACCAAGGAAGGAGTGAGTTCAGACTCAGCCAAAAGGACAAGGCTGGACTTGCTTTGGAAGCAGGAGGACCAGGCTGAGCAATTTGCACATATTGATATCTCAGGGAGATTACTGTTGGCTCTGAGGTATGTGTGGACCTTCTCCCGTCATAGACCAGGATGGCGGGCATTTTCTCAAAGGCCAAAGAGCYTTGGTGGAATTAAGTAACTAAACAGCTCTCTGTTTAGACTCCTCGCTACAAATCAAATGGGACACTGGAGAGAGGGTTGGAGGTTTGCTGAGAACTAGATCACACCTACTGACTTTGTGGGAAATACCTGATGCGATGCAATGAAAAGCTGCACCTGATCACTACCAGAAAAGGCGTTGCGTGAAAAGTCTTGTAATAAATTCCTCCATCACTGCAGATAGAAGCTATGTTTCTATCAGATGTCCATGCTTATCAGCTGGGAGCAGACAGGACATGACTTCTAAATATTTCATGCTGAATTGCTCAGAATTAAGTTATTGATAAGAAACAACCATTGATCAGGCATYCCAGCAAGGTAAATCTTCAAGGATTAGGGGAGGCAGATTCTTGGCAGCAGCAGTCAGCTCAGTCTTGGGCTCCTGCCATTGGTATCTTTCTCCCTTTACAAAATAAGATCGGAATGTGCTTTCAATTATTCAAATGTAGATTCAGGTGAAAAGTGACAATTGGGTGCAATGAACTGTCATGAAGTGCTGGAAAGCTGGGAAAGAGATATAAATGTGTAGGAGTTGGTATGACATGATTTTACCCCGATTTTCTTCATTTTACCTATAAATATCACTGTGTTTTAGAAATGAACACCCAGGTCCCACSCACACCTCTGTTTCTACACACTTTGGTGACGTCTAATGGAAATCACAGAACTCTCAAGAGCTAATGAAACATATGAAACTCATTCATGCAATATTTTGGCTAGAGACTATCTGAGCTTTGAATCTCTCTTCTCCTTGATTTGAAGCTGACATTAATTGACAGGACTTCTACTTCTCACCCAAGATGTCTAACTATCCAGGTACTGAAGGTCTGAGTTGAAGTGCTTGTCCTGTTAGATCCTGGACAACTAAGTGTACTTTACAGAGTGTATCTGGACTTGGTTCTCCAGCAAATATCCTTTCTTTCTTTCTCTCTGTCCCAGTGAACATGCAATAAATATGCCCAGCTGAGCTGCTCTGACATCCAAGAGCAGGACGGACATAGGCTGGTCTCAGCAAACCAAGTTGGATACTGTACTCTTAGGCTGTGTTGTAGGGGGTCAAATCTTTGATCTTAACTGGGCAGAGTGGAGATACTCTCAATGAGAGAGCTTCATCTACCTGTGTGATGGGGGCAGAGATGGAAGGAGGGAATGCATTCAATAGCACCATCACCTCTAAGAGATGGTTCATAACCAGGCACCTGAAGGAGAGGCATCTAATGCTTTTTACACTAAACCCTGGCCTTTTCCAGTCTTTGGMTGCAAGGCTGATTTGTTTTAGAGAAACAATATGGGAAATGGTTATTTTGAGATGACCCTTGGATTTACCCAGTTTTGCTCAGATGATCCAACCAAAAATTTAATGCATAGGAAATTGTGCTGGTAGGAATGCTTTCTCTGCTAGTATATGTCACCATCTGAGGAGCATGTTTAGAGGCTCTCAGAAGTATACAAGTAATGGAATTACAGCAGTGAGGAARTGTTTAGTCTCTTTTGTGCTACATTCCTTTGTGTTCCTTAGACAATCTGGAGTTTTTCTAAACTTGTCTGAAGTYAACCAGGCTCTTTCTATGGATGGCATTCAGTCATAGTTCAAAGTTAATATCCTCAGTAGTAGGAATGAATGCAACCAATTGTGTGTGGAGAGAGGATAATTTAACAGCTAAAATTGATTCACTAAGCGGGAAATTGCTCTAATGTCATGGAGATCACAAAWGTCCTCATCTTGGCACTTTGCCATGGAAACCACGGGGGATCAAAGGAAAAGGGTGCTATTGGCCATTTTTAATCATGGCTCTTTCTTATCAAGAATAATGTTTTTGCAGTTGTGAAAAGCCACTTCACCACTGAGCTGAGGCTTACACAGAGAAATTCTAAAAGCCAAGATCAAGATTTTCCAGATACATGTGATTACATGTTCTGTCAAATTCAGTCTAACTTTGTGTACGCAGGGAAAGCAATGCTATGCTCATTATAAACCAGAAGGGATGGCTCTTCCACAAAGGACACACAGCAGGGATTTAGGATGTTTGGATTTTAGTGATGATTTTTGCCTCAGAATTCTTAGGTGACCTTAATCAAAGCCACTTACATTAATTAATTTCTGGGYAGTGATTGGTGTTCTTCATATGAAAGACATTTTTTGGCAGCATGTGATTCTTATTACTTCTATGGACACAGAATAGATGCAATTGGCTGAGCTTCTCTTTCCCTGGCCTTTGTGTTATATTTCCCAACTTCTGATTTAAGCCACAGAGGAATCCAGTCAAAGTCAGTGTGCGGTATCTTTGCTTCTCAGAATGGCCCGGGGCATTAGACCCTTTGCTTTTAAATGAAAATGGTTAATCCATGCAGAAAAAAAGGGACAGATATAGCAAAGACTTGTCATCTCTAGTTGTAGACTTGGCCTTTCTTCATAATTTCTGTGAGCAGTGGGGTGTAAATCAGCTTAAGAACAGGATGAGCTGTGGATTTGGCCCCATGTAGTAGAAAAAAGCTCACTGATTTCTCACTGTGATTTATTTTCACTGCTAAATATTCATGTGCATTAAATAATGTGTCTCTTATAAGAATAATTATTATTCACTTGCTGTTTCATGCCAGGCATTTTTCCAAYGCAGAGGAAGACCCATGATTTGTTTTGAGCAATAATTACCTGAAAAGACAGCTCTAAATGAAACAGGCACACAGCAAGGATGAAATATGTACATGATGCAGGGGCAGCACCACTGGGAAACCTGGAGGGGAAGCTGCAAAGCTAATGTCACTACATGAGGTTCGGGAGGTATCTGGTCATCTAGCAGGGTTGGAAAGCTGCTGGAGGTCTCTGTAGGCTGAGCATTACTGCAATGTGCCTTCTGCTCCAGGAACTAGTGTACCAGGTGCCAGTGCTTGACACGCATAGTCTGTTGAGGAAGCAGAGACAAACTAGGGCTCTAYGGCACCACCATCTCCATGAAGGGGCAGTGGAAAGGAAGAGAGTTAAAATCTYATTAGCCCTGTTGGGCAATTCTCTGCCCATGAGATATATTAATTAAAATGGCCTGCTAATGAATTGGAATCAACTAGTGTGGAATTTGAGAAATCCCTGTAAAAAGACCTGTTCATTTCTTTCCAAGGAGGGAGCTATTCTGAATCTGGAGTGCATGTGAAGGGAGTTAAGTGGTTGGATTTGTACTCCATGTTCAGCACTCCTCCTGAACTTTGTATTTCTGAAAATCAAGGCGTTCCTTTTGGGGTRGATAAAAAGCTCATTTAGAAACCTCACTTAACCTCCTACCATGTCCCAAAGGCAAMCTAAAGAAGTAAATGTTGCAGGATGCTTAAGCCAGACCCAGCTGTTGTGCTTAGCTTTACATCTGGAAGTTAATTATCCACTCGCATAATTATTTTTACAGTCAGATCTATTGTGGGTTTGCGTGCATGTGTATACTGATGGTGCGCTGAAGTGCAGCACTCCCCAGTACTGAGGTTCATGGGTCTTGTGGGTATAGTTAAAAGAGCTGAGTGCAGGAGGTACTCATGATACACAGATTGTGGAATTTGTTCACACCACTAGCACTGAGGCATCACATGGTTGTGACAAAGCCCTGAACTTAATGATGGTGAGAGAGAAGTTKTTCTCACAGTCTGGAGATACTGCTTGATGCTGACTCAATATCCATGACATCTCTGCCTGCACTATAAAATGTTCTTGGTTATTATATGCCAGGTCTTCCAGAGAACTCTGGATTGCAGCTTCCTTGTCATGGATAAAGCATCGTAATTTCATACAGTGGTGTGAGATTTCTGYGAGTGAAACGAACCCACCACTTAGGCTTGAAAAGCTGCTTACAGGTTCTCCTCCCGTGTGGGTGGCCCAGAGAACTGCCAGGCTGAATGTGTTTGATATAGAATGAGAACAAAGTTGTTTTTAACTTATTTTGGGGGTTTACACAGTCTTGGAGACTGGTTAGGAGCTACTACATTCTGTGATATAAAAGACAGGCCTTATTTTTGGCTCGTCTCAGAGCGGATGAATCTATTTGCTTTCTGAATGCCACAACATTGCAAGACAGTTGGAGAATGATCCAATATGTAGCCCTAAATTTCTAACAATCAGCAGATGGATATGTGCATGCATGGGCATATCTACCTACAAATACAGGGATTCTTTTGGCCGTTACTGACTCAGCTGGCTGAGGAACTGCTGCTGTTAAAAGGACCAGAGGTGCACATAACTCTGCAAGGTAAGGAAGGAAAGGGTGAAAGGGAGRAGGTGGAGGGATATCTTGAATGGTGGCTTCTTCTAGAAACTGAATGTGTGGGATAGACTTTTTGTGGTTTACCTTCATTTAGCTGCTCTCAATCTTGACAGAAAGACCATAATGTCTTTTAAATTGCGTGATTATTACCTCCAAAGGACATTGCATCCAGTCGCACAGCATACGCAGTGGTGTTGCCTTTATTGTGGTGGCTTTGGGCATCACTTTTACTGGGATTGCTACCGATTCTTATATTGGCACAGAGGTTCTTGAAGAGGTTCTCCCATTTTGAGAGTGACTTGGTCTATCTGGCTAGCTGTGCAATGTATGAGATTGCTATGTGATCTAGGCAATCTCCTTACCAGCTCACTACYGCCCTTCTGCCTTTTCCTTCTCCACCATCTCTGTTTGTGTCTTCTTTGAGACTGAGAAAAAATAATTAAAATATCAGGTAGAACATCTAAGACACAATGTCTTCACATTGGTTTTATTGCTTGTTTTCAGCAGTGTCAACCACAGAGAAGAACTTCCTCTGAAGCAAGGAGATGAACCAAATACAAAGGAAAAGAAATAGCCAATTCCTTGCATATTTACAGAGCCAGAATAAAATAAATTAAAGGGAAAAAGGCCATGAAACAAGGCGGAGATTTCACCTGTGCCAAGCAAGCAGGCCTGTTCTCACTGGCATGAAGAATACATCACAAGCACCTAGGTACATAAAAGTCCATAGAGAGGTGGYTTAACAGCGATTTGCTGTTCATAGCCAGTTTTCATCACTCTTTGTATTCAAAGCCTATTTACAGGAGAGTAGAACAGAGGTGCTTACAGTCTGAGTGAGAAAAAAAGAGTGAGCTCTTTTGGCACCAGCTACTGAACAAGAACAGCTTGATCTGTGTTTGAAACACAGGATCTGAAAAATACACTCTTGAATTCAAAAGTGCCTTTTTGAACTTAGATTTAGCATCCACAGACTATCAAAAATGTGTGGGTTTTTTAGCATGCTATTTTGATTTCTTCCAAGTACAGGTTTACAATATCCACAAAACTAGGGTCTGAGCTCAGTAGGTGTAGATCACTAGAGRTGATGCCGATTTACATGTCCTAGAGGCCTGGCGCTCAGAACCCAATGGGGATTACTTCCCTTAGAGATCTGTTGGTGGAGTTTCCAGTCCCAATGTTCATCTTCTCTGTCCTTTCACAGTATGCCACAAAAGACCAGGTTTTCAAAGGTAGGGCTCTTCACTATATAGGACAATGGGGTGCAAGCAAATAAGGAGTTAGGTCTTTCAGATGATAGGGGATAGAAGAGACAGTTTGTTGGCTCAGGAAACTCCAAACTGCTAAAAGCCATAGTTTATAGTCGTACAGATCTCTACGGGTTATGACAAGATCAGTCACTGTAATTATACTTCATCAATCTGATATGTAYATACTGGGTTTGGAGATGGAGTGAACAGTTAGGTGGCTGAAAGAAAATGGATTGAAAACTGTCTCCTTCTGGGAAGTCTGACTCGAGGTACCAGACTGAGATTTAATTCTTTTCCCTATTACAGTAGTTTAACTCCAGATTGATATCAGTAGAGTCATTTCAGATTGATACCAGTACGTGTGAGGCCAAAAGCTGGGCCTCCTGCCTTTTGAGGGTCTTCCACAGTCAGGAAGCGTTACAGCCCTTGCTGCCATGCGCCTTCGTGTATGAAAAGGGCAAAGCTGCATTGCAAGTCAGGACGTTCAGGACCACGATCCTTGTCTCTGAGAATTTRACACATTCACAACTGGTGCAGGGAAGCCCTGGGAGGAGGCATAGAGCTGTATGTGGGCTGTGTCAGTGCTCCTGTCGGGAACCCTTCGCCTTTAGCTAAATGCACTACCTGAAGACAGAGTTTGGGACACAGTGGAGAGAGGGCACGTTTCACACAGGTTGTCGTGTCAGAATTAGAGTCAACTTCTAGGGAAGAAATGTTACTTCTCAGTCTCATTGTTTCTGCTACCATGTGTGTTTCCACAGGCTATTAATCAAAGCAGGTGCTAGCATGAACTTGTGCAGGCAGAATAAAATGTGGTGCACAACAACAAGTGTTGGAACTTCCAAGTCTGCCAAATTCCCTTCTAGTCTGAAAAATGTTTTCTTATCTCCTGTGGAAACCCGTTTTTTTTTTCCTTGTTTAAACACATCTCACTCACTCCATCATTGTTTTGGGTTTCTGCTGCACAGCTTCTGCTTGGAGGCTGCGGAGGATCTAAAATGCCAGGAGCAAACTGCGGTGGCAGTAGAAGAAGAGACTGGAGACAGACTCATGCCACCATAACCATTTCATCCCTGCAGTGGAGCCAAGCAAAGGACATCTCTGATCTTTATTTGCAATTTCATTTTGCTTTTTTAAAAGCTAATAGGTRGTCTTGGATTAGTCAGAAGGTACATCTCCCTCTCAAAGTACTTCCATAAGACTGCATCAGAGATTTGGTGTTAATCCCTTCCCTCGCATAGCCATGTGACACATACATATACCACACTGCCTCGTTGCTTCTGAGCTGAACTGGAACGAGGTGGGATATGGAGATGGAAGTAAATCGACTAATTAATATAAAAAAATGCTCCAATAATACCTTCTTTGTGAAAAATGTAAGTGTTTCCCAGACCAAAAAAAAAGAAGAAAAAGAAAGAGATATCAGACGAGCTTTTTTGGGCTTTCTTTTTCTTTCCAAAATCACAGTAACAATACTGCTGCAGAATAGTTCTCCTTTTAAGCAACAGATATGATTAATGGTCCAAAATTCTGTCACAGCTTAACTTTTATATTTTGTTACCTACTTAATAACAATTACTTAATAGTTTAATCATTGAAATCTAGAGTGATTAATCAACAGAAGTGAATTTGAGGTCTCATTGGTATAAACAAGAACTGTTCCAGASTGAAGATGAAGGAATTCTTACAAAAAGTCAAATTCCAGTTTCATGCTGGTATAAATCAGGAGGCACTGTAATGAAATGATTAGTGCAACCGGGATCAGAATTTGGCCTGATTTCTGTAAGAGTTTTGGAGTCCAAATTTATAATCCTCAAATATTTTTAAAAGCTTAGCACATCCAAACATGCTTTTTATCTCATTTTGTACCAAAGTAACTTAGTTGCATTCACTGGAGTCATCCCTGTCTTACACTGGAGTTGTAAGAGGACAGATTTGTGCTTTATGATAAATAGCAGCAGTTCTCAGCACCAGATCATGTATTCCACATTGGTTAGGGACAATGCAGTTCAACTGGTAGTTTGGAGCTGCAGCGAGGTCTTTGAGATCTATTTTGTTGCTGGCCTGCATAAAGGACACACTCAAAAGGAGGCCAACTCATCAGGCCTAATTCCTAATTGGTGAGTCACTCAACTGAGAGCCTGATTCAAAACACAGAGTAGGCAGCGAAACACCTTTAGGTCATTTGATTGCTCATAACCCTGGAGTGAGAAGCTCTGATTTCACCCCTGACTGCTCTGTTCTCCTGAAATATGAGGCCAACACAGCTGGGCCAGCAGCTTTCCACCACCTGCATCACAAATATTGCCATGCCTGTCACAGCAGGTATGTTCAGCACATTCATTCCATCTCTGAAACACCCTTGACAGTATAATGGCAACACAGCACGTCCGTTCAGTGATGAAGTAATTGCAAGTAGGATGCCTGAGGACATATTCCTGGCACGTTAATGTAGTCAGCAGTTTTGAATGGTGACCCTCAGTTTAGGTCACATCCTACCTTCAGGGTCCCATGCAGAACAGCCTTGTGGTGCAGATCAGGGGCTGCAGAAGGCCCTGTGGCATGGGCAAATAAGCCATCTAATTTTTCCCTGTCACATCTCTTAAAGGTAAGCCTATTTGTGCTGCCTTTAGCATATGTCTGATGCTGGCATAGGTTAGCACAAGGCTGAAACCAAAGAGAAATTGTAAATACAAACCAGCAGCTCTTCCTGCAAATGGAGTTATAAGGCCAGGCAGGTGAAAGGGATGTTGAAGAACCACGGAGTTAAAATGCGGAATGTTGCTCATACTACTTGGGTTTCACAGGCATGAACCTTCTCCTGCAGTAAGGCTGCTTAAAATAGATGGGAAAGGTTTCCCTCACATCTTTCAAAAGGAGATGGCTAATGGTGGTTTTCACTTATGATCAACAGCTCTGTGCTCAAATTTCTCCTTGGCTTGTCTGGGACCCAGGATTTGAGTTCACATCTCAGGTGCCTCAGTGAAGGTTTAACAGGATTTCGCAGTGCTTTCCTGCAGCAGACCACATTAGCTGCAAATAAATAGGTACCASAACAGATGAAGAAGGTGAATGATCGTGCAGTCTGATGGCTCAGACCTTTCCCAGACTGACATTACTTCCAAACTCTGAACCAGAAAAGGAAGCTTGTGATAGTAGATGGAACAGCTTGGAAGCTGAGCTTTTCCCTTACTTCTTTTGGACTTCCTAGAAGCTAGCCATTCACTTGGGAAACTGCAGAATTGGGTCAAATCCCTGCTTTGAACCATGCATGGGAGAAGAACTAGTGGGGTTGATGGGTAYATCTCCGTATTACCTTCTGTGTGAGTCCTAATCTAGTTCTGAAAGTGTCTACCAGAGCAGCACCAGCACTGAAAACAGAGAGAGGTTCTTGCCTTTGAGTACCTGACGGGGATTTAGATGCAGACCTTGTTCCAGGGAGTATCAGAGCATAAGGGCTTCTGTAAAAGCAACATGGGGGAATTTTAAGCATTCTCATGGTTTCTCTGGATAGTGGGGTTAGAAAGCACTAAGAAGGTATTTTGAAGATCTCATGGCATGTCAGTGTTGTATTCTAACTGCTAATAACATGGTTTCAGTGTAATGTAGCCACAACACAGATCGCTTGCACCTGGCCAGGCTGCGGACCAGACAGTCACATAACTCCAGGAGCGTGGAGCTCAGCATGACTACCTGCATGACTGTCTACCTATCTTAGGTTTTGCAGCTGCAATCTGAGAAGCCATGACTATACTGTGAAAGGATCTGAGCTAGCTCATTAAAAACTAATGAGTGCATGTCTACCTACCCTTCACTGCAGTTGTGTCAGAGTATCTCATGCCCTTTTCTGACTTCAGCCTTCAGTGCTGTCCTCAGTCCATACACGTGGAGAAAATACTTTGGCAATGTGCAGCTCAGATAGTAGCAAGTGTAACTCCAGGGTGGGATATGGCTTGGTACAACAGCCCCCAGAAATGAGAAAGAAACTTAATACCCAKTTTTTTGCAGCTTTCCTGGGCTTTGTGTGATTTGTTGGTAGAAAAACACAGACGCTGAAAACAAACAAACAGAAAGAAAATGAAGAATAAACCCCAAACCTACCAAGTTAAAGGTCTTTCCCTTCAATAAGATGCCCTTCATTTTGAAAGAAACTGTCTTCRTGCTGAAAGTACCTGGTGGACAAGTTGAGACCTCTAAAATCTGAAAGAGGAATCTAGCTTCCTTTCCATGCACACACATTACTTTGCCAATCCAGACGCTGCTCATATAGGTTATAACAGGATGACAGCAGCCCTATTATTAAGTGTATACCTGGGCTGGGCAGTGATTTCACACCCTTTGGTGAAAAAACGGTGTAGCCCCACTCAAGCCAATTGGSCAGGACACATATGTATAAAAAAACCACGAGCATCCTAGTGTTCTCTATCTTCTGTCTGGGCTTGGGATTGCGGGGATTGTGCCAAAGGCAGAGTCTTTAAGTGCGAGWTGCCTATGCAGTGCCGCAAGCAGGTGACTTTGATCTCCCCAGCTGCCAGCCTGGCTCTTGTGAGCAGAATTCAGCCTTACCTCACTCCTTCTCCCCTCTGCCAAGAAAAGAAAGGAAAAAGAAAGATTCCCTTGGWCTTAACAACATCTATGTACATGCTTCCAATAGGGATTGCCCCAATATGGAAACTCATAAGCCTTTAGAAAAGAGGCAAGATGCACATGCRCATTTTAAAGATCTAACAGTGCCTTCATCATAGGATGAAAGCTCCCTGAAAAAGCTGAAGCAGAAATCAATTTGATAGCTCCTTCACTCCTTCCTGACTCCTGGAGTGCCAGTTATGTGCTGAGCCAACCTTGTTTTGATGAAAGCAATTTTACTTGCTGCTGTGAAGCTAATTTTTTCATCTGGAGAGTGGCTCCTTATGGTGGGTCTGATTCAATTAAGGATTACAGGGTTCTGTATCTCCCTTTCCCGGCAGTGTGTGTTAAGCAAGTGCAAACAAATTACAGACCAATTGTTTTCCCCTGATCCCTAATGATCCTGGGTAAGGTAATGCACCAAGATCTATAGGTGAATTTAAACAAAATGAAAAACACAGCCGTGCTCTGCTTTTGGTCATCTGTACCTGGATTTTATACAGGCAAATTGAGAGCTKCCTGTTCAACGAAACCAACCAAATAAAATTCAATGTCATGAATATAGTGCAGAGAAGGGCACTCGCGCTGTTGCTTCTCAGCAAGCTGCTTTTCAAGAGGAATACCCAAGGCGCTTGGAAAGCTTTTGCTAACGAGGATAGGATGGACGGCAGGCGATTAGCAGAAGACTATCTCAATGTTGGGATATCCTCTGATCCACCTTCCTGGTGCTGTAGCTTCTTCTTTGCAAATGTAAAAAGGGGCCAGGGGCCATGTGCTCGTCCCTCCCCTTCCCGCTTGTTTTTTCTGTKCCTGCTCCCTGCTGTCCCCGACTCTATCTCTGTGATACATATTCATACATTTGGCATTTTTTCCCCACTTCTTGCTTCCCTCTGTCTTTTACTGGCTCATTTGAAAAAAAGTGCAATTTATCTGTTTCGGAGACGCTGGTTCTGGTAAAGCCGTCAAGGACTCAGGCTCCCTTTGCCCTCCTTACTTCATTATTTATGACACAACATGACCTTCTAGGCTCTCCTCAAGTGACTAGGACCTTTACTCATAGTTATCAACCCCTGAGGTCATCAACATAGAGTGAGAGGTCTGAAAAGAGGGAGAAGAAAATTTCTCTGCCTCTTGGTTTGTCTGATCTTGGTCTGGATGCCAGTGGCTTTTCCATTTTTGTGTCCTCTGTTGGCTCATGTGGAGCACTTCATTTGACACGGATTTGTCATCATATCACTGATTCTCAGGGATCCCTCTCCCTCTCTTTCTCTCTTGGATGCTTGGTGCTCAGAAAGTCTCTCCCCATCACACCAGAGAGAATTCAGCCTGGAAGCTAGAGCACCGGCGTGTCTTTGGTGAGCACTTGGTCAGCATAGAGATCTGGGTGCTGAAGTTGGTGCCATTGCTGCCCAAGGAAGGGTGGTGATACTTCATATCTGAACCCAGGAACCGTTCCAGATGCCACCTCCGCCACTTTCGCTTGAGCTCAGCTTGGACCTAAGGCATGGAAAGACAAGCAAGTTAGCAGGGGGGAATATTTTCTGTTGCTCTAACTAGATTGTATGAGCAGCAGTGGGAGACCYACTTACTAAGGGGTCAAGCTGCTGCTTAGCTTTGGCTGTTAAGGTGATCAGGGTGACTGAATGCAATTCCCTCAGCAATCAAGAGTGCTTTCCTGGAGCAGGAAAAAGGTATTAAATGGGACTCTGAGATTCAACTTATATTTTAAGGAATTATTTCACAAAGATCACTAAATCGACATAATCTGGAAAGAACTTTTAGCCACAAAGAAGAGACGTGACACTTCAGTCAGTAAATTATCAGAGCAGAAGTGCATCAGCTTCTGCAGAAAAAAAAAAGCATGGTGAATTGCTTATCTGATACAATGAAGGTGCTAGACTACTGAACTTCAATGCAACCTCTTTTATGCTTTTTTCACTGCCCTGTTTGCATCTAAATACAAATGATTTAACTACATGTTCTTTGCAAAGCCATCGGTACAGCTGTGTTTTTCTTTGATAGAGGCTCCTTGTTCCTGCTCAGGGGGTTCACATACATCATCTAGTTTACACTGTCCAGATTCAACTCCTCGAACATACTTGGCCAAAGATCTTGTCCCCTCATGTAGGCTTCCAGTGCAAAGTTTTAATTAATAGTATGAATTACATACAGCAGCTGTGCTTGAGGGTCTCTGRGTTCAGCAAGCACAGGAAGAGTAAAACTCCACTGATGCTAACTCCAGGACTGGAAATGTGGAAAAGGCAAGACCAATGCCTGTGAGCCGAAAGTAAGTTCACGTGGCACTGGTTTGTGGCTAACAAGTCATGTCAAAGCCTGCTTGGGTTTTGGACCTTGGATAAATTTGCATGGTACTCCCCTGCTCCCTGCAAACCCACTGACAAAGGTCTCCGCTGGAAGTGGGATATTATAGACCCTCTATTTCACTGCATGATGTACACATGGCCTCAGCATGGCTGAAGGCAGCATCAGAGCTTTAAGAGAGCAAATTGTGATTCTGGACACTCTTCATCTTCCCAGGAAGCTGGAACAAAAACCCAGATCACAGCTGCTCCTTTCTTGTCCGTGCTGTTTATTGAGCTGAATAYGCCCCAGCTGACAGCGGCTCTACGCTGTGAGCCACTGACACCTACTCAGTAGCCTTTGCGATATCGATTTAATGAACCTCTACCGAATTTCTGCTGGGCATAGTAGAAAAATGTATCACTGCACTAAAAACCCTCCATCTTGGAATTGGGCTTGATTCTGGGCCTTAAYGTTAAAGGCAAAATTCTTCAGGTTTTAAAAGGATGAGGTGGAGGATTCACTGAGACACTGACGGGTAGGGCTTAGAGGATGAGTTTTATCCTTCCTTGCTGAAGGTGCTCCCTTCTGATGAGGGTTATAGGAATTCTGCTGATGTTTTCTGTCTCATTAGTAGAAGGGCTCAACAGTACCGATACTAAAGTGTGCAAACAAGTTCTACCATGTTCATTAAATGTGTTGGAAACTGTCAYGCAAACAGTTGAGTTGATTTTCTGGAGTGAGTTATTTCACTTGGAAGCTTTTCCCCTGCGGTCATGTCAGGAACGGGACACTCCCCAATCCTCCCTCCATGAGCATTCACTCTGTCTTAGTTGCAAACATGAACCTAACAAACAGCCTCGTTGATCTTACCTCCCCATTGAGGAAACAGTACAGGACAGCCACCACAAATCCCTGGGGGAAAGAACAGGCTCTTAGCAACTCACAGGTTACATCCCCTGATATCACAACTCAGGCCTGACTGCAACCTTGGGCAAAGGGCRTGTGGCCACAGACCTGCTGAGATGCCCCTGAGAAGCTCGATGACTGTATTTTGCCTATAAAAGGAGCAAGGGAAGATCAGCTAAGGTATATTACACAGATGTGAGTTCAAAGCTTGCTCCAGATCAGTGTTTAAAGCCATCCACAGTCAGCTCTAAGTAAGGGAGGTACTTGGTCATTCAGCCTGGGCCATGAAACACAACTAGATGGAATATTAGATTTAACTTTCCTGCATGCTGTTGGCATGAATAACCTTTGGTGCAGTATAGGGCTTACACTGTTCCTTTCATAGCTCACCTATGCTGACATCTCATTTTCAGCATTCACTGAAAGAATGAAATAAAACTTGTCTCCAGACCTTACAGTTGTGAACACTAAGGGCAAGAAGTRAGTGTAAGACAATTCAGAGAGGTGTTCTTGAAACAACAGCTCTGAGTAGGTCCATTTATTTCTCAAAGGAATGATGTCAGATGCTCATAGAGGTATATCTTCTTTTTAGCTGCCTAAAAGGAGGAGAGAGACTCTCCACACTGGAACTGCAGGAGACAAAATATAAAATAATCTCCCATCTCTGCCACTTTGTAATGAATAACCTTTTCCCCAAAGGTATAAGGGCACTATTGGGCATGTCTAGGAAAACCCTAGCTTACACGTTTTCTTATTTGTCTTGTCATTTTTGTTACATTTTCCTGTGCCAATAGACCTGGTGACTATCTGGCGGTGCAAAGGATGGCTTACCTGGAATGACCCAACCACGAGTTCAAAGACAAGCTTAACTTCTGCTTTGAAATTGTCAGGGAAGAAAGCAAACATGATGTAATGAATGCCAAAGAGCGGGATCAGCAGCAAGGTGGACTTGGCCAGTCTCCTGTTGGAAAGAAAAACATAAGCCATAAAAGAAAGGAAGGAAGAGATGCTAAASGCCAAGCTGATGAGAAAACCTGCAGCTCAGCTTTGTGCAACCCTGAAACTTTCATTTGCTCTGCTATGTCTTTGGCAATTACCTGGTCAGATAGATCAGAATGGTGTAGCCTGCATCATGCAAGGTAAGTGCCTTTGTTTCCCTTTAGGAGATGTGAGCRCTTACACTGAGCTCCTGGGAACATCTGGCCTTTCAATAGCTTCCTAATGTGAGACAGTGACAGGAGGCTGCCCATACCGGGAGGGCTTGGGAATGCTTGGGGGTAAAGCTCCTCATAGGCTAAGCTGTCAGAGATCCCTCTGCAGGTCTGGGCTGTGGTGTGATRAAATATGGAGCCAGATTCTCAGCGGGACACAGTCAACTTACACTGGTTAACACTAACCAAGGACTGTGCTAGAAGAATTCCCCCAAACTCATTTCCCTCTTTGTTAACATCTCTCAAAAAATACATGTGCCTTCAGCGGAGGCATAATGATCAGCCCTGTATTATTTCTCCTTGGCCCACAGACTGCAGATGGCTGGTTATTTCAGATGTAGTGACAACATAAAATGTAAAAACTCTATTCCCAGTACCTTCAGTGGAGGTATTTCTTTCCCTCTTCCTCTTTTCTTCCCCTCCCACTGGAGATCTTTTTTCATCTCTACAAGCTAAATCATCATCTAGCACTGTCTTTGTTTGCTCGGGATGTCTGAAAATTACAGCTTCTGGGAGAGCAATGGTATGTTTAGMTCAGAATAATGACAGGCTATCACACAATGAATGTCTCCAAAGGAGGGGGATGAACCATATTAGTGCTTAACGGCACCAGGCAAGGTAATCAGGGGTCTAATTAGGAAGAGATTATAATTTATTAAATCTAATCATTATTAAAATCTAGCTGACAAAAATAAAATGAAATAAAAGACTTTAGGACGTCTCAAGGGGTTCTGGCTCCTTTGGTCACCCACATCCTCATGTGTCTTCCTCTCCCAGAGGCTTCTAGAGGAATTGAAGTTAAGGCTGGAACATCAGAAGTACTTGTTCTTCCATCTGCAACCCTTTATCTCCAAAGTCCCATCAGGCTCAGTCCTCCCAGGCCATCTTAATTTATTTGCCATATGTATAAGCCTGCTGAGAAGGCTAATGTGCCAGTTTTATGCAGACGATGTTCATCACTGAATCTCTCAACAGACCTTTCAAGCTTTCCYCGGGCCTGGCCTAAAGACAGTCTGTCATTATGGCATTGGTTAGAGGCTGTGGTTCCCTGAGGAAAACCTGAACGACAGTGTGGCTGGAAAGCAGCTAGCTGCAACCTAYTTCAGGCAAAACCAATGCCTTTAGGAAGCTGAGAAACTTCCCAATAATTTGCCTTTCACATTGTATCTCACTAGCAGGTTCATCTCTCATAGTGAGTGCATCCAAAACCTGAATCCTCTTGGATGTCCTCCTCCGCCAGAGGATGTCCTGTCCCCAGGAGGACAAGGACTGTCACTGTCATGAGTGATCAATCAGAGTACCACATTCCTCACTGTCAGAAGCTGCACTTGCCTGTGTGATCCAGACATCTCAGAGCTCCAGCCCTGATTTCCCCCAGCTTCTGATAAATGAGAAAGTAAATTATTTTCTAAGCAGATCACAACTCAGTGAGCACCAACACTGGCTTTGCAAGGACCTCTCCTCTCCTTTCTCTCCAATCTTTCAGGAAAAAGCCAACCTGAAGGGATTCAATGGAATGCTACTTTCATGTAACATATTCACAGCAATGCTATTTACTACCTTCGAGTGATTAGAAAATTCTGTTTTATCACTGCAGACAACTGCAAAGCCCCATTTACAGCTCTCCTCTCTCCTGTCTGAACTGAAGCAATGAACAGGGCCTGCAAGCCAAACATTACGAACCTTATCCTCCAATTTGCACAACAYACCAAATTAGTCTCTTGCTCCTGAAACTGAGCTCCACAGAATATTGAGTTATGTTTCATATCTCATGTTGGCTTCAAGACACGGTCCCTATGGCATGACCTCCTGAAATCCCAGAATGAGGAATATTATCAAAAATTATCTTCCTCAAGCATGGTGTACTTTCTTCCATCAGGCTAAAGACTGACTGTGCAGGTGGCAGAACTGTCTGGGAGAYTGGCCAAAGCTGGTTAATTCTGCCTGTTGGAAGCCATGGGTTCTCAAAAATCTCATTAGCTTCTACTCCTAGCACAAGGTGCACTTCTTAGATCTACCCGCTCTGACAGATTTATGGTGACAGGTAATTTAGGGAAAATACACCTCTATTAGCCTGCACTAAACCTATTCCTCTCCTTGGGAGTGGATAAGAATGAGCCTTAAGATAGCTGTACTCCTGAACACATAAAGGAAGGGTGCCCAGAAAGCTCTGATGATAATATTGATTTATGAACATGTACAGAATAGAATGAGATGAATTTTGCTCAAGATTTCTATTACAGAAAACAAGGTGTTTTCTCCTTCTATTTGCCTGAAGTATTGCTGTCCCATTCTTTTGCGAGTCTCTGTCATTTCCAGAAAACTGTTTTGGGAGACAGCCTTTCACAATTTCCAAAACATTAAAGCCCAGCACAGTGTCTGTAGCATTAATRAGTGAGTCAGCAGCACACCTGAATTTCCAGCCTGCAGCTAAGCTGAAATGGGTTGGAATCGAACAATACTGTCAACATGTCAACATGTTATTTTTTAAAAATAAACAATGTAAGGAAGAAAGAAATAGAAGAGAAAAGGAAAGTAAGTGAGAAATCCCTGATGTTGTTAAATTAAAATATATCTATCCCAGATTTGGCAGGAGGAATTCACATACATCATTAGCAACAGTTTTTTAGTAAGACCCCTTGGGTCATTCAGGCCAAACCCCTGAAGCTAGYGGCAGCATTTCAGGTACTAAGAGTGTGATATGTAAAAGGAATTTGATACCTAAAATTGCAGATTTCATACCTGATGGCATTTTTAGGACGTCTCAACTTCAAATGTGTCTGAAGCGAGGTGTTGAAATATGAGAAACTTAAGACCACACTCCTCCCCCCTGGGTGGGACCCAGCCTTCAGATTGAGACATTTAACATTRATTGTACARGTGAGTATGGTGTCTAGAGTCCCACGGCAGTCAYGGTGTCYAGAGTCCCACGGCAGTCAATGCCTCCAGTGGAGCCTCTCAGAYGCCCTAGGGGAGCCTGGCTGATGGCCAACTCCCACTGTATAAGGCTACAAGGCTCCCATAGACCCTGTGTCGTATATGCCAGGTCAAGGTAATTATCTCAAACATCCCAAGGCATCTCATATGGCTTTGGATGCCTAYGTGCAGGCACCTCAGTCAAGCCCTGGATGACTATAAGGCAATTTAGACTCAGCTCATGTTTAAACATCTAAATTTGTGTGTTACARTCTGAGAGTGGAATCATCTCAGATATCTCAGCTATCAAGTCTAACAATGCACTTGAATTAGAAGTAGTGAGTGATAATGGATGTTTCACCTCAGACTGTAAAGCAAATGGAAAGAATATTGACTCCAAGGTTAAACAGCAGGGAGGACAGGAATATTCATTTGCCTAAGTATATGCACCTAGTGCCACCTGAGATGCTTTTCCAGAGGGAGGAGGATGGTGAGAAACTGAAGATGTTGTCAAGATCACTTGTGCTTCAGAAATGGCTCCTGCTTAGCAGCCAGAGCAGGGAAGACCRTGTTACCACCTTGCCATGCTAGGTTTGTTTACAAGGCAAAAAAGAGATTTCCTGGCAGCTTCCACTTCCCTGGAAAATGTAAAGAGAAGCAGCCCTAAACCCAAAGCTCAGCACGACCTCATAGATAATCAGGGCATAGCCCCTCCTGTGCATGCCAGCAGCATTTCAAGGGAGATGCATTCATTGAGCCAATTGTCAAGACTGATAGTCTTTTGACAGCTCTGCTTAGTATGAGAACATATTTCAATATGCTGATTTAATTTATACACCTGGCCAAAGCTGTCACAGTCCTTGGGCTAGGAAGATACAAYGCCCAACTGCAAATGCATAAAGGGATGTGGTAGAAAGCACAGGGACCAACAACCTCAGCTTGTTAGTGATGATGGAAAAAGAGTAATTGGTTTTGCTGCTGCAGGGAGAAGTTAGGGTCAAATACTGGAACTTCCCATCATAAACTTSAGAATGCCATGTCCGGGAGCAAATTTACCATCACTAGAGAGAAAGACCCAGTGTTGTGGTTGGTCAGTGTTTAAGGACCACATTGAAATTAATTCTTCCATTTTGCAGAAGCGTGAACTGAGTTCATATCCTTCAAGACACCTAACTTTACAGCTCCCTCCAAACACTTCAGGATTCATCTGATCTAGTTCAGGGGTCTTCTTTAGGATTAAGGTAAATTTGCCATAGATGGCTGCTCTTTGTTCCCCATCAGAGTCCCTCTGGCTTCAGAATCCAATAAATATTGAATCAACAACTGAAAAGCCTCTTTTATTTTTCATGATCTTTACTATTGCACTCACTTCTTCATTGCTAATCCCAGGAGAAAGCCTTCTTGCCCTGTCTGTTCAAACTGACATAAAACATGCCCAGCCATTTCAGCAGATGTCCCATTTCCTGATTTCCGATTGTCTTTAATCATTAAAAAATACACAATTCTAATCTGTCAGATATAGACAGATGAAATTCTCCTTGGTCCAACTAACAGCCCAACCAAACAGGCTTCCTGAAGTCATAGAATATGGTTGAAAAAGTCTAGGACTTACAAATACTGGCTGGTTTCATTGTGCCCRACATCCGGGGAATGCAACTTCTGGACTAGGATACGGATAATGCAAATGAAGAGAATGAAGTTCACCTGTGGGGATGGGGAGAAAGGAGATAGAGAGAGAGAAAAAACCCCAAATTATTCTCCCACAGTATTTTTTTAGAGTGAAAAGAGCTGGTTGTTGGAGGGGCTTCCTTTCACTGCAATATTTTTTGCCAAGGAGCAAGCCGTTGTTAAAAAGCCATGAGCAGAAACCCCCATTCTGTGAGCACACAGTAAACCGACACAGGATGGCAGCCAGCTTGGGCCTGACATCAGCCTGCTTGGGACTTTGTGTCATACATCCCAAGTATGATGATGTCAAACCCATAGAGCACAGCTATGCACGACGTCCTGCTGCGTGGGGGTGCGCCGATGACAGGGTGGGAAAAGAGCCTTGGGAGTGAGCGGAGCGGCGGACGTCAAAGCCCTCGGGAGACGGTGACATGCGACCTGCTGCTGAGCATGTCAAGACTGAGGCAGTGAGCCAAAGAAACCAAACCAAAACACAAAGCAGTATCTACTCAAGCAGGCCCTACTCGATGCTACCACGCATGCGTCCTCTGGAGACAAGTTGCAGACCTTAGGATATAATGACAGAGTGGAAAACCTTCTCTCCTACCAGATTAAACCAGGCTAGCCCAGAGGAATCTAGCTRATATCTAACTTTTAGATGGTGCTTTTCACTGAAAGAAAGCCCTCAAAGTGCTCTACTAAAATACACAGGCAATGTTAAACTTCATTTGTAGCAAAGGTGTGGACATAGGGATGGGAACTTCTCAATGGCACATAGTAGATCGCATGAGTTGAATGCAAATTTGTCCACATTTAAAGGTCTATCCACTGAACCAGGCTGTTATTCATGCAAGATATTCAGCAGAAAAGTGATAATTGACTTCTGTGGATTTAATTTAGTTTGACACTTGACCTCTGTTTTTAATCTTTTCATGGTTAGTGAATGCACAAATGATTCTGATTTTTAGATATTTAAAGATTAGAAGGGATTGTGTTAACTAGCTAATTTATTTCCTAAAAAAAAAACCAGATTGTAAACTTTCCTTTAGCAGCTCCTACATTTATCTGAACAACAAGTGAATGAACTAGACTGAGGCATATCTCTCATTTAGACATTTRTTCTTTGCTCAAAGGCTACAAGTGACTGTAAATTAATTGCATTTCTTGACTACAATGTAATTATTGCATTTTATCCATCCCATGCCATTTACTTTAGTTTCTATTCATATTTATTTACTTAAAAAAAGCACTTGACGCACTGACTCGATGGCAAGTAAAATTCATCAGTTCAGAACAGAATTATCTGGATCAGTGGGTTTAATGAGCATTGACAGCACCCAGGCTGTAGTACTTGAAGGTAAGTTTTGAGCTGCTTCCCAGGTTCCTGCTATGTGTTAAATACCTTATCAGCTCACAGCAGTCAAGAGCGAGCATTCGGCACGTAAAGAAAGGGGGCAGCAGTGAGTCAGATGGAGTGGGATTACAGGTTTACTAAAGCCTTAGCACGGCATGATGGAAGATATGCCTGTCAAGCAACTGGAGCAGTTGTCTAGTTTATTTCTCACCCTAGAATAGGATCAAAGGCTCTTGATCTCTTCACTGTGCTTAAATACATTTAGGTTGGAAACATTTTTCTAATGTTTAAGCTCTATGTGTCTTGCTTCAGTTGAAGTCTATGCTTTATTCAGGGGACATGGAGATAAATGTTGAGCTCCTCCTTGCGGAAACCTGCTACGCATCTGATAGCTGTTATCATGTCCTTCCTTTGTGACAGATTTATATAATATCTGCGGATGGAAAATCCAATATTGCTGGGTAGATTTTGTTTAGAAATGATTTATTGGACAGACGAAAACACAGCCTAGGACAATAGGGTGTATTTCTTTACCAAAAGATTATCTCAGGAAAATGTTACCTATAGCTCTCTATGATGATATATGCATTTTGAGATGTGTAATCTACATATTTTCAGTAATGTGAATAAAGTTAGAAGTAATTATTCAAAATGTTTCTTTTTGGGATGCTTATATGAGAAATGCTACAGGAAAGTTTTTCTTGTAAAAGGCATAATGCATGTGGAGTAAGGAGAATGTTTTTCTAAGGAAAGGTTTCAAAGAGATATATTYGGTTTTATTTCTGTTGTTTTCATTTTTCTTCCCTTCCGCACGATTCCTTTGATTTGAGAAAACTCAAAGCTACATTTAACTTAAATTCATCTGATTTCAGGTTTGGCCTCAACACCTGACAGAGGAAATGAGTAATATTCAATATGSGTGGAAGCATTTAGAGTTCCTCAGAAGTGTCGTGGTTCCTATGGTCAGAACTGTTCATCTCTGGGGAAGTGAGCCAAACACTTCCGTTTATTTCTCTTGCAATTAGCCAAGTCTCTCAAGAACTTACTTCTAAAACACACAGTTGGAATCCAACTGTGTGTTGGATGCTAGCATTGRGGGAATTAATCTAAACTTTTTTTAGCCAGGCACAAATTCAAGGTGGGATTCAGCCCCTATTCCTTTGCACTGTTGACATCTACAACTGAACAAGTCACCCTGGGCTCTCCACACAGTCAGCTCAGAGAAACAAAAACATTCACGGCACAATTCATCTGATCTAATTTAGACATCCATTGGTTCATTAGAGAAGACGTGCCTTTCCTGGAACTATAATCACATTCCTAGATCTCCACTGGCTAAACACACCTGTGGCTACCGTACCAGAGTGACCAGGGTGACTAGCTGAGATGGAGGTGTCCAGGGTTAAACGAAATGAGTTCCACTTTGGTTGCTCAATAATTCAAACTCTTTCCATAATCAGTGCTTAAAGATAAAGATGTTTATTCAGAGGATGAGCTTCCTCAAATTGAGACAGACCTTCAGTATTTAATGGGATGTTATCTGTCAACACTTTTTCCATGGACTTTTCCTGCGTCTGCAGGTGGCTTTTACAGAATAATTCTCAAGCCCCACCTCCCATACCATTTAATATTAAAGAGGACTTTTCAGCTAGAAGAATGTACTGATACTTTACCAAAATAGACACCAAAATAGGCGTTTTAATGATCCACCAGAATGGAGATTCCATTATTTCTTCCCAGCACCTAAAAAAAAAAAAGAAAAAAGGAGCTTAAAATATCAAGTAAAGCAAACAAGTAGCTATAATCTTCTTAAGAATTTGTTTTTCCCTGATTGCAAAAGATAGATCTGCTAGGTTATGTAAAGAGGACTATACCTGGTGTGCATGAATTGCGAAGGGCTGAAGACTYGCTTTGCTGTTGCTTTGAGGACTGGTAGGTAGCACTTACCCCAGCTATAATCCTACATCCTCCTTCACCCTTGGATGAGACTGGCAATTTGGGCAGTAGCATTGGYCAGAAATGCTAATGTCAGTGTGAATATGTGAGAGGACAGAGATTCACTTTGCCCTATGCTGAGGTCTACTAGAAGGAAGAGCGTACAGTGGACTACGGGTTATTCAAAAATGAGGAATGCATCTCCCAGAGAGAAATGATCAGCTTGTGACAGTCTGAAAACCACGGCACTCACCTAAGTAATTTGGAAACATGTTTTAAAGCCAACATGTGAATGACAGAACAGGAATAAACTGAAAACGATGACTATTACTTGGAATACATTCGTCTATGGACCTCACAACTATCAAGTGACTGAAAGCTCATTTTTAGGAGAACATTCATGAAAATTGATCTGCATTCATGTTTGAAATAGATTAATGGAACCTGTTGTAGACAGTTTGCTCTGGATTCACCTCATCTAACTTTAAATTCTGACAGTGCAAATAACGGTCGATTTTAGGCTTTGACTTTAGGATGAAAAGAATTACACACCGTAGGCTACACTGACCAGCTCTCCACTAGCTATAAATGGAGACTAGAATGAATTGCTCAAATATAGATGTTTGTATTTAGTCAGGTCTATGCTACCCTTTCATTTAGAATTCAAGTGGTCCTAATTATATCTAGTGTACTTCATTTTCCAAATGAATTCAGGCAGTCTGAATAAAGGTCACTTTAATTTGGAGTTAGAATGTTTAAATAGGAGTATACTACAGTTTAACTAATCCTACATAATTAGGCTTTTATTTAATCTGGATTAATTTCCTGTAATTTCTCTATGTAGGCAGTTTAATTATGCAAAAAAGAAAAAAAATCTACATTAGGGATTAGCATATCCTGTAATTTCACACCCTGATWTACTTTGCACAAAAAAGTAGAGCTTTAAAGCCCCAGGAAAATGCTAGTTTTAATATGACTTGCTGGAGCTGAATGGGAATATATACTAATATATACTAAAACCAGAGYAGCCAGAGTGGTTAAATACAGATGTCTRTCTCATTACAGAGGCTATTTATTARTGGAGTAAATAAGGCTTTCTTCATGTAGAAAGMGTGAAACCATAAAAGAAGTCAGTAGCCCTCAGGAAATGTGTTAGCATGACTATACACCAAAAACACAATGTGAAATCTGAGCTGCTTCTCTCCCTGAAATAAGGACAAATCAGGACACATTTGGAGAGAGAGAATGCAAGGGAGAAAATGGAGTGAACCATATGCTGTAAATGCAAGAAGGAAGGGTATGCACAGTGAGTACATAATGAGCACCTGATTCTGTTATTCTCCAGAGTGGTTTTTTTTTTTCCATAAATGCCTTTCAAATTACTCTAGTCTGACTGCTTGAGTGAAAGCATAAGGGAGGATAGGAGGATCAGCTCCTATTTATTTGCATATATCCTTGGGTTCTTCTAATATCTGCCCCATTTAGTTAGCTGCAATTATCTGCTTCTTACATAAAGTATCAAAAGCAGCTGTTAGGTTAAAGAAGATGAAGAACAGATCCAAAGACACATTTGAGGAAGAAGAAAAAGGAGTTTTTTAGTGGTTTTTTTTGTGGGAGGGCTATTGGATGTTTATTCACTTTCCACTGCACTAGCCTACACAGGGCCATTTCTGCAGGATGCAAAGCACAGCTCAGAGCGTGGGGCAGCTGCTCAGCTGGTATCTTTGCTATGTAGGACTGTAAGACCAAGTGGGACCATATGCAACATCCAGTGATTTCTCTGCTGTTGCAGACACCTTTATAAGAACTCTTTAATTAGAGAAGGGTCCAAAGCTCATCAGTTTTATTGCACACTATAAGCCACAAAGCACCTCCCTAAATCCAGCAACAAAGGACTGGTAGGAAATGCCACCAACCCTAATGGTAGCACGTGGCCTTCATTTTACTTTCCCAGAACGATGAGCCTGCCCAGAGAGGTCTGTTTTCTATTCTCCTGTCCAAATAAGATCGCAATGAAGATATTASCAGGGCAGCAAGGGAAAATGAAATGTGTTACTGCAGTAGTATCAGGATTGGCATCTGTCAGCCCAAGTGGGTGGTGTGAAATGAAATCCGTGCTACTGAGCTGACAGTAGTGCTAATGACACTCATGTTTCTGATGGTTGCCTTGCTCTTGCTCAGCAAAGGGGAAGGGTCAGTAGGAATCTGTCCAGCAGGAAGTTCCCAAGGCCCTTCCACACATGACGTGGATGGGGGGCAGAAGAGCTTTGCTAGCGTGAGGCTATTCCCCTGTCAGGTGCACTGGAGCATATGCTGATTGTGCTAATGAATATATCAGTGCAAGACTTGTCAGCATCCTTCCTGCTCTGGGAAATGTATGCCTCATTCCCCATTCACTTTAGTATCAGAGGAGTTACCTAAGAAAAACATTGATATTTAGAAACAAACCCCACATTTTCAACTTCTAAAGTGTTCTTCCAGGAGTGTGAAATCATTTTGGTGAAACTCATCTAACTAAATAAATCCACAAGGTAACTCCAGTAACAACAATGTARGTTAATTTTGGTTAATATATTTGACATATCCTCCTAATATCCCATAATCCAAACAATATCTTTGCTAACATCCCACAGCCCACTCGTGATTTTAGCCAGGGTCTGTTCACTAAACCCTGCAAATATCCTGACAACCAGACTGGGAAACAAAGATGTTAAGCGACTCGCCTAAGTTCAGATAAAGAACATGTCTTCAGGGATGCCTGGGAGCGTTTCCTGGGCCTTGGAGGYGGGGGAATGCTTTGACTGTACTCTGACCATCCTTGGGGTTAGGTTAGGAAGGAAGCTGCAGCAGATGACAGGGTTCCTCAACCTGCAGGGCTTTTCTTGGCCTTCCCCGAAGATGCATCAGTTATAAAGGAATGAGAATGGAGTCCATAGGCTTACCCAACATCGAAATAGTAAATCCTGACAACAGTCCATGCGGTGATGAACACAGAAGGGGCACCTGGCAAGAGAAGACGTGGTRTTACTTTCACAAATCATTATCCATGTTTTCAAGGCTGCTCTTCCCCATCACCACCATCTCTCCAGAATGACTGAGATGGTGGCTTCCCTTAATGGTGTACATCAGGTCTTCAGTGCTCACATGCCAATCAACATGTTGCCTTTCTCTCTCACTGACCACGTAAGATGAGTTTCCTGTAAACTGTTCCCTACCTGATTTATCCTTCTGCTGCAATGCCTACAAAAACCTGATGATGATGAGACACAAGGAATAGGTGTCATCCCATCTCACTTGAGACATCTACAGTATGCAACATCTGCATCTAAGCCAGTCACTGCAAGCTCTCTGTAGTATCAGTGGAGAGAYGTATGTACTTCTAAGACACAATTCTGAACTAATTTAGATGTKTGTTTTAGGACAAGAAATACTTCTTGGACCACTTTGATTGTATTGACTGTATCTCCACTAACTATAATGGGAGCCTGGAGCGACTAGATGTCTGTACTTGGTCAGATGAATCTATTTCTGCCCCTCTCTCCATGATCTACTGCCTGACTAGGGCAGTCATGTTATGTACTTGTACTATCCTTTTTTTTCTAGCTCTGTCTGTTGTTTTTGATTACGTTTAGATAGGAAATGCTCCAGGAAGGAAAATTCTCTTTGTTCTGTGTTACTCACAGTATTTCGTGTTATCTGTTGTGATTTCTGAGTGCAAAGGTAATGCAACAGTAAGAACTGCAATGAGGGTGTGCAAAACATCAGTTCTTGCATGATTCATTTCAGATCCACCACTGAAGCTCTTGCAAATGATGGATGAACTAAATGCCRAAAGTTCCTTCAAGCACCAGTCCTTTATTTAAATTGTTCTTCCTCATCCAAACAACCTCAGAATTTCGAAAGAGGTCTATAGTATTTGTAAGAGTTGTCCATATACTTATAAGTGCAAGAGATTTCCTTTGATTTAAAATCAGTAGCTCTGCAAATATTTCTTTAAAATCTTCCAGCTCTACTTTTCCTGAGAGAAAGAGTACCTGTGAGCAAGGAGCAAGGTGGATTTAAAGATCTGACCTGATTAAATGCATCTGAAACTAAGCCTGCTAACTTCACCTCTTCACATGATTATAGCACAGAGAACGATCCCTGTTCAGCAGTGTGAACCCAAGCGTAACTTCTGTCACTTTTGATGGAAGTTACTCTATGGCTAGTTGATCAAATCCTGAGTCCAGGCATACCCCCGTGCATGACACAAATGCTTTTTTAACTTCYCAAGATTATTTCCCGCTCTAATTATTTCCTGGTTTCAACTATTAAGAATGTGGAACAGAGAGCCATTTTGCTTGTTTATATATAAACCTTAAGCTAAAAAGCTTAAAGGGGAAAAGAGATTTCTCTTGGGAGGAAGAAGAAAAGCTGGCCTGGTAGGATTAATTTGCATAAATTAGCATTTCAGCTGTGGGCAGCTTTGTGCAGTTTCATTTTGTCTTATTTTATGTTGTTTGTGTGCGAGAGTGGATTCACATTAAAGATGGAGAAATCACGAATGCAGTAAGCAGAAGGTTATCAACATCAGCACAGAGGCAATGGGATCTCCATGGACAACTAGATTGAATGCGGGGAGAGAGTGAGGGATTACAGTGTCTTTTGGAAGGGCTTAATCGAGGAGTCCAGCTTTGCTCTGGGATCCACACTTAAATTTAAGGCCCATGCATGACACTGAGTTCGGGACACCTGTCCAGCTAGCTGGAAGAATATGAATGTGGTTTTGAAGGCCCTAACCTAGCAGCTGAGTGTGGCTCGGAGTCAGACAGTTTACAGCCTGGACAGAGTCTCCTGGTGWTTGTCCAAAAATCCCCATTCTCACCACCTTAAACTGCTGTTAAAAATGCCTGTCAGGATCGCCTCCTGGCATTCAGGTTTGAGAAGATGCGTACCCCAGCCAATCAAGATGTACCACCAAAAGTATTTTCTCTCTGAAAAGAAGGAGATGACCAACAGGGTGTGAAGATACAAGCCTTCCACAAGCAGCCAGAAGAAGTTGGCCATAACGCAGTACTGAAAGAAAACCATCATAGCTTTGCAGCCAATCTGCAARAGAAGAAATTAACAGCAGTGAATTACAGAGCATTTCCATCGTAAACACGTCAATCACAGTAAAACACYGATGGAGGAGACAACTCCATGTAACTTTGGGATTGTTTTTTGAAGGATCTGTATTTTGTACGGCATGACCTCCTCCCATAGAAAGCCAAAAGGCCTCTCTAGCTTGCTGGACGCAAGGAGCATCTGGCTTGCTCGACGTGYGCTAACTCCTGCATGGTGTGCGCAGCGTGCCTGCTTGAGTGAGCCAGCTCCGGTCAGGATGCCGTTTAGGTAGCCTAGTGACACATTCAGGCATGGAAATCCTGCTGAGTGGTGACAGGCTGATACGCTGAACTATGATCCCCATCAGCATGGTGCTGCTTGCTGTGGATTTGGGATGTACATCTATGGGAAGCTGCCTCAGTGGCAAAGCTGATGCTAGGAGGCCCTGCCGTGATGTGCAGATACCAGCCTCTCTGCTGTGCCAGTGCAATGGTGCGTGGGGCCGAGATTTGAAATAAACCACTGCACTGGTTCAGAAGAACCATCCAAAAAGTTGCTACTTTAAGCTGACATCAATTCAGTGAGCTAGTTTACGTGCAGCCCACGAGCCCTTGGTTCAGCACAATGGAGGTGGTAGGCACCAGAGAGGAGAAAACAAGCAATGGAGAGTAAAAGTGGGGATTTCTTAAGCTGGTTTTACCACTGAAGTCAGCATCGTGATGAACGACACCCTGAGCAACCTGGGCATCCCTTCCCTTCTAGGGGACCACAATGMACTTTCTGATACATGAGTACCTTCAGATTCCTTATAGATACCAGCCTCCAGAGGGAAAAAGAAAATGTGCACAAATTGAGTCCCTACACAAATTGTTCTATGCACAAATTCAACATGTACAATGTGCCCTGAGGCAGGCTGATAAAGGGAAGACTTCCCTCGYTGCACTGGTCCAGAGACACATTTCCAAGCCCCTTTGATTCCCAATGGCACTGCCTGCTAGTATTGCCAAGACCTCTGAACCTGAAGCAATGAAGGCTCTGACTTAAACAGACAGACTTCCCAGGGGATAAAAAAAAAAATTCCAAAAACCTGTATGAAGTAGCTCTTGAAAGCAAGGTCAGTTCTGATCACCTTATGGCCCAGTAGATATGGTAAAAACTAAAGGGGTTTGGAGACAGGGGTTTGAAGAAGGCCAAGAATTCTAGAGGCATGGTTAAAAAAAGGCTAATATCGTATTTTTTAAAAAAATAAAAGGTAAAGAGGAAAAGCAGAGTGAACACTAATGAGTATGGAGAGATTTGATTGTCTTAGAAGGAACAGATTTGAAAGGGGAAGGAGGATTATTTTTCCTCAGAGAATGAATAATTAAACACAATAACCTGCTGTGTGAAGATTTCACTGCAGCACAGAAATGGGACATTTTGCAGTTAATGGGAACGGTCAGCTTAGAAAGGAAAAAAAGTAATGGATGGGAAATTTACCTCTGACTTTCAGGAGCCAAGTAACTCTAAGGTGGAAATCAGCTGCCCAAAGAGATACACTAGTGCTGGCCATTGCACTAGCACCTGATATACCCAAATGCAGCCACAGCTGGACCTGTACACACGGGAGCCTTGTGTGTGCAAGGCCTGCTTCCTCTAGCAACAGCTTCTGCTCCTCCAGAAAATGTTTCTCTGGAAGACATTGGTTGCACTGCTGCTGCCTAAGCATCTGTGAGATGATGAGTTGGCAACAGCCTCATTGACTTCAGTGAGTCTCCTTGGGTCAAGAGCAAGGGCTGGGGCAAGGGCATCAGTCTGACTTGTGGTGCTCCTTAACCAGCTCCCTGCATACTGGGTTGCTTCCTTGGTCTGTGCACGTGCATTACACTGAGTTTAGAGCACTATCGATTTGCACCCCTGACAAGCTCACATTTCTCCCTGCTCTCCCCTCCTGCTGGAAACAGTTGCTATGTAACACACTGATTAAAAAAGAAGCACAGAAAGTGTTTTCGCAGTGCCACATGTTTGAGAGAGAGACTTGTCCCCACCGATCACTCAAAATTAATTCAACCCTCCCCTAGCACCCGCCAGTATGTCACACTGGGGATCCTCATGTGCTCCTGCTAATCAATTTATATGCACATCAGCTCCCTCCTGCGAGCCAGATGGCACAAACAGAAACTTGCTGCAGGGTGGGATGGGGGAAGGTGGAGGCAGAGCAGACAGTTAACTACGTGGGAGGGAAGGTGACACAGAGCTGAGCTGACAGGGGCCCGCTTGTCCCTATGGCTTCCCCATGCTCTTTGCTCCTCTCCGCTATTATGTGCGTATGGGTGGTGTGACACTGGCACATCTCATCCACCCAAAGTCTGCTTGCCCGCTTTGTGTGTCTGCACCCAGTGGGGATTTGCTGGTGTGAGTGTGCCCAGCAGAGTATGGCCCTAATTCAGCAGCTCCCAGATGAAGTGGTAGATTTAAGGGACCGATCTTGATGCATCTCAATCACACCCTCCCCAAAAGTGGATTTACTTTTCAGGAGGATTGAATTTGGGGAATCTTTCCTGGAYGGTTGTGTTGAAATGACAGCAGAAGTATGAAGCTGGAGCACACCATGAGGAACTGGAATACGTCAGGGACAAGGAAAGGCTGCTGACAAAAAGTGCATGTGAGTTTCACATAAAAGAGGCTATCAGGTAGGCATTTCCAAACTGAATTTGTAGAGCTACTAGTGTCACAGAGAGGAAGCTGTGTTAAACATAATTCTGTGGCAGCAGAAATCCCAAATATGGATCACCAAATATATCACCACTTTTTCCACAAGCAGTGGCAACTATTATATTTTTGGTACACCCTAACCCTAACTCCTTCTCTAATATAGTTGTGGCTTGTAACTGCCCAGAGATGAATCACACACACAGACAACAGCTGGTTTCTGCAGCTCCTTCTCTAAAGTGGTGGTAGAAAGACCACCTGAGGTGGGTGGTAGCAAGAGCAGAACAGCTCTGTGCTGGGAGATACCTGACTATTTTAGCAGTTGCTGCCACCCTAGCCACTTTTTGCTCTGCCTGCAGAAAAGATATTTTTATGTATTGGTTTGAGGACGTGGCAATAATGGATTGCAGCCTGGGATCTCCTGCAACACAGGAATGTTTCTGCTGCTYTGGAACAGATTTGGATGCACTATCTGAGACCAAACTCAAGTGAGTTCCTACAATGAAGCTGTATTAGCACAGGCTAGAGTGGTACAGGCTAGTGCCTGTAGGTGGGACTCTAAATCTTGATACCTATGAAGTCATCATCTTCTCCTAAGCTAGCACCCACGACCTCCTTTCTAGTCAGTGGAGATACAATCAGTATAGTCAACAGAGTCCACAGTGTGATCTATCTCATCCACACGGAGAGCAGATGTATTGTAAAAGTACCCTTTCYCCACCAACATTGCAGAGAGCCTGGGGAGCTCAGCCTAGCTGAAGACATGCTACTGCAGATGTCYTGCAACTCATGAGATGGCCCCTATCTTACAAAGTAACTCATGGTACACTCTTGCTGCCTGATATACCATTACCTAAGTTTAAACTAGGCTAGATTTTTCAAAGAGAGAAGCAGTTTTGCTGTTGACTGCACTGTTGTTCTCTCCTTGAATCCCCTTTGATAGGCAACTCAGGGACACATTTGGAAAACAGTCTTGCCTGGCTATTGAGACTTCCTCTTCTTTATAACGTGCAGCACCTGGTAATAGGGTTTCTACCTTCCTGATCTATCTAATGCAGCCTCAGAATTGCTGTTATAATGATGGTGAAAAAAATCCCTGTTTATGTAAGATGCTTTACTGTTTAGATGACAGGCACTAGGTAGAGATGAGCTATAACAGCTCACTAGAAGGCGTTTTCTCATAAAGAGCAGACCCCACAATATGTCAGTGTTGAAAGACTAATATAGGCTATGTTTAGAAAAGCTATTTTCAGCAGGAGAAACAGCATTACAACACCACTTTTTCTGTTCTCTCCCCTTTCACTATTTCATATACAAGAACCTGTTTTGCTGCCTTTCTACAAGCAGCTTACACTGCTTGTGTCCACGCAAGATACAGCAGAGAGGTGGTTTTCCTCAGCTGCGATGCTGTCACATCTAGCCAAGTGGCCCTTCTCTGCTCCCCCTCTTAGTTCCCTCCCCTGCATTAGACACAGGCTATTTGCTTTTCCCCTCAAGATCCTTCCCTTCAACATCTGCAGTCTGTCATCAACTGCTGAGACACTGGTTCTGCCTCCAACCGATGAGGAATGAGAGCCTCTTTTACCCAAACAAGCACTTTTGTGCTTCTCTTTAATTCATCATACTCAATAACAGAATTTCACATCACTTATTCTAGAAGTTTATTTGAGGATGAGATGAATCATGCCTGAAGCCCACTATATGGACCAACTCTCCATAGACTTGGTGTGGCCAGCCATCTATGTTGTAAGCATTTACATTTAGTCTAATTAACTGATGACTGCTTAACTGAGGACAATCTAAAGCAGCCACCTGACAAGATTAAGCAGTTTAAACGTAGGCTTCCAGTGTTGTTTTAGGCACTGTCAGGTATTCTGTCCGTCCTCCAGCCGTTGGTCTAGGAGGATGGGGGTTTCCTATAGGTCCTGTATCATTTCCRTCAGTGCTGTGCCCATCTTTGGCACAGCCACAGGCATCTTAATGGGTATGAGACGCCCATGTTAGATGGGAGAAGCTTGCCCTTTATGCAGAATCCTTAAAGGTGCTGAGCTAGTAAGACTGGGAAAAATCAAACTTATCACACTGTACTAAAGTAATGTCCTAAAGTACATGAGGAAGGCTGTTTCTCACAAATGTAGAGGCAACCTTGAACTTGATTTCAATTATTTTGCACTTTAGATGGATACTTACACAYGTGCAAAATGAGTGCAAAGTACTTGTCTTGCTGGTCATGGAGCATTTTGCACTCCCTCTGCATGGGTGTGAATGTCTCCCTTCCCCATAGGAATCAGGCCTGTRACTTCCAAAGCAAGATTGCACCACGTGAGTGGCATTTATTGCCCTCTGAGACAAAGYTGCCCCGAGCACATACTGATTTAGGCACTGACAAGTGCAAGGGCCTAAAGGCTAACAAGGGACTAGAGAAGGCAAAGAGATTGCATTTGCTTTGAAAGAGAAGAGGGCTTTTWGCAATTGTTTTATGGCAAATATTTAATGTGCTGCTGATACTTAGGAACATAGGCTAGCCTTTCAAAAAGGAGAGGGGAGAGCTGGGTAGACACCTGGTGCGATGTGAAGACCTATGCCAGTAGTGGGGTTGCTGGGCCAGAATYTTTGGGTGGCAACAGTGGGCCAAATCCAGAGCTTATTGTAATGACAGGGAAGGACAAAAGAGCTACCTGTGGTATTCGTGGGCTATGTCCACTGAGCAAAACCACAGTCCACTTTGTCAGACCATAGGAAAAGTGCATTCAAGATAGAACTAGAGTTTCTGAGATGGAAGCAAGGAGCAGGGGCATTACGATGGGAAAAGCAAGACTGAGCAATGGCCAAAAGCTACGAGGCTTCTGTGCTGTGGCTATTAGCCTTTTACATTTTCAAATAATGTTAGCCCCGAGAAAAATGTTTTTCTCATAAAACTGGTGCACTGACCAACTGATCCAGAATGGAAAATGCGGTTGTGATGCTGGAGGCAGTGATCAATTCAGAGCTGAATCTGCTGCTGTATTAAATACACATCTCATACCCCTCAGCRATAATGACTCTGATGGAGGTATCCCTGCTCGTTAATAACTGCTGAGGATTGGCAGTCTTGACCAGCCACTGAATTTATCTAGCTCAGTATAAGCAGCTTATTCAAGTTTGGACAAGACCTGGCCTGAGAACACCTTGGTTTTGAGGAAGGCCGAAGGATTTTGATCGAGGAAATATAAAGGGGCCTGGAGATACACTGCGACATAAAGGGTCTGCCTGAGTCTGATTGCCCCGAGCATGGGAAAACTGCTCTGCGAGCCACCACCTCTAATCCTGGGCTATGCTGCAGCTCCTGGCATTATTCATGAAGTCTGGACAGTGCCTTCAGCCTTGTCTCTGGTGCCCTCAGTGAAAATGTGGGCTCACGTTAGCTTCAATCAGTCAAGAAACCTTCAGGCCTCCAAACTTTCTTTAAGGAACTCAGGTCCTTTTATGTGACCTAYCACCGCTGAAGCAGGAACAAGTGACTAACAGAGATTTCTCCAGGCCTCTTCAACAGAAAACAGATGAAACCTCATTTTCTCACTGATAGCTTTATCCAGCGCTTTGCTTTTATACTGTCCAGAAGACATGACCTRTCCAAAAGGCTGGTTGCTGTGCGACTCATGGTGATTTTGCCTATAGCAWCAGCTGCTCTTCTCCCCATCCTGGTCAAAGAGCCTTCCTAGACATTATTTAAAAGCTTTTTATTATCTCACTCATRATCCTGTTGCCGAGGCATGCAGAGCAAGCACCTTCTGCAATGGAGATGCTAAAGTTAGGGTTTTCAGGTACAGACTGGCCTATGCTGCCACTTCACACCGTCATATCATAAATCAGGCAGGTAACTAAATTCAAGAGTTAATCTTGTGTTTGCMCAATCTTGACATCCTAAAGCAGGACTGAATCCCATCCAATTTGGGATAATTTTTTTTTTATGTTGAGGTGGCCATCTCAGACAAGCTATTGTATAATYTGTAGTGAGGAGATAGTAACAAAATAATTGCTCTGCTTGTAAGATTTCAAGATATCATTAATCCCCCATCTCACTATYTTGACACTGCAGTTCACTCAATTAACAATTTGGCAATCATTATATAATCTACATACAGTACAGCACTGTCCACAGTTATGCACGGTCCACTTATTTCCATGCATGTTGCAYAGAGATATCAGAACAGACATAATTTACAAACTTATATTTTTATTTTTCATGGGTCACTTCTCTCTGCTTTTAATTTTACWTTTATTTATGAAGTTGTTTTCTTTCTGAGAGGCCAAAAGGCTGATGGGAGAGGTGGCTATCCTGTACTGGCAGAAGTATTCCTGCCTCTGTTAAGAAAGGGAGGGTGCGGACAATCCTCTATGCAGTTTACCCTAGGAATATGTTCTTCTTTACTGGAAACAGAAAGAGAACTTGTCTTCCTTTTTTCACTGGGTATTTTTTGTCCCAACTAGAGGCTACAGCAATCTTCTTCTACAAATCATCTTCAGAGAGAGATGAGAGGTGGATTTTCAGTAGTGATTGCTGATTCTGGCTTGGACCTTTCCTGAGGAGGTGGCAAAAATACGCTTTTGCATATCTCGATCTCCTGTATCTTGTCTCATTTCATGCTTAAAGCTAGTGGCTATTACATACTGTCTTTTCACTACTTAGATGGCTTTGCCAGAGGAATGGAAAAACATGCCACATCAAAGCTTCTGCAGCAGAACCTACAGCACAGAAGGCATTTCCAGAAGCTGACACAGTGAACCAAAAATGAGACTTTCCGGAGATTTGTTATCTCAGCCTTTTGCTACTGTGTCGAGTCTTCCACAGACAATCTGGCTACATGGGATGACGGCTTGACCCCACAGAGGCCAACGGCAAAGCCCCTGCTGACCTCCAGAGGGCTTTGCTCTGGAGGACTAATTTGCAGAAATTCTGCATGACGTCAATGGGAATTATTGACAGAAATAAAGCAGCTTCTTACGGGGTGATTCTGTTCCTCAGAAAATGAGCCCTTAGGTCAAGCCAATTTACCGAGCCATAAAAAATGAAAGGAAAATAAAAAGTGTTAACTTACCCTTGGCACATTCAGCCTTTTGTATAACATCAGAAAAACAAATTACAAACACAAACAAACACGACTGACTGGCAAAAATCCATCACTTTATTTCTCCCTGCTTTTTARTTGCAGTTTTAGCCTTGATTCAAACAGGTTAACAAGAAAAAAAAAAAGACCCCTAAGGTTTATGTTTTACCAGACAAGAGATCCAAGGTCCATTCAAATGGGACTTAACTTCCTAAATCACTTGGGTGCCTTTGGCTCCTTCCTGCCTTCCCTATTGTGGAGTAYGATAATTTATTTTAAATGTTAAATTGCCACACAAGTGGGCAGCTCAGTAAGTTTTCCTGGGAGATGTGCAGAAGTGTTGGGTGCTGAGAACCTAACGCTATYTTTGGTTATTCACCCACTAAAGAAATTCTTAAAATGCCATCTTGACTGAAGTGAAGTGGTTTCTGATCAAGGCACCTGACCTTCAGTTTGTGAGCACCTTGGCTAACGTAAATTCTCATTTACCAGTAATTAAAACAAAGAAAAGATAAAACACCTTTAAAGATCTTCATGAGATTAGCMGTCTTAAATCTTAATGACGGTCCCTCACTCTTGCTGCCCTTAGGAGCTTCAGCTGTAGGTCCACCCTATAAAATGTACAGCAGATGGACTAACATGACAGAATTCAGAAAAAACTCATGGCCACCATCTATCTCAGGCGCAGAGGTACAAGGTTTGAAGCACACATTTTCCTGTTAACATGCTGCTGTGCATCAAGGGAGCCCTAGAAACATTATGCAAGAATGCTCTTAAGCCTTGGCAATACCAAATTAATTCCATTTATCTTAACCCTCTTTCCTCCAGGTCTTGATGCAGTACATTTTCATGCACCCTTCATTGCCTAAGAGCACATACTGGAATACTTATCCCATATCAGCTGTCACAGAGCAATTTATTAAGCCATTACAACCTGAATTTATTGACTGAGCTTGTAGAGCTGTTATCGTTTTCATAAAGAAGAAATACGATTTCTAGACAAATGTACATAGGCATAGTACAGCCATATGCATGCACGCATACACTGTACAAGTGAGCTTAGTCTTTCCCGCTCCCATCYGGACATGCAAGGATGGAGATATCAGGAAGAAGCTACTGGGCTCAATTTTCATGTTTTTCTTCCCCTGCCACCACCTCTACTTGTATCAGAACTGGGCCAATAACAAACCTGAACAAAACATTGTCTCTCTATCATCAGCTTAACCCGTTTGGACCCCAATGACCCATGAGATAAGCTTGGACATTCTTCATACTTYCATCTCTTTTATGACAGCTGAAAGCCAGCTGGAAATAGCAAGACTTTTAAAACTTAATCGCTGCTAATATGGAAGTTACACAAGACAACCTCTATTTTATGAGCTTCCAACACAGGAAAACCTGCCAGGGTCAGATCCTCAGCTGACAGAAAACTGCTGCACTCTATTAAAATAAATGGAGCTATAGCAATTTTACGCAAACAAAAAATGTGGTCCACATCACTGCACTTTATGCCTTCCCACACAGGCTTCCTCAAAGATAACACTATCATCTGTTGAATTCAGTAGGAAGCTCTTATGTCTGCTTTACCTCACGTAAGAAGCAAGTTTAAGCCCTGTGACTTTAATCCTCAAGGCTATTTAAGCATTTCATTTCCACTGACTTTAATAAGAGTTACATAACTAACAGCCTTTGAGGGCCTGGGCCTTTCCATTTTTGTCTGTTAGGAATACTAGTTTGATTTTATTTAGGGTCTTGTGAGTATTTCTAAGATGGTGATTAGCTCTAGCTGGTCTAGCCTCTGAGTCAGATGACTCAGAGCTGAGTCATAAAAATAGAATTATCTTGATAAATTGGGTACCTCTCCCTATTTTGTGCTCATCAGTGGGAGAATCATAATGGGGCTTCTAAATGCAACCTCAGTAATAAGAGAAGCCAATTGCAAGTCAGCAGCCACAAGGAGAAGGTGATCGGGGCCTTAACGACACACATCACCGCACTTGTCACATCTGATCTCATTATTGGCAATACGGCATTGCTTTAAAAGCGTCAGCCTGTGACTAGGGCACTGCTATGTCAGGCGTGATAGGGTTATTTATTCAAAGCAAGTGCCTGCTCCAAAGGTCTTATAGTCTAATGTTCCATCTTAACTTCTGCCTTCACTCCTGGGCCATTCCTATGAGCAAAGGAGATGGCAAGGGGCTAACTCATCTAAGCTTAACCATGTGAGACCATGTTAGAACTTGACCAGGCAGATGTTCTCCTGAAAGTGAATGGACTAGTTGGTCTAACTGATCTCAAGCGCAGGATGATATGAGTAGTCTAATAAGCAGATGGGACATAACTCTGAATGTAATAGTTGCTCCTTGAAGGAATGGATCATTTCATCCCTTCCCTGTGGAGCACTATCCTCTGGGACTGACTATCAGCTCCTGTGACCAACTGACAGGGAAGGAAGCCAGCAAGAGCTCCCACTGGTTCCCTCTCTGTCGCTGCCCATCCATTCTCTGGTGGAACTAGGCAGTGAAATACTGTTTATTTTCCACTTTTAGGCATGCTCAGATTGGCTAACTTATAGCTGAAATGAAGACCTTTCCGCTGCTTCTACTGCAAACTCCATCTCTCCAGAGCAGAACCCGAATCCTATGGCACAGACCTTCCCCACCTTCCCAGCCTGGCATGCCTCCAGCTCCACATACCAGGACCYCAGCTTCATGCCCCACTGGCATTCWTCACCTCCCTATCTCAAAATGACAGTGTGGCAGCTTTAGCTTCTCTGATACTCATGATTTCCTTCACTCTCCATCACTGCACATTCCCTTCCCAAACTCAGACCTCAAGCCCATGCTCCCTTCTTCTCCCATAACCCGTTTTGCAGAACACCTCCCAGCACCATAATCTTTCTTCACAACCCTTTTTACTTTCTAGTGCCAACTCTGACTGTGGTTGAGAACCTATGCTGGGTATGGTGCAGCAACCAAGGCTGCAAGGATGATAGCCATAAGCAGCTSTCTCACCAACAAAGAAAGAAGTTACTCTTTGTCAGCTGCTCTATAGTAATTACTTGTGTGAAAACCCTTTCTCTAGGGGATGTAAGAGACATCTTATGCCTTCTTCATAAATACCAGMGTGTGGGCTTGTACAAGCTGCATCTCTTTGGCTGCAGAAAAGGTGATGAGATACTACCTTCGTGGATGGACTATCAGCTTGCACCTACTGGTCCTTTTTCAAAGAGTCTGATCTCTGGCTGGACAATTTCAAAACCTAAACAAAGATGTGAATAAGACGGGTTGGATGGTTACCCTACAGCCCATGCTCCTGGCTGCCACTGGTCTTGGACAGTAAACAGCCCAAACCTCTTATTTATAGCTTCCCACTGCTTCACACATCCTTCATTCACTAAACTTGCCRGTATATCTTCAAATTAATGCTGGCACTAAACTGATATGAATACATGCAACATTATCCCCCCCCCCCTCTCTCTCTTTTGTTTTTACTATTAGGTAATGCTTGGATCATTAGGGCCTCTCTTAATTAAAGAATCTAGTTATAGCTTCTTTCTTTCTTTTCTTCTCCTCCCTCCACTCTCTTTCCTATTTTCTGGTACTTTCTGGRAGTGTCTCAATACCTTTGGTGAAGTGAACCTTAAAGCCCTAGTGTGAGATTTGAAAGAGAACTGGCAAACATACATCTCCAYTATGTCTCTCAGTTCTCTTTCTCTTGTTTTGTACTTTCTTGTATTATTTATAGGACCTTTCTCTAGTTATTTTTTCCATCTGACATTTCTCTTGCTGTAAAAATYAGATTTTAGCAGTGAGCAGAAAATCAGTGGATACGGGAATAATATTCTTCAGTAGCTGCTCAGCAGATGGAAATCTCTTAGTCTAACCTGACGGTAAAGATCCAGACCATTGCACCATGAAGAGGTGGGTCTGTTACAGTTGTGCTACTATCACAGAGATTCTTTGCAGAATCATAAGAAGAGACCAAATGCTGTTAAAAAGCCCAGAAAGAGGAACCGAACCCTGTCCATCGCAATGCCTGTGTCCCTAAGCCAACAGCAACCGTTTGGCTGGGTTTTACAGGATTCTGTGGACAGGGTGAGGTAGTTCAGGTCGGAGAAGAGCAGCACAGTGAGAAGTGTCTGCTGTACGTGAGCTGTGATTTTTCCTTTGCTCGTGCTGCTCATTGGCATGAAAACCAAACGCAGCTGCCATCTRTTTGGTGGGAATGGTGAGGGTCTCCTTCAGCTGATCACACAAGAGCATGCAGGACCTCATTTCTGAGGAAGGACAGACTGCAATGCCCTTCCTTACCTCAGGCAACTCCTTTGCGCCTGACTGGTCCTGAGGAACTCAGTGGATGGGGTACACCTCTGCAGCATCATACTGAGCTGCTGAAAAAGTGTCAGTTGATATATTTACACATTTACACATTCAAGAGGTTGCCCCCTTCTCTGTAAGTGGAAGCAGATGTTTTTCCCACAGGACATATCTTGAGTAAAGGGGTTAGTTTTACATTTCCTACTCTCTGTCTTTCTCAGATGCCTCAGGTAGCAAGTTTTTATTTCAGAGGGTGGAGCAGGGGGCCCTTCTCTCCTTTAAAGTGCTGTTGGATGAGCCAGAGGCTGTGTTGGTGCCCTCATCTCTATACAACATCAACAGGCCAATGGCTTTTCCTGTGGTCCAAGGTATTAATATTCAGTTCCTTTCTGAAACATGGCCTTCCTGTTGCCTTATAAAACTTTCCAATAGTCTGTGCTAGGAACTTCTTGGTAGGACTGTTTCCCTATTTTATATGAAAGTTAAAGAGTACTGAGAAACTGCTGGAAAAATCTGTGTAGCAGGACCTCTGCCCCTCCCTCTCAGATGAAATCTCTAACCAATAGGCCAGAAATTCTTGCTCCTTATGGTCTTCTGAACCTTGAATTCATTTTTGCATTGAACCTCTCCCCCCACACAACGGGTTTTTGGAGGGCCAGCCTCCTCTGAAGGCCAGTCCAGGTGCTGCTGCATGTGCCATGGGATCACCATTGTGCTTAAGGACAAGCTTAATTGATCTGGGCAGCCGGGAAAGGGCAAGCGGCTCGAGATATTTGTAAAGCTATTGTCGCTTTAGTGCTGAGTTTCCTTAACACCGSACAAAGGGCCTGTGCCACTTTGCATAGCCCCTGCAACCAATGSTCATTTAAGCTTGCTGCATTTAGTTATGAAAACTAGCCTTGCTTGCCAACTCAGGGTCTCTGCCACACGAAAGGCAGGCTAAATTTTTCATCAAACCAGAATAACTTTTCTGTCCTCCTAGACATAGATTTACCAAGGAAGAAGGACCAAGAAATTTAAGGAGGCAACAGTGACTACAAACCATTACTTAAACACCATCCATCGCTGAATATATGTGATATATGATGGCTCAGTGCTACTCATCACATATGTGCTGCATTGGCCTCARTTCCCTGAAATGCTTATTGCACTGATATTTGAACACTACAAATGCTCAGGCACTCTGACCCATGGAAATGCCCAACAAGCTGAATTTCCAGGGCCTTCATGCCAAATAGCTCAATGGTAATCCTAAATTATTTGAATTTAAGAATGAAAAGTCTTGCTGTGGAGTTAACATTGCAATCAGTTTCTTGCGTTACATAAAATGAAGCAAAAAACGCTGCTGTAGGAAAGACTACAGACAAGTTTGTCTTTTTCAATTACATATGCACCTACGTGAAGTGGAATTTTTACTTGACTGGAGTACTGACACGTACGTTTGTGGACAGGTTAAACTTTTTTTTTACGCGGTTGGTGTACAAAACATTATATTAGGTCTTCTTACTGCCAAATGTAATGCTAAACACAGGAATTAGGTCTCTTCATCAGGAATGCTGAGAGAGGCCTCCACTCATTTCGATTTTGCAGCCCTGATTTTATACTAGGAGGGTGCCTTTATCCCTTTTTTCTCAAAAGAACTAAGTGAAATATTTTGTTTTCTATTAAAATATCATCATTTCCTTGGTTCACCCCTATTCTAAAATAGCACAGTGGTSAGAGCATTCAGTAAATGGAATCGTTTGTTCAAATCTGTCCTCAGAYTGAAGGAGATCAAGGCCATGTTCATTCTTGCTATTTTCAATGCATACAAGCAACCTTCAGAAAATAGTACCTAGTTCTTCCAAGTTAAAACTTTATCCTGCGAATCCAAAACACAAACAATCCAATCATTTAACTTAACTTAAGCCAACCTAACCCAACTAAACCCAGCCTAAATACAAAGGTTTTCTGCAAGCAGATAATTATTATGAGAGGCATTTTGATTGCATTTCAGGTAGGTATTTTTTGCCTACGACCTAGTAAGTTCTCCAAAATGTTTGGTCAAGATGGATGCAGATTTTGCAATGGGTAAGCTCCAACCTAATACAGCAGAGACAGATCTGTTCCATGTATTTTTATAACCCTTATGTACCATCCAGCCATTCACCCTGAGCTGGCATTGACAGCAAAAATCCTCTACTGGGGAGAAACACACACAATAGTGGAAGCCATGGGCCTGGCTGAAAGCACACTGGCTTCCAGGAACTGCAGTGTTCTTCAAGACAAAGTCCTGTATTTATACACAGGAGTGTTTCAGCATGGACAGTGGACACTTTTCACACTGTCTTCTGCTATCATGCCTCAGCCATGACCTGGTAGAAACTCGCACCGGGGTGAGAGGTTAGTACAGGCTCCATGGATCACTGGGTTCTTGGCTTCTCTACTGTGCTTCACCGCTGTGCTCAGTCCCCTGCTGTGTCCCTGTCCTGCTTTTACCAGTAAGTAACTCTTCTAATGTTATGAATTCATTATGGATTTTTTTTTGAATTCTGGTCACATCTCACTGTTTCTGTGATTTTAATTGCCTGCCTAAATTTATTTTAGTCTAGTGTCTTCTTCTGTCAATACAGCCTTTAGATCAACAGCTCTTCTCCTGCCTTCATGTTTGCTTCAATTGATTACACTGAATGTGAGGTTTTTTTGTAAAGTGAGAAATATCCGAGCTCCTTTTTTTCCCTCCTCTATCAGCCCAGTGGAGAAATCTGTTACATATGGTTATCATAGGATTCAGATTCAGATGAAAATTTAAGTTTTGCTCTTTATATATAGACTTCTACATGTGAGATAGCTGTCTAAGTTCCTGGGGAGATCTGGTTAATGCAATCAGTGGAGAGCCTTATTAAACTTACTGAGGCTAATGGGACATCTCACAAAGGAGGAGATATACCTACAAACCTTTGAGCATTATTATTTATTTTATGCCCTTTCCATCCAAACTAAACGGTAGGAATTAGGTTTTTGTTTCTTCTCAAATGACTGAAAACTGAAATCTTCCYCAAATGCTGACTCACAAGCATTTACAAGGTCATTTTGGTGCATCAKTTGAGAGAGGCAAACAGGACAAGGTGGAAGCTTCAACGTGAATGGCTACTTACTGAGCTCACAAAGCAGTGTTCAGATTCTCCACTCTCAAAAAGGATGACATCTTTTATGAAGACTGCGATGGCTCTCATTATGAAGGACATGAAGAGGTGCATGTGAATATAATTTCGAGTACAGTGTAGTTTTCTGTTGAGAAGCAAGAGAAGAAAAAAACATTTCTGAATAGCAAGGCTATTCAAAAGCATTATTTATCTATTTACATGTTTCTTCTGCCAATATACAGACTTTCAATTAAACATCATCAGAAACTTTGAGACTGACTATATACTGATGTGACTCACTGAAGACCCACTTAAGCCTTTTTAAAGCCACAAAAGATGTGGCATTCTGTGTGCTACGCAGTGGTGTTRCTATCTTTCAGATTGTCAGAAAGAAGGTCAAAATACAGAACGATAGGAAACAGTTTCAACGGGGTTGGATGCATTGAAAAAGGGATGCTTTTGACCAAACAGACTTTGCTCCCAATAAAGGTCTGCTTTTTTTATAGGATGTTGGTACTGTAATAATTCTTTTAGAAGTGGAATATTTCTAGAGGAAGAGAAATAAATTCTTAGCAACCTTTGCCAAAGTTAACACATCCCACATGTTTTCTGGAGCAATACGAACTATATTTTTATTTTAAAAGGACTAGGTATTGATTATATTAACAGTGATAGGCTTATTCTTCCCCTTACCTGCTAATGTATTCTGAAGATCTATTTTGATCAAGTAAGWCTGCTTTTCAAAGTGGGACTTTATATCAGCTAAAAGCAAAAGGCCTAATACTGTGGAAATGGGTACTTTTTGTACAGTCATCAGAACCAGAACAGACCTCACTCAGCAACGTGATCAAATTGCCACCTCTTAATGAGTCACTATGAGTGGCAGAGTTTGTGCTCTTGATCTCTGATGATGGCAAGATAATGTGACTGAGCTGAGTCCTCTGTTCTCGCAGGTGAAGCCCAGTCAATTCACACTGTTTGCCACAGATGAAGAGGGTGAACCCAGACAGCTTCACCAGTTCAGCTGGCACCTTGTACCTTGCTGGAGATGAGATAATTTGATCATGTGTCTGATTCACTCCTTTGCTTATGAGAGGAGTGGAGAGAGTGTGTACACTGGGAGGTGCAAAGGAAGTGGCTGCCTCTGCTCAAGGACTGTGAAGGGTCATGAAGTTTTGGTGTAAATTCAAGAGTTACTCTAGAATATATTGCTTCCCACATTTTTGTGGGGGAATGATTTCTGGACTGGACTGTAATAAATTTGCAATGATACAGTAAGAAAGATACTTAAAGTAAACCACTTTAGCAGTAGCATAAGTAGATGGAAGACCTATCAGATTCTTCCATCTCATTGATGCTGTTCGCTCTATATTTAAACACCATTGTAATAGAAGACTATCCCATATGTAGGCTTCTTCACTGGAGACACCCAAATTCAGACGCTTGAGTCTACTGTAAGTAACAGAAATCGAGAATGAATTCAGCTGCCAGAACCTAGATATCTGGTGTCATTTGATGTACTGTAGAATATCTCCCTGCCAATCCATGAAGCCTTGTGCCTCCTGAAGGTCCTGCTTCGTATCTGTGAACCCTGTGCATATGTCACAGTGAACCTAGCATGTCTTAAATGGCACTAGCTGCCTATGTCTTGCCCTAGATCTACGTGGGCTAGTAGGAGACACTTCTGAGAACGCTTTTGGAGGTAGTTCTGGGGTGTAATTCATCTGTCACATTTTAAATACCTGCTTTAGTTGAAATGTATTATCCTTAGAATCCACATAAACCATACTAACTAGATCTCTGTGGACCATAAATAGAACACGTGATGACTAGCTCAGATACAGAGATCTACCACATAAGACTATGCATTTAGTGAGATAATTCCTGCTGTAAATAACTAGATTGGGTTTGTACCTCTYGTGCAAAGGCTGCAATTCACATATCAGAAAATAGTGACATCAAAAGACAGAAGAACTTTCATCTCCTGTCCACCTTAGACATGACAGAAATCTTCTGACTTCCATGTATGACACTCATGGCCTATAACTAAAACAGTTATTTATCTGTGCTTGAACAGCCACAATTTCCTCCGAGACATCCCCTTACTTTTGTCTTTTTTTCTCATGGTCTTACCTGAAGAGACATAAAATAATCATAGCAGCCGTGAGAGCAATGAGCGATAAGGTATATCCAATGGTGTAGCCAGTCTTGACTGTGCCGTAGAATGTTGTTTGCTAACGTGAAAAAAGAAGAAAAACAGGACTTTCAAAGAGCYACCAACACGCTTTCCTACACACCATCAGTGAGTTTTTATTGATTTTTTTAGTGACAAATGTCTGGTTGCAGTAGAGGTTGGATCACACCACAAMCAGGTCACAATTTCCCAGGGGAAAGGTTTCTAGAGAAAAGAGTCTTATTTGACAGTCACATAGACAGTTACATGGTTATAATCTTGTGAAACAAGAGTGACTAATATTCAGTTAAGCAGTGCATTGGCATGTCAGCACTGACTATGATGAACTCATTTTATTAATGAAGGTTAAGGACAACTGATGTGAAAATTGCTTTCGCTTTTGTGGAAGACAGATTTTGTTTTGGCAAGGAAAAAGAAGCTGTCTTAAAATGTTCTCACTAAAGCACACATATGTACATGGAAGACAGCACACAGAGGGAGTCTCTGAGCATGCAGCATCATGGGACTTTAATCTGACATGGAGACCTGGTCTAAAGAAAATGCTGAAATAAGGAATCGGAACACCAGCTCTCATAGGGCTCTGCAGCAACAATCTAAATTTATATATTTTGATTATCAGCTTAAAATAAGAAGATTGGTTGGTTCTTGGGCATTTGTTTTGTTGATGAAGAATCCATATTTTCATAAGAAGACAACTCCAATTGTTGAAAATCTTAAAATCTAGCCCTTGCCATCATTTCCCATTAAAAAAAAAATGCATGYCAAAAAATCCTAGAAAAAGCAGTATTGATTAAAAATCTAAACCCAACCCTGTCTGGGAAATCACTCTTTGACTACAGTGAGGACTGACACTTTTATACGCTATTTTCGTAGGTTGTGTTGAGTAGTAGGAACTTTACAGAACCAGTGAGGCAGAGGTGAGAGGTAATTCTCTAGTATTTGCACAAGGCAGCTTGGAGGCACATTAAAATAAGATGGGAATTTCAGACAGCACAAAGGTTACAGTGGTCATGTCTATACTGCTTCACGGGCAAGGAGAGCTCTGGCCAGGCAGGAGAGAGCTTGTGTTGGGGGACTGAGTTGGAGGAAGAGGTCATCCTACACATATTTGGGAGAGCAGAGAAGAAGGTATAATGGAGGGAAGGAAATAAAAATACAGCATTGGAGATATCAGCAGTGGGCTGGCTGATGGAAACTGGCAAGTGAGAATACAGGTATGGGCCTCTTACTTCTTATTCACAAARCAAGTTATGCCCAGAAGGATCTTAGAATTATTCAGTAAGCAATTCCCTGCCCTTCTATTTTATGATAACTGATCCTTCTTGTGTATAGAGAGATAGTTCTGCATTCACTTTCATGTGGGAATGTGGAGTTATCTCTGCTCCGGAAACAGCATATAATCAATTCTCACTCTTCAATTTGTACTTGCTGAGGATGATCAGCTCCTGTTTTACAGATATCAAAGTACAGAATTTTACCCAAGATCACAAATAGAATTGGAATTTCACTTTTAATGCACAGATTACTAAAATATTCATATTAGAAGAAAGAGAGGGATTTGGAGATGTAAAGGAAACGCATGCTCGAGCTCTAAACCTAGATGTGCTGTTGATTACTGCACAAAATTGAACAACTTTATCATTCTCCTTCTGAATTCTAAAAACCTCTGCTGACTTTCTCAGGCATGTTGTAAGAATAGCTAGTTAAGGCAGGTGCTATACTAAGGGCAATTCAGAATCAACTTAAATTCTGTTGAGCAGCCTCTATGTTTTTCCTGTGTAACTGAGGTGAGACTGTGAACCACTTACATTTGTAATGAGCATGAGGCAGCAGAAATGCTGATAATAGATCCTGTGCAGCCCTGTATCCAAACATGCTTAGAGTTCATCTCATCTACTTTAGGTCTCTAAGGCTAAACTTATCCAGGCTCCTTCTAGAATTAATTTTCTTTGGGGAGAAATGTGGGACGAAGTGACCTGTGAAGATGCCTATTTCTCTTTATTGCCTCTAGATGGAAGATGGAGCCTACGGGGGCATCAAGGGTGGCCCAGTTCTAATCAAAGACACACAGTGGGGAAGTGGTTCATCCCTTCTGAAAATGGGGTAGCAAAACAACCCCCAGTTTCTTTACATACTGTTCTTCAAAGTCAGGTTGGACAAGGAAKCATTATCATGGCAAGATTCGTAGGAACACTATGTCAGTGCCAACACCATCTGCTTTCCAAGGACAGCTAGAATTTAGGAATAAAATCTTACACATATTCCTTACCTAGTTTTTATACTTTTGTTGTTTCTGACTTGAGACCAGTAGATGTTAAAAGTGCATTTTAGGCATGGATGGTTATCAGTCTATTCTGGACCTCATGCCTCATACTGCCTGCTGCTCTTTTTTTTTTTTTTTTTCCCCAAACTGAAAGCCAAGTCAAACAAAAAAACAAAAAAACAAAAAAAACAAAAAAAACCCTCTATTCTTCACAAGCTAGTACTGCATGTTCACTCTCCTCAGCCACCTTTCACACAAAGTAGACTTAAACAGCATGACAAAGCTACAGAAATAAAAAGAAAATAATTAAGAGAGAATTAAAAGAACACAATACGTGTTCTCTTGGTAACGAGGCACTCTGGCAACACTGCAGTCCTTTGGGTCGCCAAGGCATGTCACAGGAATTCCCAAATCCCTTTGCAGCTGGAACGCAAACTCGAGCTCTTGGTGGAGGGTCTTTGCGCTGCGGATTGCTAACACTGGCCTACACAAGGCRGAATCGGCGCCGTACGTTTTGGTCACAGAAATGGGACACTTGAAGATGTGAAGTGGCAGCAGACCCCCAAAGCAGGMGAAAGCTCTGCCATCAGCAGATCCCCGAAAGTCTTTGTGTTGCTTTCCCTTTGGTATTTTTTGTATTCCTTCACTATCAACGCTGGCTAAGTTCAGTTCAGATTTTCCATTAACTGTTTGAGTGCCTTTGTAATGTGTGGTTATACACAAAGATCCTTCACCGCACGTATTTGCTCGTTACTAAGATTCCTACGTCCAACATTCACCAACATTGACATATGATGTGTGGCAAAAAAAGGCATGKATTTAAAACAAATATAGAGTTGTGGTGAAATATAATGCCATTCTAACAAGCCTTTTCTCATTGACTACGGCACAGCTGTAGGTAACTAGCTTAGATACTGAACTTTTAGTTAGGTGAGATGAATATCGCTTTTAAAAAACACTTTTGTTATCCTCTTTAGATTTAACCTTTCATGTCTCAGCATGCAGCTACCCAGTAACAATCTTCTTTCTGTGTAAATGCCAGTATGCTACAATATTTTAAAGTTAATTACACACGGGTCACTAATTACTAATTTACACACAGGCAATATCCTTGGGAGCTTGTGTATTTCCTAACAAAATATATAAATATTTCAAGGGACAGCTTGGACTAACATTTCAAATGTAAATGTAATGTAAATGTAAAATCAAGCACATGAAGTGGCACATGGGCATCACAGTGACACCGCTCTGATCTTTTCTGGTGCTGAGCTGCTGCCACTACCTTGGAAATCAAAGCGAGGGTCAGCTCTTTGACCAGAAGGACACTCGAGCTCTGCTTCGAGGGGTCCTCAAGAGGATCCTTCCTTCTTGAAGAAAAACAATGGGAATGGAAAAAACAGGCAGGGGAACATCATGCGATTCTATYGTCTACCCCTGGTAAATCTTGTAGTCTATCCATCTAGGTTTACCCACCTCTTCCTCTGGAGTGCTGTTGGAATCATATCCACAAGCTAGGGCRTATGGTGCAGGGTACACATCTGTCCAGCCTTGGCTTGTACAATTCCTGGTCACATTCCCTAGAAAAGAAGGATTAAAAAAGACATGTAAGGCTTGCTATTAAACAAATGGCTGCCTACAGTAGATTCGATGGCTGATCACACCTCTCTTAACACCTAGAATAAAAGTTTTGTACTCTTCCATTATTATGAAGTGCTCGTCACACAGAAAATACAAATGGGAGGGACCAGTTGAGTAATAAAGTTCAGTCCTCAGAAATTTGTAAATGTTTAATATGTGGGTACCCACAGAACAACTCTTCTAGTGGTAACACAGTGGGGACCCATAACTGTAGGCACCAGAAGGAACTATTATTTGAGATTATCTCTATTCCTGGAGAATTTATGATCTAAACAGAGTAGTGAGATATTTACTTCTTTCATTTTGCTTGTGAGAAGCTACATGGATAAAGTGCTTATTTTGTGTTATATAAGTAAAGTGGGAGAGCAGGAAAATGAATGCAGTCCTCAAAATCCATGCCTTGCCCACAAGACAAGCCTGAACTTTACTCAAATGTGACTCCAGACAAATCTATTGCACTCTTTATTGAGAACCAAATACATCAAATCTGGCAATGAAGGGAGAAAAACCAGAGAGTGTCAATCTGTACTGCACATTTTAACATGTATACTCACTGGAAGGAGAATTCTTGGGCCTGTAAATGAGTTGGGTGCTAACAGACTGGGAGGAGCTGCTTAATTAATGTAAGTACATCTCTATCCTTCAGCCAAAAAAGACAAAACTGTGAAGTTCCCATGCCTCTTTGATACTCTCTTCGTACTTCTTGGTCCATCTGGGATTGTAAGAAGGCTATCCAGTGTGTATCAAGCAAAGCTGTACTCACTTCATAAGATATTTCTGCTTCCTGTTCAAACTGGACTGGGTGACTATTAGAACTTATCTGTTGCTCAAAATCGGCCTAACGAGTGCAAAGTCTCCTTAGAAAGACTTTAGTGGCAGCACCTTCATTTGTTCCTGGTAAGTGCTCACTCCTCTGTGAAATCAAGCTTTCTCTGAACAGAGCTAAAGACATTATTGTCAGGAGCACAGGATGCCAAATCTAGTCTTCTCGCTCCTTTCTACAGTAATTGGAAATTCAGGGTGACTCCACAGGGTTATTAGTTATTATGAGGGGTCCTGCATAGCCAGGGGCTACATAGACATTAATCAAATAAAAGTAGGCAAGAGGCCAACAAACTGACCAGGATAGACCTTACGCTAAAAGGTTCATAATATAAAAAGCCAAGAAAGATGTTTGTCAGATTGAAACAACACAGCAGCAATACATCAGACAGTACGTTGCAAATACTCTAGCATCCACTCTAACCATTGATCCCTACCTTGCTTATTGCATGCAAATTACATCGTYGTGTTGTTAATTTGCACACTTCACACACCAACAGGTCAGCATTCCTTTAGCATCACTTATCACATAAAATTGCTTGCCACCCCTGACCGGGCAGTTAGTACAATAAATCATAATGAAAAAATAGTAAATAGTCAAAAATTGCTTCTGATTTCCTACAGGAAGAATTGCATCAGTGAAACTCAAAAGCTTTGCAAACATTTCTAACAATGAGATTCTTTGCACACAGGAGTAATAAAACTTCTGCAAATAGGAGCAAAACAATTATGCAGTTATGAGTCATGAAAATGCTCAAGCATCACCTCCAGGAWTTTCTGACTATTCAGTCATCTGGACATCTTGGTAACTATAGACCTGATGTATCTTGCACTGAAATCAGCAGCCATCTACCTAATGATCTTTCTTGAATTCTTGTCACAGGTGGACTTTGACACTAAACTTCTCCCTGTAATTCTTCCTCGCAATAGATCTAAATTTCATGAAAGCTCTAGTGCATTAGTCCATTTTAACAGCTGCCCCAAAAGTAGTTTACTTGAGCACAGTTTGGTGGGTTGTTATTCCTCAGGCTTTTCCTTTATGGTGATTATTTGCACTTCTTTTTTTCCCAGGGTTCATATCAAGATCATAAAAGATCCTATCTGTGCAAATAAATCAAGGATATTATCACTGGTTTTTTTTTGAAGAGTTATGTAATTTCTATCGCTTCTTCCTCTTCACAATAGATCCCACCATCCAAATTTTTCTGCCTCCTATTTCCTGATGAAGACTCCTCCTCTTTGTTTGAGGATGCCTTTAGTTTTCATGGTGGTTCCTTCATTCCTTCCTTCTTATCCTGAGTGAACAAACAGGTGCTTGTTTCAGCTTCATTCATTTCCTCATATACTCATATTTCTTCTTTTTTAAACACATTTCCCCACTACTGTTTGCTTCTTTTGTAATTCTTTTCAAGGTTCTCAGAGTACTTTCCAAAGTTGTCTTAATTTTAGTATGGTAGAGGGAAGGAAAATGACACAGCATCACTGGGACGAGACTTGGTCTCCAGCCCAAATGTTATACTAAATAAGTGAACAAACTAAAACACAGAAGAAAAATAGCAAATCTGGCAAACCTATCGAGTGTGTTTTTCTCCTGTTGGCAGCGACTAGTGCTGTGTGCTCCCACACAGAAGTAATCTTCCATCAGTCCTCTGCTGAGATCAGGTACTCAGGAGGCCACGATACATTGCTTCCACTTCAGGGGAAGCTGAATAAAAAGCAGCTCTCTGAGAGGAACTCATAAAGCAAAGTTTATTTTTATTATTTTGCTCCAGATCTGGAAGCACGAATGGTTGATTCTCTGCTGATAAGTGAAAAGAACAAAATGATTTTTTTAAAAAATAAAGCCAAACAAAAGCATTTTTAGTAGGCCTCTCAAACCCTGGAAACCAGCACAGTGCAATTGCCCAGGTTTTACTAGAAATGCATGAGGTTTAAAAAAAATCCTCCTAATTATATGGAATCTCACTTCCCCCAGAAGTTTTTCTACCACTTTTTGCTGCTCAGGTCACTTTTTGATTCACAAATTCAAACACATGGTCTGAAACAACAATCTTCCTTATAGTAACTCTCATGTTCTGCACTAGATGCTGGGTGTGTGTGTGTGTGTGTGTGTGTGTGCAAAAAGGACAATTAGAAGATAGGGATTTTTTACTACACTTTAATATTGGCTCTAGTGATGGATGATAGGACAGACAACATTTCTAATTACTGTTTGACATTAGGTTGATTCCTTTCCATTCTGAAGATGAACCTAAAACTGGAAGTTTTCCATGTTGTGTCTGTCCCATTAACACTGTCTGTGTAATATGAGTTCTCCCCAGAAGCCTACACTAACGAAGTATTTTGAGGCTGCAAAACCTAAGTGGCTGTATCAGACAAGGGAGAGCTTTACAGTATTTCTACACTGGGGAAATAGCATCTCCAGCTTGTGGAAGGTCTCAAGGTTTCTGCAACTTTCCCATTTCCCATCAAATTGAAGCTAAATCATTTTAAACTTGATGGTGCATGAGTCCTCAGCAAAGCAGACCAACAAGAAGTCAGAGGGCTCTCAGCATGCCAGCTCCTTCACCGTGGGCTTTTCTCTTAGTTGATGTCAGGACAAAGGAGTTTAAAGATAAGGTTTTAAAGGGAACAAGGTGATGACTTTTTCATATTGGCTTTCTCCCAGGTTTGAGGGGATGCACTAACAAAGGAAGCAAAATAGCAGCGCAGAAATCTTTTTAAAAAAAGTTTGTTCTCTATAACTGGCATATATACTGTGTAAAGGTAATCCACATACAAGCTAAAGAGACCGTAACTGCCACTGGAGAACCAGGATGGAAAACTAAGTAGCCAACTTTCCAAAACTAAGTTGATGACGTAAAAGCCGCAGAAGGTCTGTTCTGTTCACAGAAGGGAGTATCTAGTGTAAATACAAGGCTAGACCTTTGGCTCTTTTATATCAGTGTTTATGACACTCACAGAACAAAACACTATTGAAATGCAAGGGGTGAAGCAGCAGGCCTGAATAACCAGTTTGTGGGAAGCTTTAAGGCTCAAGCATAGTATGACAGGCTGTGTTTAATCAAACCACTGCATTTCTTGGCGCAGCCACCGATACAAGACTTGCCTCTTTGCAGATGTCTTGATGTCAGTGCRGAAGTGTTAGCAGCTCTGGGAGCAGCCCCAGCGCGGACAGTGAGCTGGCAGGGTCTCTGAGCAGAGCTCTGCCATGGCCAAGGCCAGCCAGTCTGCAGCATACTCAACRCTCACTGATTGCAACGTTAATCAGCGGTGGTGATGGGCCATCCAAGTCAACATGAACTGCTGGGTTTTACATACAGTGCTTACTCATGCCCRTGTTCCTTGAAGCTCTGCTTCCAGTGTGCCGGTGTGATTAATGGTCGTATAGACACGGCATGAGGAGAGACTGCACTTCCTCCATGCACTTCTCCATCTTTCTGGTAACGCGCCTGCTACGGGGCAGGACTTTGCCATCTGGCCCAGCAGCTGCTCATGTTTTAAACAAATGCTTCTTTAGAGTTCACAAAGCCTTAGCTAATTTGCTAATCTACACGATTTGATAGCATGCTTATTATGAAAATGGAATTGATGGTTGTAAGCAATTAGCTGAATGTTCTAGTCTTTCCTCCTGATTAGCTTGTGTGACTGTACAAAATCCAGCACACAACTCGCACTTCTCCTCCTAAGTGGCATGTCCTCGCTTCCAGGATGATTCAGAAACTGGCTGCTCTGGGTAGCAAAGGCAGAGGAAAGGAAACTCTTCTCCACAAAATTGAGCTGGACTGGCCCAAAACTTTCTGCCAACACGTTCTGACACAATTTTAGSTTTAAAAAGAAGTGTTTCTTTTTAGTATAAAAAGTCTAATCAAATAAAAAAGACTCAACCCTCCTCAAGACTCAAGAAGGGAATGTCCAAGTATTCCTGCTTTTACTCCAATTTTATGTTCAAATTACAATACTTTTTTTAATTCAGTTTCTTCTGTGGAGAAAAACCATTCTTCTCCCCTCTTCCTTCCCACATTCCATTATCTCTTTTAGTTATATCTATAAATAGCACCATAACCTCTCTACCTCTGACAGTCACCAACCGGCTGGCCCTCAGCCCAAAGTCTGGGACTATCTGTGCCGTGASATGGTAAAGAAGAAAAGCAGACAGAAGCTGTGTCAACTAAGCTTCCAGTAAATCACTTCATAAGACATTATGTGATGGTTTTGCCTGTTCTGAATGTCTTTTTGGACCTGAGATGGCTTCAAAATAATTAATCAGCTACAGTTTCCTTACTGGAAGGTGAGTGAAGGATTTCCTCACTGTACTCAGCAAGTTTCACATAGAGACTGGGAATATTCTGCTCATAGAGAGAAGGTGTGGGTTTTGGACTTTCTTCTGCCCTCTTTTCCCTGGAAGTGCTCCTTCAGCTCATTAAAAGCACTGACAGGTTAAACTGGAGTAAAGTATGATAGCACAGGAAAACTACCAACCAAGTCAAGTATGAAAGACAATGTCCGGTGAATTCACTGCCACAGAGGTTACCGAATCAAGGAAAATGTGGCTGTTGGAAATAATGTGTTACCTTTCTAGTTTAGAAGATCTATTGCAGGAGACAATCTTTGCACTTGCATGAACTTGCACTTACTCAGACCAGCAAACCTTTTCTGCTTCTCCTCATCATCCAGTTCCTATGTTTTAAGTTCATCCTTTATGTGTTCAAATCATTACATTGCAATGAAGCCTCAATAAAGGGGATCCATTCAAATACAGCATCCAATAGTAGAAATCAGGAGAGACACGAGTCTCAGCTTTAAACTATCCGAAAGAGTTTGTTAAAAAAAAATAATGGGTCCTTTTCGTCAGCGTAAACGTCTGATTTGACATAATACTTTTAACAAATGCAAATCCTCCTTTCTTCACTTGTTTCTCTGTGACATACAGGGTCTCCAAGCAGCACTTCTTGCCACACTTCTACACATTGCCCTACTTCTACAGAGTAACACACACAAATCTTCCCTGCTACAAACACACCCTAGTGGATGCAGACCTACCTGAGGTTTACTTATCCTTCTCAAATTCACCTTCCTCACATATCTGCTCTGCCATGGGACAGTGCACGAACCTGTCACCTTCTGGGTAAGTCTGAGCAGAGCTGAATGTTGGCGCACAGTTGTGTCCAGTGTGCCTACACSGGCGCATACTCTAATAATTTACTAACACAGTGCTGATAGAAGCCGTTTGCTGCACACTCTTCCCCTCCCTCTAAGCTGGCTGACTGATTACGCACAAATTGACTTGACTGCAGATGCACAGGCAAGTCCCTCTGCACTGCTACGTTCCCTGCAAAAAGATAAGCCTGGCTGCAGTGGTCCACGCATTCTCCCTCTCCACACTGAGCTGGTACCTTTATTCTGTGATCTCCCTATTCCTTAGCAGGCTTCCAGTCTTTCAGGGTGGGCTCAGAGCTGTGGMTTGCCCTGGCGATTCCCACATTGCCAGTAGCAGATGCTTTGGAAAAAAAAATGTARAAAACAGTAAGCCTGTCCACCTTGAGAAGCTGTACCCTCCTAGTTCCCTCAAATGGAGGTTGCATATGGGCTAGTGTTTCATACACCTACCCACTGAATTTATCTTATTCTTATCCTCTGAATTTATCTTACATCTTTTTGATAATTCTGATATCTATTTATACTTTTGGCTTTCACTAACACATTCCAAATCCATCAGCCCTTCCATTTYGTTATATGCTGTATAAAACTGTATCTCCCTTTGCTTGTTTTAGACCTGCTGGTGGACAATTTCATACAGTGCTTCTTCTCATTTCTCCTGTTGAATTGTTACCACGATGGTGGCCCTATTCACCATCTGTCCCACTAGACCTGAATCCCTCCACTATTACTCAATGAATTTGATCAGCTGCACTTTCCATGAGGTCTTCTCACCTCTCCTTCACTCCCTTCATTTTCTGCACAAACACAGGCTCAACTCCAAGGCTTCTTCCTCTGTCTTCAAGATCCTCATAGCCCTATATAATAGGTCTTAACTCAAGCTCTGCACTGAATACTTTTCTTGATTGCTGTTCCTCAGGGAAAATGAAGAGACACTTTTCCCAGGATCAGTTGATCAAGGTGGAATGATTTTCCTCACAAAGGAAGGACTATTACATCTTTACAACCTTATTCTCCAAGTGCAAGGGGCACCTGTTTAACCTGCCTTTTCCGATAGAAAAAGAAAACACTAAACTGAGGAAAAAAATCTTCTACAGGAAAACACTGCACATATAATTTATTAACTGAAATAGAGTTTTTGGAAMAGGAACACAAAACTACAAAACTTATAATTCAATTTCTTGATGTATAAACTTATTTGGGAGTGATGTGGAAGACGGATGAACTGAAATGACTTTGCAGATTAGTTTATACYAACCAGTAAAGGGCCTAATAGAGGAACTAAATGATTTATTCAAGGCATAATGGAAGTAAGGAGTTAGTGGAAGTGAGATAAAAATGGAAAATTTTCATTATAAAAGACGTTTGATCTCAGTAAGAGTTAAATATTGTGCACGTGAATAGAATAAACTTGGAGAGGTAATTTTTTGAAGCAATTTGTTGTATATGTCCAGCACTCAAAAGGTTTTTTTCTCAGCTTCTTTTTGTCTCTCAGCTGTTGCAAATACCCACATCAGACTCAGAAATATGTCTGAAAGTTTGTCATAGCTGGGGTCTTAGCTCTTTGAACTTACTGGGAAAAGACTTCTTACTGGCTTTTAATGGGAGTCTGAATTCATACCAAGAGATTTAAGGYCAGTCATGGCTAAGGGATGTTCTCCTTAATTTCCCTCTTGCTTCTTTTGCCCTTTCCGGTAATAGCTTCTAAAAGAGAGGAGAAGGTCTGCTTCGAGTAGCAATCTCTCCTGCTTCTCTATGATCATATTCTATGGCCTGAAATTGATTTTCTTCAACCAGAAGCTATTAAAGCAACAGCAGTTCTTACCATTTACTTTTCTTGAGATTCTCCTGAGTCYACTGGAACATCTCCAGTTTTCTCAACTCTGTTGTTACTGGAAAACACTTGAGACTTCCAGACAGAGTTACAATTTATGCTTMACTGGATGTAGACATGGTTAGATCTGGGAGAAACTTGTATGGTAAGTCATAACAAAGGTATTTTCAGAACTTGCTTTGTCTCCCTCAGTCATGGTGTCACAAAATCATTTTTTCAGTACACTTACTGCCAAGATGGTATATTGAACAAACCATCAAAATATGACATGGTGTCAGTATGTTCCATGACAGACTTCAGTTTCTTTCTTTGTTCCTTTTCACACCATTTCTGTCTTCAGTTATTACTGCCACATCTTCACTGCCCTGAAGCTTACTGCATCCTCGATTTCCTGAAACCTTCCATTTTCCCTTGTCTTCCCCTCTCCTTCCTGCACATCACATTGTTAAGTGTGAAGATCTTGATTCTTAAYAAATAGGACAGATAATTCCTTCTTTCATAACATTATACATTCTTCTTAATTAGGAATTTATAAACTGTTTTTTTCTCACAGCTGTCAAGCTTTAGGACGAATTTCTCATTAAACCTTTAGACACTGCAATAACGGTATTCTAAGGAATATTTACAAGAATAAAACACACAGCTCTTGATAAGTGGAGATGTAACAACTCCACAACCATCGACTGACAACAGGTTTTCCACCTGTGTTCCCACATGGCTGGAGCTGGCTAACACGAGCGATGTACTCTTAAAAGCAGACATAAAATCAACATTCATCTATGGAAATGGAGTAATTTGGCCCTGATTTCTGCCTTCTGTTGTCCATGACAAATGAGCAAAATGGATCTCAGACAGGGCTGGAGCCTGCCCTGATGGTCACAGTAAGCAGAAGCTTTGGCCCACCTCTACCCTTTCTTTGATATCAATGGTGCAAATAATTGGCATAATTCTATGTAAATGAGAAACTTTCCTGGCAAATCTGCCTTTGTGATACTTGCCTTATGATTTGGACTGAGCCTACTTTACACCAGAGCAGGTCAAGSGCTCACAGTGAACAAACTGCATAACAGATATACCTGACTGCTTGTTTYGTTTTAAACAGAATTATAGTAAATAAGCAGTGAGTCTGATCCATTCTGGGGTTCTCAGTGAAAGTGGTAATGTCTTTGCTCATTGGACYTTCTCCTACTCCCTCCCTTTATTTTGTTCAGTTTTCTTTCCAGTTTAAAGAACAACAAAGAAAAAAGAAAAGAAATCAAGGAAAAGAATACTAGCCCAAGAAAGAGAAATTAAGACTTTTTTTTTCAAGCAAATTAGAATAATTTGGGGGGATATGAATGTCATTCTGCATTTTTGTTTGTTTCATCTACTTGTTACAGATCTTTGCATGAACAAAATGCAGGAGTTCATTCCACCTAACTTTTCCCATGGAAACGTAGGGATTCTAATCTGAAGYAGACACTTAGGTTCCCTGTGTAGTCCACACTATACCTTCACAGGGCATGTTACCCTATCCTAAGACATGTCATGGGGTGACTAATGCTCTGGAAATGCTTCCCTTCCTCCACTAGCTAGAGGGAGGGATTAGACAAGGTATTTAGATTGGATGCTTAACYATTAGGTGCCTACAGAGAAGTGGAAAGACTCTTTCTTGTATATCTGGCTAACTAAAGARAAAGGCAGCAGAATAATGACCATATCCATGTCCCTTTTATGAATTTCCYTTTTCTATCACAAGATGAGGCCATACTCTGCCTCAGGAGTCACCCTAAGCCAGCAGGGATTCAGGAGTGTTTGGAGAACTCCTCGCAGAGCATGTGAGGACCCCACACGCCCAAATGGGCCAGSTGGTGGGCAGGATGTAGATTTATAATGAATTCAGGGATCATGCTATCAAAGCTTTTGCTCTGAGATCAGTGCAGCAGCTTACAGGTGACATCAAGGAGCTGCTTGCGGCAGCCTGCTTAATCATTTGCTCAAATACCCGCAGGAGCTCATTCTCATGTTATTTCATGGTGATCTCTTCCCTTTGCTCTGTGCATTTATATGTGTGTGCCAGAACTGGAAGGGCTGGGGAGTGGTGATAGCTGAGTCCTGCTTCATCCTGAACTGTTAGGAACTGGGTGTTACCAGTAAATGACATACCTCCAGTGGATTTGACTCATCTGCCTCTGTTCTAATGAAGACAGAAAAGATTAATCAACATGTTTCAAAGGCAAGGTACGGAGAGAGGATGTCATTTCCAAAACTCTCCACAGATGAGTCATAAAAAAGAATGAGATGACAGAATTAAGCCTCTGCCGTCTATCATACTAAACTTGTGAAAAGGCCATCAGCCAGAGGCCAGCAATAACATGAACCATGTCTTGTGTGTGTAAGCCCTCGAAATAGCTGGGATGTAATCAGGATCAAAGGACAGAATAACTCTGAGCACACTATTAAGAAACAGAATGACAAATGATAACAAAAAGCTCTTCACTTTTATTTGTTGAGTTGAAATACAGCACAGAGAGAAAGATACCTTTTAAATTCAAACCAAAAAGTTGTCTACCCAGAAGAGTATGAGCTTGGAAATTTATAAAAATAGAAAGCATGGAAAAATCAAAAACAAAATGAACAATTAATCTTCATAATGGACAATATGGATTTAACACATCCATAATAACATCCACAGTTTCGCAGGTAAATTTGGGGGCTCTGCTTATTCAGAAAATGCTTGTTTAAAGACAGGCCAGATTTTGAATGCTGATGATGGTATAAGGATAACTTGGATTCCTCTACATTTAAAAGATTGTAAACCCAAAGAACTTGTTCTTTAGGCATAAGACAATATTTACAAAAAACTTCCTTAACTTGCAGTAATGGTAAAAGCACAAGTAATTTAGATGTATCTGAAAATTTTATCCATGTGTTTGCAAATGAGCAGATTTGGTCCACCTGTAGCTAAAATCCCAGGTGGACTTCCCTCCATTAGCATGGAGAAAGAAAGACATCTTCAGGGCTGATTCAAAACACAGAGGAAACACCTCAGCAGGTTTAGCTCAGTTGGTTAGAGTGTGGTGGTGCTAATTCCAAGGTCATGGGTTCAATCCCYGTATGGGCTATGCTGAGGKTTGGACTAGATGACCTCCAGAGGTCCTTCCAACCTTACCATTCTATGACCTCTAGGCTAGATGGGATATGCCTCTCCTGCTGTTGACTAGAAGAGAGAACTTACATGGCTAACATTAGGTGAGATGATGCTTCTCCTAACTACCTGCACCATGTAGACAGAAAGGAGTAGGGCTGAAAAGCATCTTTATTAATATTTGCTCTTGTTTAAATTCAAATATCTTTAAATCACTTGACCAGATTGAATCATCTTTCTCATGTACCCTAGGCATTTTTAATCCTTGTCTCCATGTAGAAAAATAGAAGTATGCTTGTTTCATTAATCAATACTGCTAAAAAGCCTTGTCATTTTGAGATTTGTATTTAAGAGAAAAGATTGCAAATCTAAACACTTACTACTGCCATGCACAAATATGTACYTTACAGGTGACATACAGCAGAACTGCCAGTTTGTACAGCTGGTATTAGACAGCCACAGGAGTCTGGTTACACGACTCTCATYGCACTCTAATTCTTGCTTGGAGAACTGCACAAAACCTTTTGAATGAGCCATGGAAATCAGTCTAACAAACTGTAAGTGCATATAAAAGCTGTCAGTGATAAGCACRGATAGCTTTATGCTCGTTCTAAGTCTCCAGCAAGCCAGGAAAAGCATTGCTTCCATGGAGATCTAAAGTCAGATACAACCTGGAGAATTTGCTTTTCAGCAGGTAGGATTTGTGGCTGTGAAAAAGGACCAAGAGAAGCAGCTTGGAGCTGAAAAATGTCCTAAGCCATATGGAGAGTGTTCTTAGCAATGAGAGTCAGAGGAAGGGACATGATTTTACCTGAGATAGGAACTGAAGATTCACCTGAGACCAACACTCAAGTCCTGGCTTGTTTTCCTACATAATACATAAATCATAACTTAATATTCAGCCGCAGATTTGAGTCTCTCATTCTGCTGGCAGTCGCTGAGCTACACAGCCAGGTCTCTTTCCCTCTCTGTCTGGCTCAGTGAATGTGAAATGCAGTGGGTCCATCAGAAGAACATACAGAAGCAGTCCTGGATCYTTAACATCTTCTGATCACTTTAAAAGCTCGACAAATACCATCTCCAAACTCTGTCTTTAATTCTTGCACAAATCCTCATTGAACCTTCTTCCAATTTCTAGTCTGACGGCATTTATAGCAGTTTACAGCCATCTGTTTTTGTTCCTGTGTTGGATTTTGGCTTGAAATRCTATTTTCACTCCTTGAAATTCCACTCTTGAAATGGAAACTCACCCTTTCTCCTACTAAACTAAGCAAGTGCTGCTGAGCCACGTTCTTCYCATCTTTTCTAGCATGACAGACTTTATATTTATCAGACTATCCATCTTTTCCAACTTTAGTTCATCAACTACATGTAACAGGGAAATGACATGTACATGTAACTAAAAGACAGTGCCTAAAAGGCAATTACAACATTTTTTGAAATCTTTGTAGGATCAGGCAAGTCACTTCCCATCATTTTCCACACACTGCAGCTGCCATGCCAGTGCGACTCTGCAAACAGGCACCACTGGTCTGCAGAAATGCAGAAGTTGGACAGGTCTGTTCTAGATGGCTTGAGAGAGGAAATACACTAAAGGAGGAAACAGAAGTAAAACATATGCACGAGGAAGGAGAAAGGAGAACACAAGTGAATTTAAAGCGCCAGAGAAAACCACACAGCCACACAGGAGCAGCAAATTGTGCTGGGGTTTGACTACGAGGTGAGCAGGTCCAACGTGGCATTTGATAATCCTGAAACCCAGAAAGCAATCCCCCTCTTTGAGTGGGATCGAATAGTTCAGCGAGCTTCGTTATTCTCACTCCCCCAACCCCTTAAGCAATTCATATCATAGCTGAAGCTTAAAAAATGTCAGAGCTAATTTATACTATTTAACTCTTGCAGCATGGACAATTTGTTTTTGGAGAAACTGTAGGAAAGAAATCCCTATTACAAATGTCATCTTCACTATGTATTAAAAGAAAGYTGGAACACTCTGGTACAGAGATTGCAAGTAATGTACTTTAATAAAGTAAAGTACCAAAAATATTTCCATCCATCTCCGCATGGTACTGACGAATGTCAGGAAATAATGAAAATCTTCTGGATTTGTGAATGGCATAAAAATTTAATGTCAAATGACATCAGGACTATGCTAGGCATTTTAAGATTTCTAAATGCCAAGATATATTTTATTCTTTATTTACCATGATATAGAATATTAGTCATTTGAAGAACATATTCTCCATTAGGCAGGTAAATCACAATAACTATTTGTTTCCCAGTATTTCATATTTCTCTTGCTATAAATAAGATTTCCTCTTGCCCACAGCTTTGGTATAAACTTTTATGTTCTGGCAAAGAGACCAAAGAGTAGGACATAAACATACATTTGCTAGATGATTAATTTCCTTAAGGACTACTCACTGATACTCATCTCTGCAAATGAAATGCTTCAGAAATTTTCACAATACTAATTTTGTAAGGAATCTTGTAAAACAAGGGGCAACATTACCTTCACTTTACACACGACCATGGCTTCATTTTCACATTTGTAAATAATCATACAAAGTGCACAGCTCAGAGAAAATCAAAAATGGTGTTTTTGCCTAGGAAATGGCATCATTTTGTTTACAGAAGGAGATGCTAACACATATGTTCTGCAAAGGTGAGATTCATCCATGTTGTAAGACATCTACATCTGCCACAGCCACTCCACAATCATTCCGTTGTCGATGGAGAAAAATAGGTGGTTTTAAGATGCTATTCAGCTCATCCTGAGCGAGAAGTCAGCTGAACTGCACCTCTAAAGGGTCTACTTCTCCATATTGACAGTAAAACAATCTCAGAGGTAGATTTCCATACAGTAAACTCTAAAATTAGCTGATATTAATGCCATTCTAGGGAGGCATTCAATTTCTCAAATATAGGTGTTTAGTGCCAATTGAGACTTCCTCACGGATTTCTTAGATGTCCCAGGGTATCTCTAATAGCTCTATATGTTATGTATAGAAAACTGTATTAAGCTCTCAGCATCTACAGTGTAAGATGCCCACCCGTGAGCTTAGTGCTTCCACTATGCTCAACAGACAACTGATCAATACAGCAAATTATTTCAGCAGAGCTGTTCAGGTCCCTAAATACAGCCATTCCTTGGCTGCACTGACTAGATTACTGTTGACTTTAACGGGAACCTAGAAACCTAACCTGTACACGTACAACTGCATTAGAAACAGTGGAAATTAAGAGTGCTGAATCCTCTATCACTCTGTTTCCTCACACTCAGTGGGGCGAAACAGACCTTTTCAAGGTGCTATTCAAAATTCTTTAAATAGTTACTGTAAGATGGGATGAATCATATTCTAGCCATCATTGACCGAATGGACCAGCTTTCCAGTGGCTGGAAACCCTGGATGACAGTCCAAACAACTACACTAAACCAGATGAAACTCTTCCCAAGTGATAAGGGGGTTCACGTGTGAACCTCCTCTAGAAGGCTGCTGACACTGCCAGCTGCAAGGCCACGTGACATTTACTGAGCTCACTGCTCACAGAACTGCACAAATGCCAGTAGCCAAGCTAGAATATGGATATGCAGAGAAGAGACATGGGCTGGTTTGTATTGCGGCTGTTTCCTGGCCTTGTACTTTGAGGTACATGCACAGACAGCCTAAGTGGTGCCCTGACTGCTCTTAATGGAGTCTAGACTTCTCTCAGAATAGGAATCATCTATTTGCCTAAACACAGGTCTTCTGAGATGCCTTTAGGTTTTTAGGATCTCCAGTGACACATGAGCTATGGGAGATCTACACCCTTCTGCAGGGAAACCTAGAGGCCAGCTGAGATGTCCTAAGGCATCTCAGAGGGCAACAGATGCCCTTGAGTGGGCAACTGTATTGAGTCTTATAAGCCTATTCTAGTGCCTGGTTAAAGGCATCCTGCTCTCACTGGCTTAAGTTTAACACAGCTCCACTGATATATATATATATATATGTGTATATATATATATGTATATGTATGTATATATGTATATGTATATATATGTGTGTGTGTATATATATGTGTGTGTGTGTGTGTATACACACATGTACACATATATATATCATATATGTTCATCATTGCTCTGCCATAGTGGGAAGAAATACTGGAAAATTTTCTTAGTTGGAAACTTTATTGGTATTTCTGAGGTAGTTTTTTTCTACCTGTTTAAGTGACTCTGAGGGGTCCCTTACAGGCAGTGAGTGAATATTGGGCGCAGGAGATAGGAGGACACAGAGCATCAACTGAAAGCGATTCCTCCACGTAGCTGCAGCAGAGCTCAGTGGTCTTCTTGTGTCAGCTGGGATGTTACAACAACTGCTGCCTGCTTTTCCTGAATGCTGGTTCAGCAGTGATGAAATAGTGGGGAGTTTTGGAAACAAGGCGATTACAGCGTTAGGATGGGACTTCAGAGATTTTTGGTTTTCCTTTTTGGCTCTGCTAAGACTTTATGTGTGGCCTTGGGCAAATTATTTAATCAGTGTGTGCTCATTAAGCAGTTCTTGGTCTGTTAAACAGGGACAATATTGTATCCTTACTCACCCTCATAATCTGTCTTGTGTGTTTGGAGTACAAGTCTGTAAAAGTGGACACTTATTAGCCTGATGCATAACCTCCAGAGCAAAAGAGCCTCTTTCTCTGTGGAGGCCTGCAGGGCTACTATAATAAAAATACTAAATAATGACTGTAAACTAGCAGGAGACAAAGAGTCTTGTTGCTGTTTGCCCTGGAGACCCAAGTTTTAAATTAAAGCTTATGAGAATGTGCCGACCAGTGCATTAACGCGCTTTCTCCACCAGCCTTCCTTGCCTGTTATTTGTTAGGTTAATTTCTTGGCTAGTGACCAAATATGTCTCAACAGAAAAATATTTTATTACATTTGGTCTCAGCTTGTTTATTTTATGTTAGAGATTTAATTAATACAGTGCTAGACTCTCCATCTTCTACAACAAACATACTATTACATACATTTATTAAATTTTTGTAGCATACCACCAATATGGTTGGATTTCATCAGTAGTTATGTTTGCATCTCTATGATCTCAAGCTGTATGTTGTGCTGTAAGAAGGACAGGGAGGATGCTCTAATGGCTTGGGTATTCATCTATGGCTTGGAGACCTTTGTGCAAATCCTGAGTCCCTCTGAGCCTGTTCTGCTTCCATCTGTACCAAGAAGTTTTTGCTATGATATGATGCAACGCACTACAAGCAGTGAAGCCATAAAGCCCTTTAAATGAGATGAATTGTCTGTTTTCACTTACCGAGGAAATTGGTGAGGAATCTGAGATACTTTGGACATGGCCTCACCACAACTTCTCCCACCTCTGCTTTGGGCCAGCATGTAATGTTGTCCCATTGCCTTCTGCAACCTGGAAAAAGAGAAAAGCTGATGGTAGGACAAGCATGACCGACTGCTGGGTACACAGTATATGAAACCAGAGCAGAGAAACTGTTGCACAGCAGATCAGTGGTACAAAGGCAGGTGGAACCTACCACTGAGACCACAGGCCCTTGTTGGAAGGAAAGACATGTCCTTGACAGGAAGACAGAGGAATATGGAGCTCAACTACTTTGGTGGAGCTGGTGGGGTGTGAATCATGGTCATCTGCCGAATGAAGGGTTATATTCTTTTTTATTAACTTACCAGCAACTCCTAAATGCGTGAAATGGAAGATATTTTTAAAAATCTTCTCAAATCAAATAGGGCTTTAGTAACTTATGTTTTTTGCCCCAAATAAGGCAAACAAGCCAGAAAGAGCATAGGGCCTGGAGAACACAGGAATATTTTCTTTAACCATGTAGCTTTCAACAACCCCACTCCCTGAAATTCAGCACTGGAGGTTTCTGTAGTTTTGAGGAATTCACACACAGAGAATAGCAAATCTGTGCAGCACCAGACAAGTCAAGCTTAATAGTGAACAGTGCCTTTCTTAGAAGAAAAAAAGCAGAAATCCTTAATTAAATGTCTCTCTTCCCTGCCCTTATCTCTCCATGTTGCATTAAAACACCTGATCTGAAAATGCAGAGATATGCAAGGCATGCCCCCACTCCTCTGCTTTCCCCAAACTTGTCCCTAGCATTGCTTCCCCGTGAAATTAGTGGCTGCACAGGCAATGTGCTCAGCAGGAAGAGGACACAGAAAACATTCAAGGGATCAGAAGCCAAATCCTGATACAAATCTCCCAAAGTTTTTTTTTTTTTTTTTTCTTTAAAAAGGGAAAAGGAGGCTGAGGAGGGACAGTGCTGTCCCCACGAGTTGCTCTCTATGGAAGGGAGCATACTATGGTGGCATGGTGGCACGAGGTTGTGGTATAAAGCCCTACCAAAGCTAAGAAAGAAGCAGTAACCCATGGAGCAAACTTYGGACTGAAACTATAAGATTTTATTAAAATCAAACGTTTCCAAACAATCCTTTGAATTGAATAAAAATTTCCTGTGAGAAAAAAGGCCAGACATATTCTTTCTGCAGATGTTCTGATTTTGGTTCATTGAGTAATATGGTGTTCTGATTTTCTCATTTCATTTCCAGTTCCACATAAGGCATTAATGATTTAACATACAAGTCACATGGTTGAATATCGTAATGTTAGCACTGAAGCCAAAAGGAGTTGGTCAACCTGAATTTAAGCACTTCAGGCTTGTTTTTGCCTCAGCATGCTTCAGATTTTAGGATTTTTACTACCAATTTGAAATCATTTTTTTCCCTCTTGGAATTTCCATCAGATGTACGCTTCAGTTTTTGCCTGGATTAGATAGATGGGTTGTCATCAGACCTCCCTAAGAGTCACTTCTTCATAGCACCTCTGCTCTGCAGTTGTCATGCCCCATTACCTTGCAACACTTCTCCAGCTGTGACTAAAATGTTGTTGTTAAGGTCAACAGCCTCACAAGGGAAACCATAAAATGAAGAAGAAAGCTTTGAGATAATACGTTTCACTTGTGAGCAAAGGGAACTATGAAAACCACTGTTAAGCTGCATTTCTTTGGTAACAGTATCCTGCTTTAAAGTACCTCTTTTAAATCATCTTTTACCTCTTATGCTAAGAAAAAGCCTGGCGTCATCACAAGTTGTTTCAGATGGAGGCAGCTTGCTGTCTCAGATCAATGAAGTGAGCACGCAAGAAGGCTTTGAAGCTGAAAAAGAAACCTCAGGTCTCTTTCAGTTATCGCACAATTTTTCCTTCATTCTTTCATGAGTAAATAGAACTTCTCAAATAAAGTCCTGAGGTGGGTTTATTGGAGCCTGAAAAAGGAATAGTTGACAATATCTTCTTGGAGAAAGCTCTACTGTATCATTCATTAAAATTCAATTTGCAGATTTCTAATGTCAGCTACAAATGTCAGTTCCCACAGAGTCATATTTATCTGCTACCAAACAGCCAGCAGCTCCAAGAGTATTATGACATAAGATATTCTGCCCATGGAAAAAAGATGATTTTGTGACAAGGTCTTTCAAATTCTAYAATCATCAGCCTTGATAATTATAAAGCCCCCATTATCCCAGGACAAAATGAAATACAAGAGGATAGTATAAGATGGCTTGTTAATATTCTGAATTATGCATTTTGAGAATATTTGTGATCTCTACTTTTTTCTACGAAAGTATTTTTCACCACCACTGCTGATGCAAGTTAAAAGCTCAGTCTTGCTCAGTGTTGTTAACTCTTTGATTTAAATAAGGTGAAGACATGACACTGGATTTGCAAGATTCACAGAATGGATCTTTAAAAATTATTGCGTCTGCAAAGACCTCTCRTGTCTGCATATCAGCTCTTCTGATACCATTCTTCCTTGCTGGCCCCTCACATTTGCTGACATTACTTGTGTAGCTGTCAGGGAGGACTCAAGCTTTATGGGTGGGATTCATATACCTAAATTTATGCATCTACAAGTTAGATGTGTCAGTAAACCTGGAGAAGTCAATGGGAACAGGAGCTCTGGCTGGCATGTCAYGTCACCCTAGGATGGTTATTAAAAGTAGAGCAAATGAGTCATTCTCTGGAAGTATCCTCTTTCCAATGACTAGAAGGTGGCCTGCCACGACCAACTCATGTTTAGATATTTACTTTTGAGGCTTCTGAAATTAAGCGAGATACAATTAACTCATACTAGCTCTAAATCAGAACAAAGCTTAATATCTAATGCTTACATTATAATAACTTCTATGAAATGCAAGTTTCTTGTTTGAAATKCAAGGCAGAAAAAAAAAGCACTCTCCTTTGAAATGAATTAGACAATATGAAGATCGAGCACCTGTAAGATGCTTTGAATCTGTAGTCCAATGCCTGCTGCTCACACTGCAGTCAGCCTATGCGATGTCAGACATAAGTTTGTGCCTGTCGTTCCGAACTGTGACACAGACAGCCTTTACCAAATGGCCTTCCAGAAAATTGTCTTCTTTCTCCAAAAAGAAGACAAAAAAAGTCTATCCAGCATATTGATAGACTTTYTCCTGACAAATTGCTGGGATCAGGGGACCACAGCAGGCAGTACGGAGTCATGTCACTACAACAGACCAATATCTGAAAGAAACTATCTGAGAAAGAGCTGTTACGTGCCTCGTGGAAGGGGAATCCCTGTCTTCCCTATGACATCACTTGGCCTTCACGGATCCAAAAATGAGTTTGTTTTGCCTGACCAAATCATATTTAGTGATTATTTAGGGCTTCTTCAAAAATTAATTATAAATGTTGTCTTCTCCCTTGCACTGAATGCCTGCGGGAAGGATGCAAATCCTTATCCAAGGCAGCAGGTGGGAATGAGTCATGGATTTACCTTGTATTTCCAAAACCCTTGCAAATTGTATGGCAAACTTTCTAACGTCATTTCAACCAAAAGACTGGCTCTGCTCCTTTGCTTTTTACCAAAAAGCAAAGAATACATACTGCTGTTCCAGCAAGGGCTGTCTTTGCCTTGCAAAAGATCAAGTGAGTCCAGGGGACCCGTGGGTAAAAGCACTGACTTTTTCAAAGATGGGAGCACTTAGCACACCCTGGGTAATCAGGTACACTCTTTAAACTCATGCCATTATATCTGTGTATATATGTATGTATAAAGACTGTTTTTCTTTTCAGTTGTTTTTACTGTGACTTCCTGATACTCTGCTTTGTCATGCTCTTGTCCGGTAGATTGTGAAATGCTTTCTGGAGCCAAATATTTTCTTCTGGAGATCACAGGAAGAAGTCCTTTTTTGACAAAGCTGCCTTTTAGACTTCCCTCAGATAAGCAAACCAAACCACTCATACTCTTGCTGTAAACCACGCAATCAGTGTAATTAACAGAAGCCACTGCTCTCCCTCTTGAAGAGGTCTCCCCAAGTCTTGCTCTAGGAGAACCATCAGTGAAGGGGTTGGAGGCTGTTGGCTGCATGCCAGACCCAGATCTTCACCTTCAAYCATCAACCTCCCTCGTTGCAAGCCAGGTGCCTGGGCTGCTCAGCTGCAGGTGGCCAGGCTTTGGAGAGCTCTCCTCTGAGAGGCTCACATCATGGCATGGATGAAGGCTTCCCCCCATAGCTCTTCTCCCTACTCGTTTGCCAGCAGTTGCCACCCTAGGGCAATGGGGCACGCCTATCCCCAACTGCCACGGCTCACTGGCCAATGTCCACAGTGTCTGAAGGTGCTGACGCTGTCCCTACCAGACTCAGCTGTAGCGGCTTAAATAACCCCCTGAGGAGGTGATAGCCTTTTTCTGCCATTACTGCCAAATGCGAATAAAAGCTCAGGCTCTCACTTTCTCTCCCTTCAAAAGGTTAATAAATGGAAAACAGGCCAATCTGTATGAGGCACAGCTATACGGTGGTTCGTAGAACTGGTAGATTAAGAGTGCAAAGAACATTTCTTTCAGTTATATCTACAGGCACAGCAAATACACGGTCAAGGCTTATCTGGGAAGCAGCAGAGAACAACTCCCCTTCATGAATAAATATGAATCTACAGAGCTCTGGCATGGCTCTGAGATGTGACTGGGTTTGGCTGAGGAAAGAAATTAATGGCAGTAGGCTGGTGCTGAGGCAAGGCCTTAATCCAGGTGAACTCCCAGTTCAGAAAAAAAGAAATGCTTTTGGTACATTTCTCATTTGCACCAAATGCTCCCTAAGGAGTGGGAGTCACTCCAGATCTCTTTTGGAAGACATTTGCTCAGAAGAATCTTGCTCTTTCAGTCCACGTTTAGATGTAAAGATGCTCATTAGATGCCTGGGGTATCTCAGGATCTTAGTACACCTCTCACTAGCCACAGGTTGACAACAGCAAGGCAAAGTACAGCTTCAYTAAGCCAAGCTGAACCATCACTAGTACCTTCCCAGGCAACAACCTGGTGTGCTTCCAATGGAAACTCATTTTCGTCCCGGTTCGATATCAGCAGGCAGTTTCCAACCTCTCTGGAGTTAGGGCTGTAAATCGCTATTAGGTGACATTTATTCCCTCATTGACAGCTTGCGCAGAAGTTACAGCTAGATGCTGGATGTCCTTCCCTGCTTTGGYCAGTTTGCTTTCGTTACAAGTGATTATCATTGCACGTGATATTCTTTGACCCAGTCTAGCACTCAGTTTTTACCTGACTGAAGAAAACAGACTGAAAAAGAAAGGCTCTGAGACTTTGCTGAGCATCAGTCACAGAGAGACAAGTTGAAATCAGTCACACCAGAGAGTAGGAAAACCCATCCTGAGCCTTGGGGTATTACTAAGCAGGGCAAAATCTGAAGGCAAAACACACTTCCATTTCCTCTGACCTTTCCTCTATCCTTCTTTTTTTTTATATAAAAATCAAAGTGCTTCTATTTATGACCTCTCAGTTTAACTTCCTTTCCTTCCTTCTTTTGTTTTCCTTGCTCATCCACTGCAGCCAAGCTGAGTTAAGCCCTCTGGTCCATACCACGCCAGCTGAGCCAGGCCAGCAGCGAGGGCTCTCAGGGCTGGCACGGCTTGCTGTGCCAACRCCATCTGCACCTTCGCACGCAGGGCAATAGAGAAAGAGGGAGAGCCTGGCCAGAGATTAGGCTCACCACCACTTCTCAGCTGAAGGAACATACCCTGCATGTTAGCATCTCCATTTCACTGGAACCAGCAAGCCATATTGAAGATCAGAAATAGCCTTTCGCTAGCTAACTAGAAGGTCAAGTTTGCTCCCTTAAAGCATAGCTCTGAGTGGCCTCCACTGCCTGGTAGACTTGCCTCAAACACAGACCAAGACAGCTGCACAGATCATAATCATAGAATCAGTAAGGTTGGAAGGGACCTCTGAAGATCATCTAGTCCAACCTCCCTCCTCAGCAGGGTCACCTAGAGCATGGTAGACAGGGGTGCATCAAGGCAGGCCTTGAAGATCTCCAGAGAAGGAGACTCCACAACCTCTCTGGGCAACCTGGTCCAGTGCTCCTTCACTCTCACAGGGAAGAAATTCCCCCTCATGGTCAGGCAGAACTTCCTGGGCTTCAATTTCTGCCCATTGCCTCTTGTCCTGTCACATGGGACAACTGGAAAGAGTTTGTCCCCGTCCCCTTGACACCCTCCCTTCAAGTACTTCTCCACATTGATAAGATCCCCCCTCAGTCTTCTCCTCCCCAGGCTGAAGAGGCCCAGCTCTCGCAGCCGTTCCTCACAGGGCAGGTGCTCCAGCCCTCGGATCATCTTTGTACCCCTACGCTGGACTCTGTCCAGTAGCTCCATGTCTCTCTTGTGCTGGGGAGACCAGAACTGGACACAGGACTCGAGATGAGGCCTCCCCAGGGCTGAGGAGAGGGGCAGGATCACCTCCCTTGACCTGCTGGCAACACTCTTCCCAATGCACCCCAGGAGACCATTGGCCTTCTTGGCCACAAGGGCACATTGCTGGCTCATGGTCAACCTGTCATC